>NW_027249237.1:0-378928 GCF_030848795.1 Temnothorax nylanderi
TGCCCGTTGACTCTTCAACTTTCGAGGTGCCGTTTAAACGAACTTTCTCTCTAAGGATCATCGATAAGATTAATAGTTTCGCGTAGGGGAAAATTGAACTCTTTTAGACCAGAGACAGCGATTATCGCTTGTCGTCGATGTAAAAACGGAAGAGAAATACCGTGTGTGTCGGATTGTATGATTTCGAATCAGGCTTCTTACAAGAGTTACATTATTTCGCAATCTTATGTACATATATAAGATTATGTACGTTACGTATACGTCGTATATATTACGTCGCATATCTAAGAAAATCGATTCCGCGATTTTTTGAGGTGTATCTGGATGTAACAAAATATTCGGAGAAACGAATGATATAAAGAACAGTTTTGTCACTTTGTAAAATGGAAAATATTTTATCAATAAAAGATCGACATTTAACTCATTAACAGCCAAAGATTCCACTCTTAGGATAAGAATTATATATATATATTTTTTTTTAAATAAGAAATAGCAGTAATATATATGTATATGTATGTTGTATGTATATATAGAGGATGTTTCTTGAATAATACCCACTAATTATATACCGCTATTTCTTACAAAAGACTGAATCGAAGAGTTCTGAACAAGTCATGATCTTTTTTTATAATGCTTAATGAGCAGCTTAATTATTGAGTAAAGATAATTTATTTAGTGAGCGTTTTCTCCGTTGCTAAGTCGTCAAGTATACTATCAAATGCGCGGCTCATTGACGTAGGTAGGTTTGTCTAAAGGACGGTTGATTGAAATAACTTTACTTACTAATTACTGCTTCATTAAGCATTATAGAAAAAAACATTTTGACTCAATTTTAATAAGAATAGCACTATATAATTAGTAGGCACTATTTACGAAATACTTTGTATATGTATAATGAATAAAATAGTTCCAGCGGGATGAATAACACAGGCCCACAAAAAAAGAAAAGTTGTCTGCGCCATGGACTAGACCATGGTATTCCCATGTATTTTTGCCTGCTGAAACCGAATATGACCTCAGTTTTGCCCCTACACGTCAGGATTTTTTTCTACAGTCAAAAACAAGATGTTTTGCCCACGAAACACCTTTTTTTTGGCTGTAGAAAAAATCCTGACGTGTAGGGGCAAAACTGAGGTCATATTCGGTTTCAGCAGGCGAAAATACATGGGAATACCATGGTCTAGTCCATGGCGCAGACAACTTTTCTTTTGTCTGCACCATGGTCTAGTCTGTGCACAGGCCCACAAAAAAAGAAAAGTTGTCTGCACCATGGACTAGACCATGGTATTCCCATGTATTTTCACCTGCTGAAACCGAATATGATCTCAGTTTTGCCCCTACACGTCAGGATTTTTTTCTACAGTCAAAAACAAGGTGTTTTGCCCCTACGAAACACCTTTTTTTTGGCTGTAGAAAAAAATCCTGACGTGTAGGGGCAAAACTGAGGTCATATTCGGTTTCAGCAGGCGAAAATACATGGGAATACCATGGTCTAGTCCATGGCGCAGACAACTTTTCTTTTTTTGTGGGCCTGTGTAATTTTTCTTTAAATTCTGCGGTATCTAATTCTTTCTTTCTAAATACATCGTCTTTCTAAAAATAAAATTCTAATTATGTATTATTTCTTGTAAACAGAATTTACAATTCGAGGTTATTAGCCCAAGAAGTAATTAATCATACAAAAAAAAAGTTCATATTAATATATGATTTACCGTTATCCAGTTACATAAAATAAAAAATAAAAATTATTTATTTTGTAAATTGTTTCAATTTTGATATCTTGATAATCGTGATTGACTCTATGACTTTAGAACGTATGAAAAGTTGATCATTCATTGAAGTAAATTTTTTAATACAAACAAACAATATTACGTTATAATTAAAAATTAAATAATTGTTACCAGCTCATCAAGGAGAACCGTAAATTTTTACTAGTCAGTTTAAGCAAGTCATGTCGACAAGTTCTTATCTTAAAATAAATGTTTAATGTGATTTGTCTGGATGCAGGCCCGAATTCTTCTCATCGATTCTTGTGTATGTAAGAAACTTCTGGATCTCCTCGTATTTCATTATACTTATAGTATTATTTGAAGTCACTTGTATGTTTAATTTCAATCCGAAACTTGAATGATCTAAAGGAACACATTATAAATGGGTATAATAAAATATAAAGAAATCCAAAAGTTTTTCAACGTGTCGAGAATTGATGTGGTGAAAAGCTCCATAACTCAATAACAGTAGGACATACATTTAAGTGAGCCTTTTTGCTTCTTTTTTTACGACTAATGATTCCTAAAATAATAATCTCTAGTTTTGAATTATCCCACCCTTACCCTCTCTCACACATTGAGTGTGTGTATGTGAAAGGGATAGAGGGTAAGGGTGAAGGTGATTCAAAACCAGAGATCATTATTTTAAGAAATCATTAGTCGTAAAAAGAAGCAAAAAGGCTCACATAAATGTATGGTCTACTGTTAATGAGTTATGGAGCTTTCACCACACCGATTCTCGTCACGTTGAAAAGCTTTTGGATTTCCTTATATCTTATTACGTGTGTATGTATATATGCGTAAAGAGAAAGAGAGAGATTGTATGTGTCGCGTATGTGTAGTATTCCAAAAATAAAAACAATTTTGCTTTAACTATGTTCGTCTATATTATGGCTTTTAATGGGTTAAATTGCACCGTAATAGATAATCTAAAGATATGTTTAGAGAAAACAAAATTGTTTTTGAAACCAATTGTATATTGCACACGATAATAAGATTATTATCACAATCAACTGTTGTCATTTTTTTTTCGAAATATGATTGTAATATATATCCTATACACGAATTAAATCTGTCAAATCAATTCAGTTCGGAACATTTGCGATTGTCACAATTAATTTCCGATTAATTGATAATTGATCAATGCCAAAGTAAACTTGATACAATAAATCACCCGTTGAATAATGCCTTCCGGAAATTGACTTACTTGTTGAGACTAAATGTTTTTGTATAAAATACCTTAACGTTAGTTCATGATACCTCGTAATTTGTCAATTAAATTAATCAATTTGTATAAAGCAATGAATGTGACGTGTGAACAAGTATGATATAACTATAACGAGAATACGTTCTTACAGGCGAAAACGGAACGCGCCACAATCGCAATAGGTACGAAACTTTCAGCATTTTACGTATAATACTAAGAATCTCAGTTTGAAACATTTAGATAAACGACCCTCGACGTTCGCCGTTAGCTAATACCTAAAGCTAGGATCCTGTTATCGATGTCGAAAATTGTGTTTTAACATTTAAACGTTCAAAAATACAGAATCGTATTTGATTCGTCTCGCATCCAACATGTGCTACGTTTAAAAAAGTATCGTTGATTTAAACTCTTTATTTCTATTCCTCCCGCTATCGCTCCTCGCTCGTCTCGTTATTTCCACCGGAAAAAACAGTTTTTACTCGCGTCTTATTATACAGCTACTATTTAATATTATCTTCGCGCGCATAGAAATAAAACTAAAAATTGGCGTAAGTGCCAGAATCTCTTCGTCGAAAAGCTTGCGCGTCACGCGCAAAGCAATATAACCCTTCTTTCCAAAGTATAAATGCTAAACATACATATAATATACTTAATCGGCATTTATATGTCGTTTATATTTTTTTGTCTTTCCGCGCCAGTTATATAATATATAATAATACATAATGCTAACATATTGCATTAAAATAACGCAGAACGTAACAATAAATAAAGAGTTGTACATTGTTTCAAGAGAGGATTAAAAAAAACGCGACATATTTTGATTATGTAGAGAGAGAAATTGTCAAATGGCGGAAGTTATCGTGTCGGAGAGTATGCTGGAGACCAAAGATCTTCGTGTGAGAATCTCTCTCGTTCGACGAAAGACTGCTCGCATGTTTACTGCGTTCTATCGTAGAAACTTCGTTTAAAACAGTAGTATTATTATTAGTTTAGTACGGTAGTACCCTAATGCGGAAATATATAAAAAATTAAAAAATATACGAGTTATATATATAAAACACATAGAATGCATATTCGTCGTAGCGCATCTTGCATCAAGTCAGATTTTTGTTGCTATCTATTCCTTCTAATCGCAAAGTCACAAATGATCGACTTGCACTTAATATCAGGCGCATTTAGCGTCGAACGTGTCGTCTTACACCTAAATTTCCTAACTGTATGTAATTGTATGTTCCCGTCGAGATAAAATATAGTATGGCTTAACACAAATGAAGACTTGAAACGTTCGGCATTGAACGCGCAGAGATAATATGGATCAAGTTCGATTCATTTGGAAAAGGCATATCATTTCGGCTATAAGACGCCTTTTCACTATCTACGTTCACAGTACACGATTTTTATAAAAAGATCCGTTTGATCTTCGGCTGATGTACACTTTGGTATCCAACAAGCTTCTCCACGCGTAATCGGAATATGAACGATCGATAGTCGTGATATGGGCAGTGAATGATTAAGCAAGTACCAATATTAAATGGGCTGGCTCTCCCATTGAGGCGCCCATTCTGGAAGTCGTCAATCTGCATTAGATGGCGGCGCAGCGTATCTCGAACGCGAATCCGAATCCCCGTCGCATATATATTTTCCTGAAACAATTCAACCTTCGATAACTAGTCAAGTCACGAGAATTATGGTCATCGACAATCTTTTTTCTTTTCATTAGTAAATAAGTAGTACGGGAAAGGGCATTAAAACTCCTTTACGAAAACATTTTTTTAGAAAATTCAATGTTTTAAACTTTACAGTACTATTAGCTACACAGCTGAGTATCCGCGCATTCCTGCGGTGCCAGCGACGTAACCGGATTATGTGGCATGCATAGGTGAATTAGCAGGCAAATGTTCGGTAAATTCGTTTGTTGGCCGATCGATATGTCGTGGTATCGGTATCCGGCAAATTCGATTGTCCGAATAGCGACCGAGATGCTCGATTGAACAAGGTTGCAATACTATGAATAATAATACAGTATCATAATTCTCTATAATAAAAGAATTTAATATGCGATTAAAAGTCAAAAATCCTAAAATCTGTAAAATAATTTATGGTGTATTTAACTGTTTTATAATTTTTTAACTTTTTTAATAACACATTTTTAAATTTGTAATTAACATTAATTTATTTGTTACGTTATTAATTTATTTTTTTATTATGTTTCTTAATAATCTATTAATAAAATCGCAATTTAGAAAAAAACTTGTTATAAGAGATATTAAGATTGAAAAAAATTCGTAGTTCCATTTACCTCAATCAATAACATCATATTTTGTAGCTTGTAATTTATATCTCAAACAAACGGGATCGGGAATTACTTATCTCGTTTGAATAACACTTATCTCGCTTAAATTTACTTGAGATGAAGTGAAACAACGTCGCGAACCAGCACGTTTTCCTCGCAGGCACGACAGGCAGACGTAAAGAAATGATCAGGCTCGGAAGCGTTTTAACGCGAGCACTGTTCAAAGTTACGATGAAGCTCACGTACTGCTTGAATGCGTTCTCTCGTTCGTCCGTACATCAAAAGTTCGACCCCGAGAAGATCCATTAAACTTTATCTCGCTACTTGACTCACCGTTTCGCAAAGTTGGCTAAAGAAATTCCACCGAGGGTCCCTCCACTTCCTTTTTTCCGCCTTCTTCGTCCCTAGCTCGGCGCACCGTAACACATGAGACTGCTTCGCACCTGCAGCACGTCCACTAGCGCACTATGAGCCTTGAGAGCCCGAACAAAGAGAATATAATCCCATAAAACAATCGGCTTTAGATATTCGCGGCCGACTTTAATTGGCCGATTCGTTTTATAATTTCGACCTTCCCGGCGGCTCGCCGCGATCTCGGTAGATCAAGCGTCGCGCACCAAAATACCGGTTTCGTGAAAGTGGATTACGCACGTGGAAGTGAAATTACAACTGCCTTGAAAAGAGGAAGGTTTATGACATTTAATGCAAGTTACAGGAGCACTGATAGATTCTTGATGCGAATTTGAAAAATGCCAACGAGAGTAAGTTGTTTTGAAGTAATTACTTTGCTTTCTAATTTTATAGTTCTATTTCTAAATAAATTATCTTAAGACCGGAAAGAAATATTTCCTCGTTTGATTTTCGTCGATTATAAAAACAAATTTAACTCGTACACTAGCTAGGTTTACCGTTTTGCTAAAATTATCGTTACATATGTTATATCAAGCAGGTAATTTCGTACTTCCCCTTCCTTTCCGTTTTTCCCTCCCGCTCCTTCTTTTTGTATATATATACGAGCCCGATTTCTCGTCGCTGAGTAATTTGTCGGTTTAACTCTATTGTAACACATCAGCATCGAAATGACTCCGCAATATAAGGAAACATATTCCTAATGTACGTCTTTGATACTCTCTCTATAATACCTTTTGTAATTTTTTTCACATATATATCACTATCTTTGCAGTGGTCCTCTTTGCAATCAACACTGTTGCGGATTAGTTACGTTAAGTTCTGTCGCGTTAGTTTTAAGAATATGTACCGACACTGAAGATGGTCCCATGAAGGGCCGAAACGTTTGCCAATTATTTATAATATAGTTTTCAACACTTACATCCTGCTGCGGCTCAATTGCTCTTTTCTTCCTGACTGATTGTATAATTGTATTGTTAAGAAACGGTAAATGTTATTGACTCGCTGCCGAAATCACTACTATCGGAAGCAGCCCGGAAGATAAGGGATTCGTTTCCTCCTGCAGCGGGGCCGCCGATATTTGACGAATCGTTTAACTTTCCTTCGCAGATTGATCTCAAGGAGAGTGGTAAGAAGCAAGACTCAGGTCGCCCGTTACCATAAAGATAATTCTTTTCTGCGTTGATTGCTAACCAGCGTATCACTCGGCAGAGGGGCCTTAATCTGGCCAAATTATTGAGTCAGTTATCCTTTCTTGAACATGGTAATAACGGGATCGTAATTCTTTAAGACTTATAAGGTTTTGAAAGATAGAGCTTTAGAGGGTTAATAGTGGTGTAAATTCTATCGGCAGGTACGATTAATCGAAATCATTTAGAGACAACTATAATGTAAAAAACAAAATACAACAAAAATGGATAAAAATACAACCAAAATGGATTTGGCCAGTAACAACTCAATAGGTGAGTTCAATCTTGGTCAGAAGAAACGACGGAACATCTCATAAGGTAAGGTCTATATTAATGACCAGAATTGAAGGTTTGTAAAGTAGTTAACATACAAAATAATTTGATCTGTTTATTTGCCCAAAGTAGGACTATTTTCTTTATATTTTCTCGCATATGTGCGAGATTGGAAATCCCCATCCCCAATTAAATTCCAATCGCGCACGTTAAAACTCTCAATTCTACGTTTCCCAAATCTCAAGTGATCACTTTGAGGTATGGATTAACAAATACTAAATTGTAATACGGGTAGGTAGGACAACGGATAAAGTTAAGCGTGTAAAAAATGTCCCTCTCGTGGTGTGCCACCTTGCCGTGGTGAGAGGGCTCCCTGTATCAACGATCCACTGGGGCAGTACCTTCGGCTTTACCGAAGGGAGGGCCCGGTGGGGAGGTACAGGGTCTACGAGCACACCGTACCCTCCTCCCAGTTCGCTGGGAGTGAAGGGTACAATGGGGTCCGGCGCTCCCGTCGCGTTGTCTGCCGCCGCGAGACATTACGTTTCGCTTATACGGTCCGTCGCGGGTCTCTCCGCGCCGCGAGACTATCGTACGCTTCGCTCCCTTATACGGTCCGTCGCGGGTCTTTCCGCGCCGCGAGGACTATCGTACGCTTCGCTCCCTTATACGGTCCGTCGAGTGTCCCTCCGCGCCGCCGCGGGACATTTATACGCTTCGCTCGCTCGTACGGTCCGTCGCGTGTCCCTCCGCGCCGCCGCGGGACATTTATACGCTTCGCTCGCTCGTACGGTCCGTCGCGTGTCCCTCCGCGCCGCCGCGGGACATTTATACGCTTCGCTCGCTCGTACGGTCCGTCGCGTGTCCCTCCGCGCCGCCGCGGGACATTTATACGCTTCGCTCGCTCGTACGGTCCGTCGCGTGTCCCTCCGCGCCGCCGCGGGACATTTATACGCTTCGCTCGCTCGTACGGTCCGTCGCGTGTCCCTCCGCGCCGCCGCGGGACATTTATACGCTTCGCTCGCTCGTACGGTCCGTCGCGTGTCCCTCCGCGCCGCCGCGGGACATTTATACGCTTCGCTCGCTCGTACGGTCCGTCGCGTGTCCCTCCGCCGCGCCGCGGGACATTTACACGCCTCGCTCGCTCGTACGGTCCGTCGCGTGTCCCTCCGCCGCGCCGCGGGACATTTACACGCCTCGCTCGCTCGTACGGTCCGTCGCGTGTCCCTCCGCCGCCGCCGCGGGACATTTACACGCCTCGCTCGCTCGTACGGTCCGTCGCGTGTCCCTCCGCCGCGCCGCGGGACATTATACGCCTCGCTCGCTCGTACGGTCCGTCGCGTGTCCCTCCGCCGCGCCGCGGGACATTTACACGCCTCGCTCGCTCGTACGGTCCGTCGCGTGTCCCTCCGCCGCGCCGCGGGACATTTACACGCCTCGCTCGCTCGTACGGTCCGTCGCGTGTCCCTCCGCCGCGCCGCGGGACATTTACACGCCTCGCTCGCTCGTACGGTCCGTCGCGTGTCCCTCCGCCGCGCCGCGGGACATTTACACGCCTCGCTCGCTCGTACGGTCCGTCGCGTGTCCCTCCGCCGCGCCGCGGGACATTTACACGCCTCGCTCGCTCGTACGGTCCGTCGCGTGTCCCTCCGCCGCGCCGCGGGACATTTACACGCCTCGCTCGCTCGTACGGTCCGTCGCGTGTCCCTCCGCCGCGCCGCGGGACATTTACACGCCTCGCTCGCTCGTACGGTCCGTCGCGTGTCCCTCCGCCGCGCCGCGGGACATTTACACGCCTCGCTCGCTCGTACGGTCCGTCGCGTGTCCCTCCGCCGCGCCGCGGGACATTTACACGCCTCGCTCGCTCGTACGGTCCGTCGCGTGTCCCTCCGCCGCGCCGCGGGACATTTACACGCCTCGCTCGCTCGTACGGTCCGTCGCGTGTCCCTCCGCCGCGCCGCGGGACATTTACACGCCTCGCTCGCTCGTACGGTCCGTCGCGTGTCCCTCCGCCGCGCCGCGGGACATTTACACGCCTCGCTCGCTCGTACGGTCCGTCGCGTGTCCCTCCGCCGCGCCGCGGGACATTTACACGCCTCGCTCGCTCGTACGGTCCGTCGCGTGTCCCTCCGCCGCGCCGCGGGACATTTACACGCCTCGCTCGCTCGTACGGTCCGTCGCGTGTCCCTCCGCCGCGCCGCGGGACATTTACACGCCTCGCTCGCTCGTACGGTCCGTCGCGTGTCCCTCCGCCGCGCCGCGGGACATTTACACGCCTCGCTCGCTCGTACGGTCCGTCGCGTGTCCCTCCGCCGCGCCGCGGGACATTTACACGCCTCGCTCGCTCGTACGGTCCGTCGCGTGTCCCTCCGCCGCGCCGCGGGACATTTACACGCCTCGCTCGCTCGTACGGTCCGTCGCGTGTCCCTCCGCCGCGCCGCGGGACATTTACACGCCTCGCTCGCTCGTACGGTCCGTCGCGTGTCCCTCCGCCGCGCCGCGGGACATTTACACGCCTCGCTCGCTCGTACGGTCCGTCGCGTGTCCCTCCGCCGCGCCGCGGGACATTTACACGCCTCGCTCGCTCGTACGGTCCGTCGCGTGTCCCTCCGCCGCGCCGCGGGACATTTACACGCCTCGCTCGCTCGTACGGTCCGTCGCGTGTCCCTCCGCCGCGCCGCGGGACATTTACACGCCTCGCTCGCTCGTACGGTCCGTCGCGTGTCCCTCCGCCGCGCCGCGGGACATTTACACGCCTCGCTCGCTCGTACGGTCCGTCGCGTGTCCCTCCGCCGCGCCGCGGGACATTTACACGCCTCGCTCGCTCGTACGGTCCGTCGCGTGTCCCTCCGCCGCGCCGCGGGACATTTACACGCCTCGCTCGCTCGTACGGTCCGTCGCGTGTCCCTCCGCCGCGCCGCGGGACATTTACACGCCTCGCTCGCTCGTACGGTCCGTCGCGTGTCCCTCCGCCGCGCCGCGGGACATTTACACGCCTCGCTCGCTCGTACGGTCCGTCGCGTGTCCCTCCGCCGCGCCGCGGGACATTTACACGCCTCGCTCGCTCGTACGGTCCGTCGCGTGTCCCTCCGCCGCGCCGCGGGACATTTACACGCCTCGCTCGCTCGTACGGTCCGTTCGCGTGTCCCTCCGCCGCGCCGCGGGACATTTACACGCCTCGCTCGCTCGTACGGTCCGTCGCGTGTCCCTCCGCCGCGCCGCGGGACATTTACACGCCTCGCTCGCTCGTACGGTCCGTCGCGTGTCCCTCCGCCGCGCCGCGGGACATTTACACGCCTCGCTCGCTCGTACGGTCCGTCGCGTGTCCCTCCGCCGCGCCGCGGGACATTTACACGCCTCGCTCGCTCGTACGGTCCGTCGCGTGTCCCTCCGCCGCGCCGCGGGACATTTACACGCCTTCGCTCGCTCGTACGGTCCGTCGCGTGTCCCTCCGCCGCGCCGCGGGACATTTACACGCTTCGCTCGCTCGTACGGTCCGTCGCGTGTCCCTCCGCCGCGCCGCGGGACATTTACACGCTTCGCTCGCTCGTACGGTCCGTCGCGTGTCCCTCCGCGCGCCGCGGGACATTATACACGCTTCGCTCGCTCGTACGGTCCGTCGCGTGTCCCTCCGCCGCGCCGCGGGACATTTACACGCTTCGCTCGCTCGTACGGTCCGTCGCGTGTCCCTCCGCCGCGCCGCGGGACATTATACCGCTTCGCTCGCTCGTACGGTCCGTCGCGTGTCCCCTCCGCCGCGCCGCGGGACATTTACACCGTTCGCTCGCTCGTACGGTCCGTCGCGTGTCCCTCCCGCGCGCCGCGGGACATTTATACGCTTCGCTCGCTCGTACGGTCCGTCGCGTGTCCCCCCGCCGCGCCGCGGGACATTCATACCGTTCGCTCGCTCGTACGGTCCGTCGCGTGTCCCCCCGCCGCGCCGCGGGACATTCATACCGTTCGCTCGCTCGTACGGTCCGTCGCGTGTCCCCCCGCCGCGCCGCGGGACATTCATACCGTTCGCTCGCTCGTACGGTCCGTCGCGTGTCCCCCCGCCGCGCCGCGGGACATTCATACCGTTCGCTCGCTCGTACGGTCCGTCGCGTGTCCCCCCGCCGCGCCGCGGGACATTCATACCGTTCGCTCGCTCGTACGGTCCGTCGCGTGTCCCCCCGCCGCGCCGCGGGACATTCATACCGTTCGCTCGCTCGTACGGTCCGTCGCGTGTCCCCCCGCCGCGCCGCGGGACATTCATACCGTTCGCTCGCTCGTACGGTCCGTCGCGTGTCCCCCCGCCGCGCCGCGGGACATTCATACCGTTCGCTCGCTCGTACGGTCCGTCGCGTGTCCCCCCGCCGCGCCGCGGGACATTCATACCGTTCGCTCGCTCGTACGGTCCGTCGCGTGTCCCCCCGCCGCGCCGCGGGACATTCATACCGTTCGCTCGCTCGTACGGTCCGTCGCGTGTCCCCCCGCCGCGCCGCGGGACATTCATACCGTTCGCTCGCTCGTACGGTCCGTCGCGTGTCCCCCCGCCGCGCCGCGGGACATTCATACCGTTCGCTCGCTCGTACGGTCCGTCGCGTGTCCCCCCGCCGCGCCGCGGGACATTCATACCGTTCGCTCGCTCGTACGGTCCGTCGCGTGTCCCCCCGCCGCGCCGCGGGACATTCATACCGTTCGCTCGCTCGTACGGTCCGTCGCGTGTCCCCCCGCCGCGCCGCGGGACATTCATACCGTTCGCTCGCTCGTACGGTCCGTCGCGTGTCCCCCCGCCGCGCCGCGGGACATTCATACCGTTCGCTCGCTCGTACGGTCCGTCGCGTGTCCCCCCGCCGCGCCGCGGGACATTCATACCGTTCGCTCGCTCGTACGGTCCGTCGCGTGTCCCCCCGCCGCGCCGCGGGACATTCATACCGTTCGCTCGCTCGTACGGTCCGTCGCGTGTCCCCCCGCCGCGCCGCGGGACATTCATACCGTTCGCTCGCTCGTACGGTCCGTCGCGTGTCCCCCCGCCGCGCCGCGGGACATTCATACCGTTCGCTCGCTCGTACGGTCCGTCGCGTGTCCCCCCGCCGCGCCGCGGGACATTCATACCGTTCGCTCGCTCGTACGGTCCGTCGCGTGTCCCCCCGCCGCGCCGCGGGACATTCATACCGTTCGCTCGCTCGTACGGTCCGTCGCGTGTCCCCCCGCCGCGCCGCGGGACATTCATACCGTTCGCTCGCTCGTACGGTCCGTCGCGTGTCCCCCCGCCGCGCCGCGGGACATTCATACCGTTCGCTCGCTCAGTACGGTCCGTCGCGTGTCCCCCCGCCGCGCCGCGGGACATTCATACCGTTCGCTCGCTCAGTACGGTCCGTCGCGTGTCCCCCCGCCGCGCCGCGGGACATTCATACCGTTCGCTCGCTCAGTACGGTCCGTCGCGTGTCCCCCCGCCGCGCCGCGGGACATTCATACCGTTCGCTCGCTCGTACGGTCCGTCGCGTGTCCCCCCGCCGCGCCGCGGGACATTCATACCGTTCGCTCGCTCATACGGTCCGTCGCGTGTCCCCCCGCCGCGCCGCGGGACATTCATACCGTTCGCTCGCTCATACGGTCCGTCGCGTGTCCCCCCGCCGCGCCGCGGGACATTCATACCGTTCGCTCGCTCATACGGTCCGTCGCGTGTCCCCCCGCCGCGCCGCGGGACATTCATACCGTTCGCTCGCTCATACGGTCCGTCGCGTGTCCCCCCGCCGCGCCGCGGGACATTCATACCGTTCGCTCGCTCATACGGTCCGTCGCGTGTCCCCCCGCCGCGCCGCGGGACATTCATACCGTTCGCTCGCTCATACGGTCCGTCGCGTGTCCCCCCGCCGCGCCGCGGGACATTCATACCGTTCGCTCGCTCATACGGTCCGTCGCGTGTCCCCCCGCCGCGCCGCGGGACATTCATACCGTTCGCTCGCTCATACGGTCCGTCGCGTGTCCCCCCGCCGCGCCGCGGGACATTCATACCGTTCGCTCGCTCATACGGTCCGTCGCGTGTCCCCCCGCCGCGCCGCGGGACATTCATACCGTTCGCTCGCTCATACGGTCCGTCGCGTGTCCCCCCGCCGCGCCGCGGGACATTCATACCGTTCGCTCGCTCATACGGTCCGTCGCGTGTCCCCCCGCCGCGCCGCGGGACATTCATACCGTTCGCTCGCTCATACGGTCCGTCCGCGTGTCCCCCCGCCGCGCCGCGGGACATTCATACCGTTCGCTCGCTCATACGGTCCGTCCGCGTGTCCCCCGCCGCGCCGCGGGACATTCATACCGTTCGCTCGCTCATACGGTCCGTCCGCGTGTCCCCCCGCCGCGCCGCGGGACATTCATACCGTTCGCTCGCTCATACGGTCCGCCGCGTGTCCCCCCGCCGCGCCGCGGGACATTCATACCGTTCGCTCGCTCATACGGTCCGCCGCGTGTCCCCCCGCCGCGCCGCGGGACATTCATACCGTTCGCTCGCTCATACGGTCCGCCGCGTGTCCCCCCGCCGCGCCGCGGGACATTCATACCGTTCGCTCGCTCATACGGTCCGCCGCGTGTCCCCCCGCCGCGCCGCGGGACATTCATACCGTTCGCTCGCTCATACGGTCCGCCGCGTGTCCCCCCGCCGCGCCGCGGGACATTCATACCGTTCGCTCGCTCATACGGTCCGCCGCGTGTCCCCCCGCCGCGCCGCGGGACATTCATACCGTTCGCTCGCTCATACGGTCCGCCGCGTGTCCCCCCGCCGCGCCGCGGGACATTCATACCGTTCGCTCGCTCATACGGTCCGCCGCGTGTCCCCCCGCCGCGCCGCGGGACATTCATACCGTTCGCTCGCTCATACGGTCCGCCGCGTGTCCCCCCGCCGCGCCGCGGGACATTCATACCGTTCGCTCGCTCATACGGTCCGCCGCGTGTCCCCCCGCCGCGCCGCGGGACATTCATACCGTTCGCTCGCTCATACGGTCCGCCGCGTGTCCCCCCGCCGCGCCGCGGGACATTCATACCGTTCGCTCGCTCATACGGTCCGCCGCGTGTCCCCCCGCCGCGCCGCGGGACATTCATACCGTTCGCTCGCTCATACGGTCCGCCGCGTGTCCCCCCGCCGCGCCGCGGGACATTCATACCGTTCGCTCGCTCATACGGTCCGTCGCGTGTCCCCCCGCCGCGCCGCGGGACATTCATACCGTTCGCTCGCTCATACGGTCCGTCGCGTGTCCCCCCGCCGCGCCGCGGGACATTCATACCGTTCGCTCGCTCATACGGTCCGTCGCGTGTCCCCCCGCCGCGCCGCGGGACATTCATACCGTTCGCTCGCTCATACGGTCCGTCGCGTGTCCCCCCGCCGCGCCGCGGGACATTCATACCGTTCGCTCGCTCATACGGTCCGTCGCGCGTCAACGCTTACGCTTACAAAGTTACTTAATCGAATCGTTCATTTGAATGTTTCAGAAAATAACGACGCAGAAGATGACATCGGATCAGCGAGGGAATCCTGCGAAGCTGACATCCCGAGCAGCCTGAGAGGAGGAGGAGGCCTAGGATAGGCATCGGGCATCGGCGTACCAACACTTCTGGTAAGTGTTACTTTTCATTTTTTTTAAAGATTATTATAGAATCCCTCTTTGTGCTTATTCAGTTCCTACATTAAACCGTGTTTCGGAATTTAAATTAGTAAAAAAAATATTTTGAAAAATTTGATTCAAGTTGATTCTAACGTAGAAACCTTTTTCGAAGAAGTAATTTAAAATATAATATTAATCTGAATAACGAATAAGATGTTCGATGCGCGTGACACGTATTTAATCGATTCGATTATTTTTATGTTACAGAAAATATCCGCGCGGGAAGGAGCATCATCTTCGCATCGAGGGAACACGAGTGACATCCCGAGCAGCCTGAGAGGAGGTGAAGGCCTGGAAGAGGCATCAGGCGCCGGCGGAACAACATGCGGTAAATATAATTTATTTATACATATACGTATATTATATCTTACACGGATGGGTCATTTACTTTTTAACCGGATAGTTATTCAGAAAATAAAGTTACAGAAAAAGAGTATTATTTTAGAAATTCTATAGAAGCTTATGTTCAATGGATAGAGTATTCTTAAGAAATTACAAGATTATTTCATTAAATTTGCTTAATAAACAATAATATAAAATTTAGTGTTTATATAGTAATCATTTTTTGAAATATTGACTGTCTCTCTCTCTCTCTCTCTCTCTCTCTCTCTCTCTCTCTTTCTCTCTTGTACCCTGCTTTAATTCGGATTCTACATTTGTTTGTTACAGAATCATCGTAGCGACGTTGCAGAATAATTCCGCTGTTGCGCATCGGTCGGTGAGTGATGATTAAAATTTTATGATTAAGGTAACGAATTTATGACAATTACGTCAAATATATTGCAGAGTCAAGTTATCACAATAAATTATTACATATATTACGTTTCATAGATTTGTTGTCTTAAAATGGAATGACTGGGTCAGATTAGGATTTAACATTTAATCCTGGATAAATCACATAAATTGATTTATCGTACATTTTGTCATTGTAAATTCCATCCCAAATATTTTTCAGGATTAAGTGTTACATAAATTGGTGCAAGATTGCAATATATACGCTTAGAGATGCTTTTAGCCTGCATATATCACGATTGAATATAAAAAGTACCTTGCATTATTTAAATCATTTATTGTTATGTATATACAATCTATTTAATATATTTTTTACGTAATCTATTTAACAAAATTGTGTGTGTTCACGATCATCATTTAAAATTATCTGTTCCTATAACGCACCAATTTTAGCCTAAGCTTTCACGATCTATTCATATGTATTGATAACTGGTTTTCATACTAGTTAAAAAGCGATATGACGTGAGATCTAATAAATGATGTTTTGCGAAACAGAAAATTTTTTGTAACAATTATTTTAAACTTGATTACTTAATTTCGCGTTAATATAAATACTTGATTTTTAAGTAGTAGTATAATTATCGTAATAAGATGTAGCTATCAAAATTCAAATTGTTTGCTCGAGTGCATGAAGTATTCACATTAGCTCAATATTGTGCAGAAACTTGATTATCTCTTTCGGATCTCACGTCATTAATTCTTTATTTCTCACCCTTTTGAGGTGAGACTCGATATGCGAAACGATATCGAAAAAAATGGGCCTTAGATTTTTTCAGTTTGCGTTAGTCAATATTGTTATTTATTACCATTTTGCATTTTTATTTAAGTCCTGCATGCTTATATCAGATTTAAATTAAAGTTTCTATTATTCGTAAAATGATTATATACGCGGTTGATTAAAAGGTTTTTTTTTTCCAAATTAACAGAGCTTCTATAACTAATTAAAATTATTTGTGTTTTTAATCGAGAAAATGATCACTTGCGTAAATTATGGTTTATACGATAATAAGTAGATTTTGAACGCTAGTAATTTTAAAATTACTTAATTTAATTTTGTTACAAATGGCCCTTCTCGCGACGCGGTCGTGTTTCGCGCATCGTGGGAAAAAGCGTAAAATCATTACGCTCATCTGCCGTCTATGATTAGGCGGCAACGGAAGGTGTATTCCTTCTTGTTTCTGGCTTTGCCAGAATGGATTTGGCCATGAAATGGTATGGTCAAACTGGTCAAAGGAGAGAAGATCTACACAAGGTAGGTTGGTGTTGAACACCACCAATTTAGTGTATAATGTGCATACAGGGAGGGTAATATTTTTTACATATGTGTACGCGTAATTGGAGACGGAAAGACGTCTCCAGCTTAATCTCAATTAATCGCAAACTTAAAATCTTTTAAACTCCCTTTAAAAATCTTTACTTCTTTAATTTCGGGTATCGCGGTCGCGACTAATTAATATTGATAAAATAAACTAATAATAATAAAACTAAGTAAACCTCGAAATAAACTAATAAATTCGGGTGGGCAGGAATAACGCGTTAGGTAAATAGAAATATGGTAGGAATATGAAATATTAGGTAGGTATATGAAGATATAGAAATATGGATAGGCGGGGAATATATACATGCATATAGAGATATTACTTCGGGTAGGTAGGAACACGAAGGGATTGTAACTCGTACTATTGATTATATAGGATAATGTAATAAATTAAATTTTAGTAAATTTCAAATATGTTATAGCTAAGTAATATTATATAATATTATTTAATTATTATATTACCATTCATATTATGTAATAAATTTTAAAATTATTACATAATATGTAATTCTATAAAGAGTATATTAAAACTATGTAATATTACATCATATTACTTAATTATATGGAGGGTTAAAAGCCATAGCGGTGTACGTCAAATTTTTTTAAATATTGACTCGTGTGCATAGATGCAATCTATACAATATATAAATTGCATCTATGCATACAAGACAATATTTTAAAAAATTTGACTTACACCACTATGGCTTTTATCCCTCCATATGTAATATTATTTATAAGAAAATTATTGTAATAAGGGATTATAAGGAAAATTGTAATAAATTTGAAATTGTATGATACTAATGCCGGATATATTATACGAAATCGATAGAAGACGATTAAGATAATAACGGTGTTTATTCTTTATCTATAGAATACATTTCACATTTTAAAAATTATCGTTAATTATTATAAATTTCACATAAATGTGAAGGTTTAAATCAACGCTCAAATAATAGCTTCTTGCTTGTAAAATTTGACATTTATCTAAAAATTAAAATCATAAAGTTACGATTATATTTTTCAAAAGTATGAGATACAAAATTCGTAATAATTTTGAAAAATGTAATCTTAATTTTGTAATTTTAATTATCGTAATTCGTTATTAATTGGAATACGCAAGATGGAAAATTATATATTCTGAAGAATTTGTTTATAAATTTTACTTTAATTTTATTAAATATTCGATATTTTACGATGTTATATAGGTACCGCATTTCCATGTGGTTGGATACGATCGCTATTTCGGCCTTTTTCGCTGTCCCTCGCGTCAGGTGACCGTTAAGAAATACGTTCGTACCGGCGCGACGGGGAGTTGTAACGATTTTTAATATGGAAAGTTATTAGTTCGTTGCCCCGTTGAAAATCGAAGACCCCTGTTGTGGAACCAGAATTAATCTCTGGTTTTCTTATATCTCGGATCCTCGGAAGCAGTGGTTTCGGCATTAGTACGCGACATCAATTCGCGAAATTAATTAGAATTATAAGAGAATATTCTATTCTTCTCAATAAAATATTCTTCCATTAACGCTAATATCAGTCATGCTTCTGTCTTGCTGATGAAAAGACATTAAAGTAGATATGGATAAAATAACTGTT
This sequence comes from Temnothorax nylanderi, assembly GCF_030848795.1. Classification (NCBI taxonomy): domain Eukaryota; kingdom Metazoa; phylum Arthropoda; class Insecta; order Hymenoptera; family Formicidae; genus Temnothorax; species Temnothorax nylanderi. The sequence continues at coordinate 18,487 of NW_027249237.1, forward strand.
TATAAAATAGAAAGAAAAAAGAAAAAAAAAGAAAAAGACAAAAAGGAAAAAGAATAAAAAAGAGAGAGACAATAAAAATAAAGAATACATTTAAAAAGAGAAGAAAACAAAAAATGTTGCAGGATACAATCACGCTACATTTTATGATATGATGTAGTTACAAACGACTATATTTTATTTTTCAATTTTTTCTCGTAGAAAACCATTTCTAAAGATTTTACTAGAATATCAATATTAATTATCAAATGCATATATTTCATGCATTTTGTTATTAAATATACTCGTTTGTAACTATTCCTCGATATCAGTTATTCTATTCATGTATTTTTTAAATAAGAGAAATATATATCGTAATGGATATATATTTTAATTATAAGAAAGTAATACACCTCAATAATGGAAGAATATTTCAAGTGTAATTATACGGTCAGGATGCAATGATTTAAAAAACGACTGTCAACTCGTTACTGAAATGACCGCTATCGGGGGCAATCCGGAAGATCTGGGATTCATTCCTTCCTGCAGCGGGGCCCTTGACATTAAACGGGTTATTATTAAACTTTCTTTCTCGATCTTTTGATTTCACGCGGCTCGACAAATCAAGGTATATTCAACTCACTTTCCATCTTGAGAGTCGTTCTTCTTTACGTTAGCAACTGATGGGCGTGTCATCGGCGGGGGGACTTGCTCTGATAAAATCGGTAGTCTAGTTATTTCTTATTTGATCGTTGACTTGAACCACGAAATTTCTCGGATTTTTTTTCTAAAATGAGAACATTCAGTAATAAAAAGTTGATTTTTAATTTTTGCAGTTTTTGCATTAATCAAATTCCTGATTTAAAAGTAGTAAATTTTGATATTATTATACTTATTTCGAACGCCTTCGTGTAATCTGGCATTAGTAAAATATCTTAAATGTATGTATTTGTAATATAAATGTAAATATATAAATATCTCAAATTTCTTTGTAACGTATTATATTTAAATTTATTGTATTTTATATAAATGTATAACAATTCTGTACATTTTCTATTTTTTAATGTAAAATAAATTTTTAAAATGTAATTTTTATGATGAAAAAAAATAATAAATAATAAAAAAGCACACATGGAAAGAAAAGAGGACCGCCGATTAAAGTCGGCGGGGGTGGTGGAGGGCCTCTACAGGTTGGTCCGTTTGCCGAAGTTTTAAACTTTAAATTGAATATGTATAGTTTGTTGAGACAAATTTCTAGTTTATTTAAAGTCTCTTTAATATCATATCTGGTAAAAACGTAACAGCCTGTATAATCCGAGAATTCAGTGAATATATCAGCGTGGTACGTACAGGGTGTTGCAGTGGTATACAGGTCAGTGTGACGGGTTGCCCATTTGTGCAGACGCGCACGGTCATTCACAGCTGTATGTATTCACTTTGACGCATTATATGTGAGTGATTATAATGTGCCGAAGTCTACGCAGCTGTGAACGACCATGTGCGCCTGCAAGAATGGGCAACCCGTCATGCTGACCTGTATGTCGGTGCAACAACCGGTACATATATGCCAGCTGTCAGCCTAGATTTGTCATACCTCATCACAAGTTCCTTGAATAAGCTCAAACTGCATGGTGCGGACACTTTGAACTGAATCATTTTTATAATATAATAATTTCTATCATTTGTAATCTTTCTGAAAAAGTAGAGAAACATGGTCTTTATCGCAATTCGTCTTACGTTAGATCCACACAATACGTAAATTTTAATTAAGAAACTAGAATATAATTCGACATCGAGGTTTCCGTTATATTCGTTTGTTGTGATATTTACAATGATCGGGAAAGGGCAAATTTTAATTCTTTACCAAGAACTTATACACATCTGAATTAAATCTTTTTAATTTTCTCAACATTACTAATGCGCTTGAATCAAAAGTTATTAAAACGTAGTTTTATATATAATCTGATAATAATACATAATACTTACTTGGTAATATAAATAAGGGCGATGTAGTTTCTCTCTCTCTCTCTCTCTCTCTCTCTCTCTCTCTCTCTCTCTCTCTCTCTCTCTCTCTCTCTCTCTCTCTCTCTCTCTCAGAGTTATGTTTTGAAGTAGATTATCATTCGACTGAACAGTGCAATATCAGTTTTACATATCACATTCTATATAGCTTTCGACAATGCTCACAGAACCAAGAATCGTTCTAAAATAACTAAAAGATGGATAAATGTTAAAAATGACAACATTCTCTACATGAAACATATATTTATGAGTCTAATTTTTGTCCCCACCTTTTATCCTTGAGAGCTTTTATTTTTAATCGTTAATTTGTATAGGATGATACAATGGCAATAGATCACTTTAATAATTTTCTTATTGATGGAGAGGAGAATCAAACATTCTATTAATGTGTCAACTAGCTTGAAACTTTCGGGTTTTGATGTAATGACAGAGAGACAAATATCTTGAAATATTTTTTAATTTTTTAAATGATTACTTTTGCGTTTGCATTATGTAAATATACAAATTACAAGTTTTCGATTGTTTATAATAAGCTTAAAACATTGTTTGTGTTACGTCAGTTAAGGAGGTTGTATCGTTCTCTGTGCGGGGAAGGGGCGCGCGGCAGGGAAAAGCATACCTATAGGTTAGATTTTCGTCGCGTGAAATAAACGAATTTTAGCAAATAAATATGTGGAATGCATTTAATTGCTGTTTCTTAAGGTTTAAAAAGAGTTGTTTGTACAATTGAAACCCAAATACGTTATTATCCACATTGAAATGTGGAAATAATAAATGTGGTCCTGTTTTATTTTTACAATTTTTTGATAACTATAAAGACGAATCATTTCAGTCTTCGAGAAAGTTCTTCCTAAATATGTAAAGAGTTATTTGCACCTATTTTCACTAAATTCTTATCATTTTTAATATGCTTTCAAGAGTTACATTACAGGTTAGGTAACATTTCTGCTGTGTCGCCCGTGTATAAGAGAGAGACAAGAGTATAACTTCAATAATTAATTACTCGACAACCATGCAGACGATTGTCTTCAACTTTGGCATGGACGACAGATTCCCATAGACGAATATTCTCCGTAAATTTGAACTAATTCTTATCAAATTGATTTTACTAACCACCCTCCTTAATATAAAAGAATATCAATTTCAATACATTATTCATATTTAGTCATTTAAATTAAGCTGAAATTTAGTCATCAATAGTAATAAGCTGTCATTCAATACGTTCAATTTTCACTCCGCTACGAGATAAATGCGTTTCCTTAACATTAAATCTATTCGTTCGCAATTCGTTCAAGAGCGCAACGTGTGCCTCTGATGCTTCATGTGTATGTAGTGGACACAAAATATATATATATCTACCATTAGCAATTGGGTGGCAGTGTGGTCTAGTGGTAGAGCGCCAGACTCGTAATCTGAAGAACCAGGTTCGAGTCCACTAGAGCATGGAATTTATTTTCCGAAAGCTGCGCCCTCCGTGCAAGATAGGCTCTTGTGCGGAGCAAACTGGGCTGCTCCGTCTTTCGGAAAGAGACGTTAAGCCGTTGGTCTAAAGGGTTAAGTGAGAGGAGAAGGGTAGTATTGGATGAGAATTGAATAAAGGGTTGGAAAACTGATACTATCAACGTAAAAATGTCAAGAGAGAATATCAGTATACAAGTAATTTACTCGTCAATAAACGAGTAAAAGCATTACTTGTATACTAACTCTCTTGACATTTTTACGTTGATAGTATCAGTTTTCGTATTTATCTTAATATCAATCTCTGGCGATTTCGCTTTGACCGGATAATTAAATTAAATTAAATTAAATTAAATATTTTTTACGTTTTCTGGGTCCATATCGCAAGAAACACTAAATTTTGCACAATTATCATACGAAAAAAATCCTTATTTTCGATTTGTTTGATGCATTCGTTGTAGTGCTTTCGAAATGTCTTTAAACAGCCGATCTTAGGATGTACAAAAAGTTTAGGGCAATTTATTTCAAAATCTTCACTGTCTGAAGATAATTCTTTGAATATCAGCGTAGTACGTAAATCAATAGCAGCTTTTACACCAATTTTACCACGCGTTACTGCATGTTCACCGAATAAACTTAAGCTGCTTAGTGCAGATACTTTGAACTGAATCATTTTTATGGATAATAATTTCTATTATTTGCAGTCTTCCTGTAAAAGTAGAGAAACCCGATTATTGTCATAACTCTTATTACGTTAAATTCACACAATATGTGAACGTTAATTAAGAAATAAATATACTTCAAAATTTAGGTTTTGTTCGACCGTTTTGTTCGATTGTTCTGATATTTACAATGATAACGAGTAAGAACAAGTCTCATTTCTTTATCAAGAATTTATATCTGAATTATATTACATTTTCTATTTTAATAACATTGCATTAAAGTTTATTAGTGCGCTTCAATCGAAAAGTATTGAAACGTATTTTTACACAAAATCTGATAAGAATATTTATTACTTGCTTGGTAATGTAAAAATAGATGTAGAAAAGTTTATATTTTAAAGTCGATCGGAAACTGTATTTCAACTGAACAATGTAGCGTCAGCTTTATTAATCGCTATCTACACAGCTTTCGGCGATGCTCACGGAACCAAGAATCCTTCTAGAATAACTGATAGTCGGGTAAAGCTGACAACATTCGCTACATGAAACACATATTTACAAACTTAGCTTTAGTATCCACCTTTTATCCTTGAGAGCTTCTATTTAAATTGTCAGTTTGTACAGGATGATACAATAACACACTAGACCATTTTAATAATTTTCTTATCGATGTAAAGAAAAATCAAAGATTTTGTTAGTATGTCTATAAAACTTGAAACTTCTGGGTTTTGGTGTAATGGACCCGAATATATTTTAATTGTAAGAGTAATATATCATATTTTAAAGAGTGTTACAGTTTCAAAACATGTTTTAATTATAACATGCCCATCTTTGTTGTAACATCGTCAATCAGTTCCTGTCGTTCAAGGGCTGAGTCCCCCTTAACAAAATGACGTATTGTACTTATCTTTTACATCTTTTACATCTTATCATCAGACGAACAATTTTCTTACACAGTGCAATATCAATTCGCTATGAAGATTTACCAAGACATCACGCTTATAAAGTTAAGCGTGTAAAAAATCTTGTCTATAAATGACATCACGCTTATAAAGTTAAGCGTGTAAAAAATCTTGTCTGCAAAAGACATCACGCTTGAAAAAAATTAAGCGTGTAAAAAATTTTGTCTGCTAAAGACATCACGCTGATAAAGTTAAGCGTGTAATAAATCTTCCCTCCAGGGGGTGGGGGAGTCCACCCGGACCCTTTAGGGGCACGGGGGAGCCCTCCACTACGGGTTTTGCGCACCCGGAGTACCCGAGCACACCAGTACCGCAATCTACGGCAGCCCAACGGGTCTGTCGTGGACCGGGGAGTCCTTTTAAGGACTCGCGAGGTAAGCGGCCTCTATAAAAAGTCCGCTCGGCTGGTCGGAGCCGTGAGGGAGGAGCTTAGGCTCTCCTAACCGACCTAAGGGAAGGAAAACCCTGACAGAAAACCGGGGGTCCGGCTGCCCTGCTTAGGAGTCTGTCGTTGGCTTCGGCCACCCAGACTCCCGCGCTCGCGTTGTCTGCGGCTCGACCCCACCGTCGCTCGAAAAGTTATAGGCTCTTTTTTTAAGTAATTCGCGCTCGCGGGTCTGCGGCTCGACCCCACCGTCGCTCGAAAAGTTATAGGCTCTTTTTTTAAGTAATTCGCGCTCGCGGGTCTGCGGCTCGACCCCACCGTCGCTCGAAAAGTTATAGGCTCTTTTTTTAAGTAATTCGCGCTCGCGGGTCTGCGGCTCGACCCCACCGTCGCTCGAAAAGTTATAGGCTCTTTTTTTAAGTAATTCGCGCTCGCGGGTCTGCGGCTCGACCCCACCGTCGCTCGAAAAGTTATAGGCTCTTTTTTTAAGTAATTCGCGCTCGCGGGTCTGCGGCTCGACCCCACCGTCGCTCGAAAAGTTATAGGCTCTTTTTTTAAGTAATTCGCGCTCGCGGGTCTGCGGCTCGACCCCACCGTCGCTCGAAAAGTTATAGGCTCTTTTTTTAAGTAATTCGCGCTCGCGGGTCTGCGGCTCGACCCCACCGTCGCTCGAAAAGTTATAGGCTCTTTTTTTAAGTAATTCGCGCTCGCGGGTCTGCGGCTCGACCCCACCGTCGCTCGAAAAGTTATAGGCTCTTTTTTCAAGTAATTCGCGCTCGCGGGTCTGCGGCTCGACCCCACCGTCGCTCGAAAAGTTATAGGCTCTTTTTTCAAGTAATTCGCGCTCGCGGGTCTGCGGCTCGACCCCACCGTCGCTCGAAAAGTTATAGGCTCTTTTTTCAAGTAATTCGCGCTCGCGGGTCTGCGGCTCGACCCCACCGTCGCTCGAAAAGTTATAGGCTCTTTTTTCAAGTAATTCGCGCTCGCGGGTCTGCGGCTCGACCCCACCGTCGCTCGAAAAGTTATAGGCTCTTTTTTCAAGTAATTCGCGCTCGCGGGTCTGCGGCTCGACCCCACCGTCGCTCGAAAAGTTATAGGCTCTTTTTTCAAGTAATTCGCGCTCGCGGGTCTGCGGCTCGACCCCACCGTCGCTCGAAAAGTTATAGGCTCTTTTTTTAAGTAATTCGCGCTCGCGGGTCTGCGGCTCGACCCCACCGTCGCTCGAAAAGTTATAGGCTCTTTTTTTAAGTAATTCGCGCTCGCGGGTCTGCGGCTCGACCCCACCGTCGCTCGAAAAGTTATAGGCTCTTTTAAGTAATTCGCGCTCGCGGGTCTGCGGCTCGACACACCACGCTTCGAAAGTTACTTAATCGAATCGTTCAGAATTTGAATGTTTCAGAAAATAACGACGCAGAAGGTGACATCGGAGCAGCGAGGGAATCCTGCGAAGCTGACATCCCGAGCAGCCTGAGAGGAGGAGGAGGCCTAGGATAGGCATCGGGCATCGGCGTACCAACACTTCTGGTAAGTGTTACTTTTTATTTTTTCTAAAGATATTATAGAATCTCTCTTTTCGTTTGTGCTTATTCAGTTGCTACATTAAACCGTGTTTCGGAATTTAAATTAGTAAAAAGAAATATTTTGAAAAATTTGATTCAAGTTGATTCTAACGTAGAGACCTTTTTCGAAGAAATAATTTAAAATATAATATTAATCTGAATAACGAATAAGATGTTCGATGCGCGTGACACGTATTTAATCGATTCGATTATTTTTATGTTACAGAAAATATCCGCGCGGGAAGGAGCATCATCTTCGCATCGAGGGAACACGAGTGACATCCCGAGCAGCCTGAGAGGAGGTGGAGGCCTGGAAGAGGCATCAGGCGCCGGCGGAACAACATGCGGTAAATATAATTGGTTTATACATATTGTGTCTTTCGCGGAAAGTTTAACCAATCGGTTTTTCAATCAAATAGTAAAGATAGTCAGAGAGTAGAAATTAAAAAAGAGTTTAATTTTTTAAATTCTATTTTGAATTCTTGTGTTCAATAAATAGAGTATACTTTCAAGAAATTAAACGTGTTTTTTTATTAAATTTATTTAATTAAAAGAAATATAGAATTCCGTGTTTTACCTTCGGTAATTATTTTTCGAAATACAGACTGTCTCTTTTCTTCCCTGCTCTAATCTGGATTATATGTTTGATTGTTACAGAATCATCGTAGCGACGTTGCAGATACAGCTCCGCTGCTGCGCATCGGTGTCGGTGAGTTTTAGCGTAGGGAAGCGTGGGGAAATAAGCGTAGGTAGGGCCTTAGCTAAAACGTAGGTATGGAATAATTTGTAATTCTTTTCAGCAATTACATTTCCATTAAGCGAGCAAAGTCAAGAAACATTTCGACTATATTGCAACAACGTCGTAAAATTAATGCAATATAGCTGAAATGGCTTCTTGATTTATCTTGCTTAATGGCAATAAAATCACACTGCATTGCCACGAGTCTTAATGTGGCTCGAGACTCCTAGCTGACCCGGAGATGGAAGTGGATATTGCGGCCGGAACAGCTTAAAAGAAAGTGGTGAGTGTAATTCATTTTCACGTACTATGTCACTTATGTCCAAAAATTTTCTATTTCTTCTGTCTTTACTTAATCGAATCGTTCATTTGAATGTTTCAGAAAATAACGACGCAGAAGGTGACATCGGAGCAGCGAGGGAATCCTGCGTAGCTGACATTCCGAGCAGCCTGAGAGGAGGAGGAGGCCTAGGATAGGCATCGGGCATCGGCGTACCAACACTTCTGGTAAATGTTACTTTTTATTTTTTCTAAAGATATTATAGAATCTCTCTTTTCGTTTGTGCTTATTCAGTTGCTACATTAAACCGTGTTTCGGAATTTAAATTAGTAAAAAGAAATATTTTGAAAAATTTGATTCAAGTTGATTCTAACGTAGAGACCTTTTTCGAAGAATTAATTTAAAATATAATATTAATCTGAATAACGAATAAGATGTTCGATGCGCGTGACAATTATTTAATCGATTCGATTATTTTTATGTTACAGAAAATATCCACGCGGGAAGGAGCAACGTTGCTTTGCATCGAGGGAACACGAGGGACATTCCGAGCAGCCTGAGAGGAGGTGGAGGCCAGGGAGAGGCATCAGGCGCCGGCGGAACAACATGCGGTAAATATAATTGGTTTATACATATATTGTGTTTCGCGGAAAGTTTAACCAATCGGTTTTTCAATCGAATAGTAGGTTTACCATTTGCGGTTAGGAAATATAAATCATTTTCTCTTCTCATAAATATTTGATCACGACTATTTATTTATTATACTGTGTTTTTGTCCTCGCGTTATTATTTGTTTTTCAGTTCTGTCCAAGGTCTCGTCTGTAATCGTAAGTTCATTAAATGTTGTGTCTATATCTTCTTCACTGTCGCTGTCTCCTTCTTCCTCACTTCGTTCTACCTCCTCTTCTTCCTCGGAGTCGCCATCGTCAGTAACTTGATCTTCCTGGTCGTCTTTCGGGTTGTCGTCGTTGGTTCTTTCCTCTGCAATTTTCGTGTGGTCCTCGCAATGATTTACATGCGTAGGCTTATTTTGATAAATCTTATAATTTTCACAATCTCCTGTTAAACTATTTAGTATTTCTAAAAGATTAGATGGTATAGTTATTTGTGAATTTAAAGTATTTATATTTTCATTGTCGCTAATTAAAGAATTCATGTCATTGTTGTTAATATTTTCTAAGGATGTTTCTATTTCAAGTGTTTCGTTTTGAGTGTTATTTATAATGTTTGACGATTCTAAAGGTGAAGATTCAGTATTATTTATCTGATTTATTGGATCATTGTGCATTTCTAAAGATTCATTATTATTTATCTGATTTATTGAATTATTGTGTATTTCTGCATGGACTATGTGTTCAATAAACGGCGGTTCTTCTAATTTTTTCTTAGTAAAAGGTATGCTTTCTCCTTCCGATTTCTCTGCATTACGTGTTTGCATTCCTGTAACTACCGGCTCTGGTTCTTCTATCATCATTCCCCTTCTTGGCGAAACTGGCAAAGGTTTAGGATTAGCATTTCTTTGTCTTGCTTCATCATCTTCTGGGCACTCTTCAATTTCATCAAATAAAGTATGTATTGGAAATATATTTGTCACAGGGTTTCTCGATAAAGCATCAGCATTAGCATTTATTTTTCCGGGTTTGTAAATTATTTCATAATCGTATTCAGTTAATTTAATTCTCCATCTCGCTAATCGTGAAGTGGGATCTTTCAATTTATGAAGCCAGGTTAATGGTTTATGATCGGTTATTAATTTAAATTTTTTACCATAAAGATAAGGTCTAAAATGTTGCACAGCGTAAACTATTGCTAATATATCTTTTTAAATTGTAGAATAATTTTTCTCAGCTTCATTTAATACCCTTGAAGCGTAACTTATTGGTTGATCTTTCCCTACTTGTCCCTGACTTAAAATTGCACTAATTGCAGTTCCAGATGCATCAGTTGTTAAAAGAAAAGGTTTAGTAAAATCAGGATATTGCAATATTGGTTCATGACATAATGCATTTCTCAATATATCAAAGCTTTCTTGCTCCTTGTCCCTTCATTTAAAATCAATGTCCTTGTTTAATAAATTAGTTAATGGTTTAGCTATTTTTGAAAATCCTTGAATAAATCTACGATAATATCCAGCCAATCCAAGAAATTGTTTTATGTTTTTGGCACTCTTTGGAATTGGAAAATTTTGTACTGCTTCTATCTTTTTAGGGTCTGGACGGACTCCATTTTCCCCTATTATATGTCCTAAATAAGTAACTTCCTTTCTCAAAAATTCGCATTTATCTGGTTGTAGCTTCAAATTTGCTTCGCGTAATCGTTTAATTAATTTTTCAAATTTAATTGCATGTTCTGTAAGAGAACTTGAGTATAATACTATGTCATCTAAATACACAAAAATTTCATTACCTTGCATTCCTGTTAGCACTAAATCCATTAATCTTTGAAAGGTTGCCGGTGCATTTTTTAATCCAAAAGGCATTCGATCGAATTCATAATGTCCATATGGCGTTGAAAATGCTGTTTTATGACTATCAGCTGGATGCATTTTGATTTGATGAAAACCTGAAGCAAGGTCAAACACTGAGAAATATTTTGCGCCGCCCAGCTGATCCAATATCTCCGTTATGTTTGGAAGTGGATATGCGTCACCTACTGTCTTATCATTTAGGTCGCGGAAATCTAACACCATTCTCCACCGTTTATTCCCCTTTGAGTCTGGCTTCTTAGGGACTATCCACACAGGCGTGTTATATGGAGATTTTGACGCCTTAATTATATTCTGATCTAATAATTCATTTACCTGCTTATTTATTTCGTCTTTATGAATTACTGAGACTCTGTATTGTCGTGTATGTATTGGTACCTGCTTATTTATTTCGTTTACCGTTGGAATTCGATGTTTTAAAACATTTGTATGTTCAAGTTTTTCTCCAGGCAAGTGAAAACAATCTGAACTTTTTTCAATTAATTCTTCAACATGTAATCGTTCTTCATTATTTAAATGTTCTAGTCTTAATGCTTTAATTATTTTTGCTTTCCTTTCTTCTTTATTTACGTGAAAACAAGATCTTGAACTTGAGTTAAAGCTTTGAGAATTCGGAATTAGAATTGTATCAGAGTTTGAACTTGAGTTGAAATCAGAGTTTGAGTTAGAATTTGAGTTTAAGTTTGAATTGGAATTATGAATGGAACTACCTAAGCAGTCCGAGTTTGAGTTTGAATTGGAATTATGAATGGAACTACCTAAGCAGTCCGAGTTTGAATTTGAATTAGAATTATGAATGGAACTACCTAAGTAGTCCGAGTTTGTATTGAAATTAGAAATTTGCTTTTCAATTGTTTCAAACTCATATATTTTGATTGTAGGTACGTATATCCTTTCTTCTTTATCATTCGTATTTATTACTTGCAGATATGCCCTGTCGTCTTTTACTGTAACTAAAGCATCTCCTAAGTAAATGCCCTTTGTCACGTTTAATCGCGGTACATATCCTTCTTTTAGTTCTGAATTTGCGACTCTAATATGCATTTGTGAAATACATCTCGGAGGAATAATGAAAGTTTCTTCTTTTTCTTCAAAGGGAATATAAGTATCATTCCATTCTAATTGATTTTGCTCATAATTAACTTTTACTTGAAATTGTTTACAGAAATCTGAACCCAAAATCCCATTTTGTGGTATCGGAAAATTATCTTCGACTAAATGAAATGCAACTGGACATCCTAAGATATCTATCTGTGCCAGCCCTAAGGTGGTCACATGATGCGTTGTGATTCCACTAAGTTTCAGAATTTAATTTCTGTCCACTATGGTTTCAGGTGTAATCAAATTCTCTTTAATTATATTTGGGCCTGATCCACTGTCCACTAAGAATTTTAAATTTCCTGTAAAATTTGAACTATTTAATTTCACAGATGGTACATCTTCAATGTCAGCTATATTTTTTGCAGCAAGAGCTATATATATACATATATATATATATATCATTTAGCAATAGTAGTAAAACTTTAACAAAAGGTTTTGCTATTATTGCCAAATTATAGCTCTTGCTGCAAAAAAATGTTAGTTATCCATATTTTATGACTAGATTTGTTAAAGTAGTTAATTCTTTTTTTCCGTGTATATGAGTATAAATACATAATCTTTTTTGTGTAGGTACATAAATCTTCCTTATGTATATATGCACATTGAGAAAATGCATAATAAACATGGATTCGAAAAAATATTGCCGAGAAATATTCGTAATTTGCACATCGCTCAATTATTCAGGTTTAATAGAAAAACGACAAATGATAAGAATGATCGTTCTTTATTACAATAAATTTTTATGATATATAATGATACAATAAAGATCTATAAGTTCTATGTCCACAACCGAATGGCAAATGCAACTTCTCGCGAATTACATAACGTTCGATTACACTACACTGTACAATTTCTAATTAACACGCTCAGTCGCAGTCCAATTTACATATTTAAGACCAAACGTACGACAATGAGGAAAGTGGAAAGACATTTTCTTGGTCCGCTCAAGAAAAATCACGTGTCTTTCTTCGTGCAGCGAGTAATGCGTCGCGGTGAATGATATATTACAAAGAGAGAATTTGTTACAATAATAATAATTAGTAACACTTAACACAATGTACACGATACGTATATTGACTACATTATTACGTGTAAGATACTGCACGGTATGCAGCGAGATTGAAAATCTGTAATTATTTTATTTCTCGCGAGCATTTCTTGCAAATGCATTGTGTTTTATTTCATGATCAATATCATTTTATGTCTCCAATGTCAGAAAAACAAATATTTTATGTTTAAATGTATATTTTTTCCTTTTCTATATTTGAAAATATTTATTACTCATATATAAAAAGTCTTGACACCATAAATAATATAATTGTCATTAAATGATTAAAAAATTGAGAAGTTAATGTTTTGAATCTAAATATATATTTTTTCCTTTTTATATTTGGAATTACTTGATTTAATTGCTTTATAATACTATGAAAAAATATCAAAATTAGAAAATTAAAGCTACCAATGTCATCATGTTGCTAACTAAAAATTATATAATTATAATAATGTAATATCATCGTCATATTTTTGTCCAAGTCACAAAATGACAGTGGTTGTATTAACTATGAGGTATGGATATTACTTTCAAAAGAGATCGCCAATCTCGCGCACGCCCCTGCTCATCTATAGCAAATGCAAGGCTCGTAGAATAGAGTTCCCGTGAATTTATTAAATACAATCAAGATCCGTTTTTCATCATAAAATTTGCTCTTTCGTCTATTTTCTTCCTTTTTTCTGTACATGGCACGTCCTATTATACTTTGTTACTTAGTGCGATTACATACGGGTTGCCGTATTCTGACGACATACGATCATTGCTTTCGTTCGACTACTCTCCGTTTCTTACGCCTGTGGAGGTTTCCGTTTACTATCCTACTCGCTAAACTATGTACAAATTGTGTTTTGTATATAAAAATTGAACTGATAATTCCCATCCCAGAGCCAATTTTACTGATACAAAGACGATGGCATAAGAGGAAGGAAAGAAATGTCTTCGAGTCACTTTGTTCCTCCATTTTTAAGTAAAGTCGCGTTCGTCTGCGTCGTGATCGATTCGTATCTCAACGCGAAACGAATACATCTTCGGCAGTAAAATAGGACAATGTAGCTTTGCTGTCGTAATTTACTGCGGGGAAAGGGAAGGTACTAATTATTGCGGTATTTGAGTGTCCTCAAAATAAAATAAAATAATTCATATCACAGTCAGCGGTGTACCGTACAAATATTATGACCCAGTTGCCCTAACGTCTAACAGTTTGAGCGACATATAACTGATTTTTCTTTGTCCTCTTCTATATTTCGAAGAGGACACATGACTTTATAAATTATTTCTTCCATAATTTATAAAGCAGATTAAAAAAAAACAAAGACTATTATTAATTAGATTTATAAGGACGTTGTTGCAAGTTGGCCTTTGTAGCGGGACCGCTTAACTTTCATCATTCTAAGCGGAACACTTTATAAATACTAAAATATCTTTAAAAACATTAACTTCGAACAGGAGTTCAAATTAAACATCAATAAAATTAAAATGATATTATTGCCATACATATAAATTATAAATCATTACATTCTAAAATTTAAATTAAACCTTTTGTCAATATAAAAAATATTTTTAGTTAACAAAATATTTAAATTTACATTTGTTACAAAAAAACATAAGAAGTTTGTCATTTAATGACGTAAAATATCATTAATGTACTGTATATAAAGAAATAAAACAAAAAGTGTCAAAACAATTCGTATGTATAAAACGTATTGAGCGATTTCCTGATATATTACAAGTATTCCGCTCGAAAATGTCTAAAATCGTTTTCATCATTAAATTTTCACCAACGATCATGAATTTCTTTGAAGGCCGCAAATGGTCGATGTGAACAACTTTAATTTTTAATACTTTACGTTTGTTGTATAATCTTTCAATTATAAAATTTAAAACATATTGCGTGAAAACATATTGATCCGCATTTTTAATCAGGTTTGTTGAAAGATAACGTCATTGTAAATATTAGCTTTCAGGGTGCACAGATATCTTTGCAAGAGAATTGGATAATGAAGCAAAATCGGTTTAAGCCTATAAAGTTTGTAAAGATCACGTAGTTTTGGAAAATTTGGACCGTAATAATAGAATCATTATTGCAAAGACAAATGTAGAACCGATTTAGTCAAAGAAATTAATATAAAGTCATTTACACGTGTTTTTCTACATCTTCAATCATTTTATAGGTATAAGGATTATAAATTTCGTTTTGCAATGGTATGGCTCAAAATGCCATAATACAGCCCTGAAGAAATTCTATTAAGCAAAGACGATATCGACGCTGTCGTTGCGAATTAAGTCCTAGGATATTTCTTATATCCTCGAGAAGCTAGTACGAAAAGTAATTTATTTACAAGCCACGAGAAATGGCACATTAAGAATATCTTTGCACTACTTGTTCACGAGTATCGCTGTCGCGCGATTCCCATTTCCGGTATGTCATTATAGTCTCCTTCATTTTATTTATATCCCGAAATATGCAAGAGTCTCTAGTTTACTTCTAATCACAATCAAACGCGGCACTTGAACGAAGTGTCCTTTATAAGTACAATGGGTCCTGTACTCGAAAATTGAGTAACTATATGATGCGGTTAGATTCTTTGATGAAGCATTCCAATGGTTCTCTATCTCCTTCCACAACTCATCTTCTGTCCCAGAAAAAGTTTCATCGATGTGAACATTCCTGGTCCCACAGAATCTTCAAATCTATTCGCATCCTCGACATTAGAATCACACCGTCGTTTCGTTCTTCCTAAAAGGCTTCAATGGCTGTAATTCTCGTTCTAACCGATCAAAGTCGTTGTAATATTCGTGATCCGATTCTTCTTCGGAACTTCGTTGCCTAATTTGAGACCCGAAGGCGCCATTTGGCAGAACCTTGTCCAAGTCTGGCGTAGGGATACCCAAAGTCTGTGGCGTGAGTGGGCCATCGTCCTGCGACATTATATATTCCGGATTGTCCAGTGATGTCTTCCCTTGAATTGTTAGGAAGTCTGGATATTTCCGGAAGCCATTGTTTAATCGCTTTGATTCGGGTTCTAGATAAAATAAAAATAATTCCTATTTTATAAAGAGCATATATATTTAATAAATAATAAAATAAATAAATGAAAAATATCAACCATGGAGCAAGGATGAAATAAATAAAGCAGTTATGCAAAATTATGTATACATAAAAATACAAATAAATACAGTAAAAAAAACTGTTAAGTGCAAAGTTTAGTGTATTTATTTCCAGTGTAAATAGAATTCCCTGGTGAAAAAATTTCTCATATTTTCTCAGAAATTTTTTAAAAATTGAGACTTATAAAAAATTCTAAAAAATATATATATTTCTCAGATACTTTTAGAAATAATTAAATAAAGATTTTTGAAATATTTCAGTATCTGTATGTATGAAAATATATTCTAATAAATTGCATAGATTTTCTCATATTTATTCAGATTTTTACAAAGATGTGTTGGCGGGAAAAATCTAAAATATTTTATTATTATTTTGAGTTTTTCTGAAAAACGTTCCAATTCGTATAACAAAATTTGAAAAATTTTGAGCACATTCTGAGAAAATCTGAAAATTTTTATAGAAATTCTGATTAATAATGTAAACAATTCCGAGACATTTTTCCACCAGGGTTGCTACGTATCTATTATCTACACAATATAGATATAGTTTCTAAAAATAGTAGCAAATTTCGCTTTCGCTTACCTGTTGGCTTAGATTCCCCAATGAGATCCATATATTGTGTCGTATTGACTGGCAGTTGTGGTGACGGCATGAGATAGTCATCCTCATCCAATGGCAAATCCAGCTTCAAGTTCCCTACTTGAGCTTGCTGATGCACGATGTTCACTTTCGTGTCGAAACAATCATCCGTCACATCGCAATCTGAAATTTTCACGTTGCTTCATCAAATAAATTCATCCCAAGATGCTCGTGTATTATTTGATTCAATATCAATCATTACTCTAATCAGAGACGTACTATTTGATCTTTTTAGCAATTGACATTTGCGTTTACTTACCTCTAACACCAACCATCTTCAATGGATCTGAACAGTATCTCGAACTCGAGCTATTTGACCCTGCGACGTGTCCGCAGTGACCATTGGGATGCGCGTAATGCGTATGCTGACCGGAATTGCCAGCCTCGTGCGACGCATTTCCGCTCCCGTGATTTCCGCCGTATCTCAAGAGCTCTCTGTCCCAATTTTGTTGATTCTGAGGCGTTGGAGAATCAGCTGCGAGCGGCTTGCCGTTCGGCCAGCACGACTTCACTGGCGTATTCGGCGGTGAACCGGAAGTACTTGATGCGGAAATTGCGGGCGGAAGTGGAGCCCGCGACTTAGGTTGCAAATACTCATCAGCATCCACAAGAGCTTCAGGACCATCTAACGCTGATGCGAGATTTCGTATCATCTCTTTTTCGTCCTGAAAATTCATATTAAAGTCGAGATAATTATTGAGACTATTATTATTAAGACTTAGTGTTATAAATATATCTTTATTAGTTTAAATTGTTAAATACAGAAATTTATATGAATAGTTTGAAGCATTAACGACCTGATTATAACGCAGTTATTAAGTCAATAGAATTCATTATAACTGTTTTAATTATTATCTACAGTAATAGAAAAAACATAAATTTTGCATATAAGAAAATTTAAATTACCTGTAATGTATACGACGGCAGTCTCATGTACTTATCCCCTTTAATGGCAAGATATCGTCCAGGATCTCTGGACATTTTCGCGAAATCCTCTGCCAGTTCTTTGAAGCTAGGTCTGGATTCGGCGTCAAGCATCCAACACTTAATCATGATCATATATACATCAATCGTACAAATCGCGGGTTGCGGTAATCTTTCGCCCTTTTCCAGTAATTCCGGCACATTTCGAGCAGAGACATTCTCGTACGGTCTACCACCGTAGGTGAGAATCTCCCAAATAGTCACTCCAAAGGCCCACACATCCGATTTATGATTAAACACTCGATGCTGAATGCATTCTAATGCCAACCACTTAATCGGCATCTTCCCACCCGCGGCTTTATACTGCTCCTCGTTAATGTCCAATAATTTAGCGAGACCAAAATCGGTGATCTTCACGCAATTCGGAGTTTGGACGAGGACATTTCGCGCTGCCAAATCACGATGAACCAATCTTCTGTCTTCTAGGTAGGCCATACCTCTCGCGATCTGTGTGCACCAATTTAGCAGCGGCTTCGAACCAATTTTATCCTTATACAAACGTACGAAGTCCAGTAGACAGCCTAGAGGCATTAGTTGGGTCACTAACATCATCTGCGACGTCATGCATACCGCAAGTAATTGCAGCAGATTCGGATGCTCGACGCTAGCCATAATATAAGCTTCGTCGAGAAATTCTTTGGACGTGTTTGCACCGGTACCGTCGTGGAGGACCTTTATAGCGACTGGGATCTTTACGTTCTCTCCCTCGGGCACCCAAACGCCTTTGTACACGTTACCGAAAGCACCGTAACCCAATATACCGCCCTTTCTCATCTCTTCTTCCTTGATGATTCGTAGTTTCGCAAGATTTGGTTTTACACCCGTCGGTCGAAGCGGTTCGTTATCGTCCAAACCGGTCAAAGCCATCGTCATCTTCACTGTATTCTCCTTAGCTTTTGTTCTTACTCGCCAGAAGTACAATAACACAACAATGATAATAATAAACACCACTAATACGACCGCAACGCCACCCAAAACTGCCGGATGAAAATCGTTTTCCATCTGGTAACCGAGACCTATTGTTTCTACGGAACAATACGGCTCACTGTCAGGAGGAAAGATCTTGTGAGGATATTCCGGTGGACAAGTTTCCGTGCAGTTAAAGGATGTTGAATTGTCGCCAGGATCGCCTGCCCTATCCTAAATACACAAATTATATAAATTAATTAGTATTGTAACACGTAATTCTTTCATACAAAATATAAAGATTTTATACAAAGTATATTACTATAAATTACAATTACAAATATAGATACTTATTATACATATACTTTAACACCAATATAATAAAATGAAAGATATGCTTCCACTTTTTTTTTTTAGAAATATGTTGTATTGTCTTATTTATTAGATGCGTAATAAAGACTATATGTCTTATATTAATGTCTACGTACAAAATAAATTTTATAATTCCGACATTTGTAGCATTGATTAGGGTCCGGTCCAAAGCATCCTCGGCACTCTCCGAAGCACGGTATACATAGCTGCGTGTCAGCATCCGCGAAGTGATCAGCAGGACATTCATCCTCGCATTGTTCTCCTCTCTTATACTTGGTGCATTGTTGACACACTTGCTCATGGAAGCCGTATCCTGTGCACTTCTTGCAACGTGGGTGGCATTTGCGACAGACAGCTTTTCCGGCGAGAGGTTTTAAAGGACCTTGCTCCATCGGATTCATCCACTCGTAATAATGTCCTGCGAATTTCATAAAGAGGATCCTTTTTATGTAAAATTAAATAATATTTGTTTATTTAAGCACTGTTCACGAGGAGAATTATATAAATATCATCTTATTATTTATTCAAAATAAACTGTAATCAATTTATTTAGTTATATTTATTATTTTCAATTATACTCTGTGACAGTAATATTCACTATTATTTTTAAACATTTGTAAAATTAATAAAAATGAATAACGTAATAATATGCACTTCTTTCATATATATCATATAATTATTAGCCAATAATTAGTAAAAATATCAAAAATATCAACATTTTCTCCGTTATAAGATATGAATATTTGTACATTAATACAAAAGTCATGAAGCAAAGCTATCGTATGACTTACCATCGGGACAGGGCTCTTTCTTCTGCAAACATCCCTCTGTTACTTGGCCGTTCATAATTGCCTTTTCGCAACTATGACATCCGTTGGCGCCTATGTTGTTCTCCGGTCCCTCGCAACCGCCTACGCAGTTCTCGTGGCAGTGTTTACATTGGCCGTTGTCATTGTACTTGGAGGATGGGCACTCGGGCACACAGAACGGTCCGTCTTGCACGTGTTTGCACTTGATACATTGGTCGGCATAAGGACCGGTGCAGGAGCTGTCGCATTCTTCGTGACACATCTTACATGTTTTCTCGTCCGCTTGATAAATTCTAACAACACAATCGTGATCAATTGTTAAGCGACATCGAAACGTCATGTAAAGAAGTGATACGCAAAATCAAAAGCAAACGAAAAAAATAAGGGTAACGGAAAGTGAATAAGGCATAAAAAATTAACAGAGATAAAAAAATAAGATGGCACACGTGAAAAATCATTTAAATATAATTAATGTTCAAATTGTTTGTCACTCATGCCACTTGCTCTTTTAATACAAGCGCGAATTAAAGCGGTTACGATCAGAGTGCAAGTGCTGCATAATATACACGTAACTTGCTTACGAGATGGATAAAGATGAAAAATAGAACGGTGAAAATTGAGGCTTAAGTTCTCGCGGAAGTTTTTCGATTTACCTTCAATCCATGATCTAGGAGAGCAATTTCAATTGGACAGAAGTCGCATTATTGGAATTTTCAATTTCGCATTATGTAATTCTACGCTTGTCGACTTACCCTGGCGCAGTGCAATCTCGGAGACAGTCATTTCCTAGAATGAAGTTCTTGCACGACAAACATTGTGCTGGTCCCGGTCCCCAACATCCTTCGTTCGAACATTGCTCGTCGCATATGAGGCCATCCTTAACTGCAATTCAAACATAATATTCCATATAATTTCATATAGAAACTTCATATAACTTATTTATATAAAAATGAATAAATGCTGTTCAAATATTAATAAGACAATATTAATTATATCTCTAATTTAGTCTTTACAAAATAAAAATAGAAGCTCTCAACGAATATGCTATCCAACATAAAATTTAACATTCAGAATATCCGTAAAAAAGAATTGATTTTTAAATAAGAAAACAATGCTTATAATTTATATTTAAATCTATTTATTATACTTACTGCATTCGCTCTCATTTCGATTATTTGACAAAAGGCTTTCATGTTCCGATGATTTCTTGATTCTATTCCAATTAATGCTTTGTGCGTAACATAAGTTTTTGTTCTCTAAAATGGCAATCGACCCAGAATAGATCTTCTTCAAAGAACTAAGACCGAAGGATACCAGAGAGGTCTTGACAATGTATAACGACGCAAAATATTCCGTAAGCGTTCTGCCGCCGATCACCTCGAGGTTTCGAAAGTACGAAAGGTTCGTGAAATCTTTGTGATCTCCTTGAATATTAAGATAGCCCGTAATTTCCTTCAGCGTTTTGAAAACTTCTAATTTATCGGGATGCATCTTTTCGTATCGTTTGCCGAATGTATAATTTGGATAAACGTGTTGAAAACCCTCGAAGCTCTGGTCCAAAATCGTGATGGATCCTTCGATAATGGTGCAATCCTTGAAGGTGTCGATGTTACCGGAATGCACCTTCTCGACGCCCTTGCAGGTTTTCGGGCAAGGACCGTCGCAAGGAACGCACTCGCCATTCACCGCTTTCTTCTTCGGCGGACAGGATCTCACGCATGCACCATTGTCCTTTAAGAGATGTTCCGGGCATCGTCTCACGCAGGTCGCTCCATACGCGTATTTCCCGTCAGGATTGGCTTCCCATGAATATGTTGTTGGATTGTATCTAAAAGAATTGACGTTAAGATATTAATAACATTTTCTTATTAATTTTATCATGTAAATAATCTGCACTATAAGTAAACTTTATATCAGTTTTTTCTCACATTAATTCGTTACTTAAAAGAATTTAGGACAGCATTATTCGTTCGTCTAATTGTATTAAACAAAAATTATAGTATTTAGCATCTGGATATATGTATTGTAATATCTTTTGCAGCATTTTACATTAATCTTGTGGCAAAGATATGAACATATGACGTGACTTACTTTTGCATAGGCGGACACTCTTGTGTGCATACGCCGTCGTCGAAGAAATTCTTACAGGCAAGACAATCGCTCTGTTTGGGACCGGTACAACCACCCGCGCAAAAAAGATGGCAACATTCGCGCGGATTAGGACCGAAGCACCTGCCCTGCCAGCACTGAGGCGAACAGTTCGTCTTCGAGAACTTCTGACAGTTCTCCGAACCTTCGCCCCAGCAGCCCTGTTCGCAGCTCTCGTCGCATGCTGGACAGGAGCGTTCCGGCGATGTAAAATTGTATACGTAAAAGTATCGTCCTCCTTGGCCTGTGATTATTTCCTCCCAATTGATTGTCTTGATGTGGCAGAGATTGTAGTTGTTGTACATGCCCACGCTCCCGTTGAGTATATCTATGATGAAATCAATAGCGACAAGTTAAATATCGTCACAAACGAAACGATAGTTAAAATTTCTGAAATTTCTCGTTTAAATATTATTCGATCGCGACATCATTACTTATAACACAAATTAATTTATTACTTGAGGAATACCGAATTTATATATTAATAAGCTTGAAATTTATATTTAAATGTTAAAACATGTTTGTTCATTTGTACATAAAGGAACGTTATAAATTATAAAAATAAATTAAGCATAAATCGTTGGTTCCATTTATGGACAATAATTAAATAAATATTCGGAGGTATCTTAGAGATACATCATTTCACCGCTTCAATTTTATTCTAGTTAACATATATGTCGAATAAAATATAAGATAAATAACGTACCTCTAAGGGACGGCATCTCCAGGTTGTGCATTTGACACATTGTAACGAAGAGGGCGAACTCGTGGTCGTGAATATTGAGCTTGAAAAGGGTCCTGCCACGGATGATCTGTAGGCTCGGGAGGACGATCCTGCGCACGTCCACGTGACTGATGAGGACGTAACCGGTGACCTCCCGTATGTACTGGAGAAAGCTGAGGTCGAAGGTTTTGTTCTGGAGCCATGTGATCTCCAGGTTGCCATCGACGTAAGTACAGTTGGTGTACCGGTCTCGAAGATTCCGGTAATGATGTTGTTTGTTGGACGGCACGGAAAGGCGGCCATTTGTACCGATGCAAACTACAAACAAAACAATTAACATATATAAGTTACATTTCTAAAAAAGTTAAGCTATATATAGAGCGCTATTAAAGAGATTGCCATTATTTAGACTCTCATCTCTCTCTTGGTTTCTTAAAATTATAAATGAATCTAGAGAAATAATCATAATAATAGTGAGTGATAGTACTATAAATATGTTTTTATTTTATTTATTTCCCTTAGTCTAATATAATTATAATATATTTATTATCCTTTAGCTTAATACATTTGCTTTTAATGGCCACTATAATTTGTTATTGCGTAAATCAGTTCCATATTAAAATTAATGCTGAAGCTATGAATGACGATCTAACGGTATTTGTTCATCAATGAGTATTATAAATTATATATAATAACATCTTCCAAGTATATACGTAGTTTAACACAGTAAGTTTATTGGGCAATTCAAATAATGGTTCAGATTGAAGTGAAATATTGAGATTAGATGCAGATCTTCCGCGTACATAAAAAGAAACCGCGTGTAATTCATTTCCGATTATGATAGTTTGTAGATACCACCCACACTGTCAAGAGTATTCCCGCGACCTATAGATAGTGTTCTAAGTACGAAGCGTGTCATATTGGTGGGCGAACCACCTCTATAAAATGCAGTACACACGCCGCCGTGATTTCGTTGTGCAATTACAATCTGGAGTTGACTGTGTTTAAATAACCGACGCATACATTTAGACTTTAGAGACTTCGTGTGTGTACTTCGTGTGTAAGTTATGGCAAACGTTTGTGGCTTACAGAACATAATAAGGCATTCCTATAAACCATAAAGTTGCTCATAGTTCTTAGAAAAAATGATCATTTAACTGTATATACACCAAGAAGTAATATTAACATTGAAAGACATTTATGTAAACTTTATACATGAGAGCTACTTTCATGTCAACAAAATTAATTTAGAATTTATCTCTTAAAAGAACGCTAAATTTCTATCAAGACTGACAATAAGAAGGAAAAGTTAACGTTTATCATTATAGAATATTATTTTTATTATGTAATTTTTTATGGGCGCTAGTAAAAGTAAATTCAAGATAGGTATGTTCATATAATTTCGTGTAAATCTCAAAAGCTAAAATTTAATAAAATAATAAAATACAATTTTTACAATATTTTTAAATTTATATTTAATTAAAATATAGATTTTTTTATTAAATAAAAAATTTCTATGCCCTTATTTTATATTTTCTTTACTAAAAATAATTGCAGTGAGAATAATTTAAGATATTTTTAAATAATTTTCAATATCAATTAATCAAGAGGAAGAATTTGTGTTTTTTTTAGACATACCTCTCTTTTATTATTTATTTTATTTCCATAAGTATTATTTGAAATGATACCTATAATAAAAAATCAAGATACTTTGAAGAAGTATTGTCTTATTAAATATAATTCTTTCTACAACAAAACTCTCTATCAATAATTATGACATAATCATAAATATCGCGAAAAATGTTATATAGAAATTAACCGAACAAGTAAAGTCTCCTTGACACGTAAAAACGACTCTATAGAAAAGAGCCCAAGGCTTTATTAGATATAGCTTCGCGCAAATTCCTTGTGAAGCAAAGAAACGACCGCCGCCGGGGGGAGCATAGTCGCACGTTCGCTCCCTCGGAATTTGGTTTTGCTCGCAACTTAAATCGCACTCGCATCATCGCGGACAGTTCGCAAACGAGCGGCCGCGATCGGCACGCGGTGCCGAAAGGGCGATCTTAATCTGACCGGCGATCGGAATCATGCGAAAATAATTGCGCGGTAAGGACATCCTTCTTGCGCGAGGTACTCAGAGGGATGTACCGCAGAAGAAGACTCGTCGTCGTTGCCGACAATGCTTGGAGATCGCGAACCAAGGAGGGAAAGAACCGGGCGGAACGAACGCGTACCCCGTGTACCTGGTGTATTTTGTATCGACCAGATGCTACCGAGAGTCGCGGGATACCAAATGCGCGTACTGTGACATGGCGCCAGGAGCCTCGAGAATGCAGACTGAATGTGGATCTGCATCGGCGATGGGACCACGTAGGTTTTCTACCGTCTTACCTTCGTGTCCCCAGTCCCCACGAATTCGAGCCGCATCGAAGATGAATGACTTGATCGTCATAATGAAGAGGTATGGCGAATATTTGTCGGAATATTTGTCCGGCGGCGATTTTTCATCGAAGGAAGAATACCGCTGTGAAATACCGCAGGATTTTTAATCGTTTGACACACAGAGAGATTGTCGTTAACAAGTAAAACTTTCTTCTGTAGTTTATATCAAGAACGATAATGAATGCTAAATTAAGCAGCGTATCGATGATGAGAGCGATCAGATTTTCTGCGAATCTTTGTTGAAAAATCTGTCCGATGATTACTTGAATAAGGAAAAAATTATTTCTGTATGAAATTAAAAAATTGATTGATAATAGGATATTGATAAATAGGAAGGATACTTGCTTCGACGAAATTTTCTTAGAAAATGCTGTTATATTTTAAGATAATCTACATATTAATACATTAATTAGCAAAGTTAGATGAGTTTATGTTCATATTCTCGATGTTATTGTACAAAATAAAAGCATGAGAAATTATAACAAAGAGCGATTTCTGCTAACTTTACAAATTCCGTTTCGTCATTTGCTACCTTATAGCAAGACAGTTTTTCGTTCATCTACTCTAGAGGCTAACAAAGTTTAGCATTTCGATTATATTTAGAATACGATAATGACTTCTAAATAATAAATCGTAATAAGCAAACTAAAATAAGTCCAAGTTTGTATCCTATTTTATTGTTTATACGCAATCATCGCTGCTAAAAATGGCTATTGCGTGACTACCATTTTTACAGCTAATACAGTCGACAGATGCTACCCGGTAAACGAGTTACGACCTAAACCGAAAAGTATAGCGACTCGAACCGACACGTCGAGAAGAACTTATGGACGCTCTGGCGTGCTTGGTGGAAGATGGCTCGATAAAAAGGAGCACCACAAGCGTGATGGCTGTACGGACGTTTAGACAGGAGGAAAGTGGAAGTTCGCCGAGAAGTGTCGGCTAAGGTCGGCGGGCCGACACGTTCCTCGTTCTTGTTTTCCAAGCTCCGAGGCTTGCTCACCCGCGCAGCACGAAATTCATCATTAGATCCTCGGGACTGGGATACACCTCGGCAGAAACGTGGTGATTATCCCCGACGGCGGGGCTGTGAAAATTGCCCGGCGAGAGCCGCTCGCTCTCGCGCGTTGGAATTAACATTCTGCCAAATTTACGACGCCTGCACCGCAGCTGAAGACAATGGCGGTGATATTGATTACGGGCGTGGCGCGAATATCGCCTTCTTCTCTTCTCCATTATCTGCAAGGTTCGTAGGAAACCCAACCTCGCTGCTACAACTAACTGCAAGTAGTTATCGTAGTTTGATATTAGAAGTAAAGATCGTGGTTAAGATATTAATTTTATTCGCTGGCTGGATATTTTTTACAATCGCTTAGAGGAAATTTAGCAGAAATGGCTAATTGTAAGAAATATAAAAAAAAAAGAGGGCTCTTAATGTAGGCTCTTAATTTAATTCAATACTTTAAAAGAATTCCAGTATTATAAGTTACGTATTACAAAGAAGATATTTATTATACTTAATATAACAGTTATACAAAGAGAATAGCAACAAAAGCTGGAATTTCACGGTCTCAAATGCAGTTTTAAATGCGTGAATGATAAATCTGACAAAAATCGCGAAATATGAGAGGCAAGGAAGATGCAGGATGTAAAGAAATAAGTGGCCGGCGAGACGCGACGTCGAAATCCCGCGGTGAGGTTTCTTTTGTGAACGTGAAAATAGTACGTC
Organism: Temnothorax nylanderi; assembly: GCF_030848795.1. Classification (NCBI taxonomy): domain Eukaryota; kingdom Metazoa; phylum Arthropoda; class Insecta; order Hymenoptera; family Formicidae; genus Temnothorax; species Temnothorax nylanderi. The sequence continues at coordinate 45,029 of NW_027249237.1, forward strand.
GCACCGAGCCATACGTGGGTCCTCCGACCACCGTCTAGAAGGAGAGCGTCGAGAGATTTTTATACGGCACTTTAAAATGCTCCCTTCTCCATTAAAGTCCCAAAGTAATACGAAATAACCGCACGCTGCCGATGGCGGGAGCGGCGGCGGTGGCGGCGCCGTTTATTTGAGCTCGTAAACATCGATACTGTCGAGCCTCTCACAGTCCCCACCATCCAAATCATTTCTGGGTGTTAAGGCCTCTCTTTCTCTTCTCTTTCTCTTAACCTCCCCCCACCCCCCTGTAAAACGGAGCCCTGCGGCTAAATGCCCGACGAAATAAAATCCGGGTATCGTAAACGCGCGAAATAACTATTGGCTCGAACTGCTCGAAGAAAAGAAAAAGAGAATTCAAGGTGAGAAAGAATTTTGGAGCAGGGATAAAAACAGAAAAATTGAGGGAAAGGAGGAAGAGAGGGGGGGGGGGAGAGAGAGCAATTTATTATTTCGAGGAAAACTCATCATAATGAGCGAAATACAAAAATAATAATAAATAGGGGTAAGTAACTGTACAAAAAATATGGTAAAGCAAAAGTTAGAAATGGTCCAAATTAAAAAATAATAAGAGTTAAAGAAAGAGCGAAAATACAAGAAATATAAAATGAAAAACCTTTTTAGGTTTTCAAAAAGACCTATTAATAAGTGGAAAAGAGAAAGTAAGATGAATAAACTTCATAACAGAAAGCGAGCTGAAAGCGAAGAGAAAAAGATTGAAAAACCTGGAAAAAGAAACAATAATTTAGAATTGAATACTGTTGAGTGGAAGACCAATGGATTTCACTTCGTTATGGAAAAGAACTTCATACTACTATACAAAATATCAGGATACTATAATAAAAGTCGATGAAAACAAAAGCTTGTAATCTATTTCGAGTAAACATAACGTAAAATAATTTGCGATTAAAACAGAGGACTCTACGCTGAAAAAAGCGAGATATAATATAAAATGTTTAATCATTAATTTGGTACTTGATTACGGTCTACTATATTCTAAATATTAAACATTTCTAAACGCAAACAGCAGGTTCACAATTCAATCTCGTTTAAAGTGGTCCTCTAAAGCGCTTAATCCACAATCAAGATTATCACCCAATCAATTTGATTCGCGGCTCGAGCGGCAGCCAATTCTCTTCTCCGAGAAGCGTCTTGTCATTATGACGTTGAAAGTATTCTAATTTATGACTAGTGTTGGGCAATACTAGTCTTTCACCGAGACTGAAAACGAATTGCTTTGTCATCACGATCGTTCGACTACAATCCTGACCGGCCTCGCGTATAGATTCTTGGCGCGGGATTGGAGAACGAAGGACGACGAGAGGGATACATCCGAGCTGGGGTTGTATAAGTCCGGCGCGTACGTTATAACCGTGGCGTAACCATCCCAGGGCGTAACATTAATAGCTTTATGGTTTATTGCTTTCGAGTCTGCGGTTAAGGTCCTCCGCTCCCTGTGGCGCGGCTGGCCCGAAGGCTACGATGCGGTACGTCTTCGCGCGTTCATGTACCTCCATTTTTCGATTTCGTTATGTCGACGGTGCGGCGCGGCGGCGTTTTATTCACGTCGCCCCGCTCGATCATGACTCTTCCTCCCTCTCTCGCTTCTATTCGTCTTTTCGCGCCACCGGCACTCGCGACACGTTATGTTTGAGTTAATCCTTTGATACACATTTGCCTATAGGCATATAATTGAAAAATCGAGGAGAACCTGAATCACAAATATAAATATTTTAGGGGAAAAGAATTTAAGTTAGTCATATATTAAACCCAAAGGAATAATTTATATTTCATACTTATCATTTTAAAGCTATACTTATTTACTGCTAGTTTAAATTTTATTTTTATTTTGAGGATAACAATTAAATTTTTTATCTGTTTTTAATTGTGTTTTCAATTGTAAAGCTATTTTAGATAAAGTACTTTTGATAATTGGTTTTGTGTGATAATGGGTTCTAATTTTAAGTTTATCATTATGATAATGTGACTATGATACGCGTATGAATTACAAGCTGGTTTTAATTATCGCTGTCAGAGAAAACGTTTTTACACACTCTTATCGTACGGTCATAGAATAGAAGATAGATGACTATCTCACAAAGAGTACAAGATTAAACAGCAATAATTGTTTCATAAATATACCTTATTCGATGGATTAATAACGTTATTGAATGAATAATAGTTTGTTATATAGAGTACAAAAATAAATTTAAATTAAGACTCTACTACGAGTCAATAAAGATATTTCCATCCAAACTTTTTGTATATTTAAAATCTTGAATTTGTTTCTTATTTTAGAAAACTGAGAATGCAACAGAGTAATATAATTTAATAAAAATTAGATTAAAGATATTAAAATAAGTTTGCGCACACGCATTTTTAGAGAATATACACTGTTTATCCTATAATGCTGCAAAGGGGTATATTTACCTATATAGCAATAATTTATAGCCACGCACCCGTGCCGATTTTTTTAAGAAAAAAAGTTCAAACACCGTCTTCTTTTTTGACACATACATTAATAAAGCGCGGAGTAAGGCGAGGAAATAATGACGAATCGAAATGAAGTACCGAGGACGGCGCGGCGCAGACAAGGAACAAATGATGGCGTGTGGAATGCGCTTTGTTCGCTTCTCTCTCTCCCAACGATATATCGTACATTCGCTACATCTTGTTCCCTTTACCTCTGTCTTCCCGCGGCTTCTTCTACTTCTCTCTTTCTCTCATCTCACCTTGGTAACCTCAGCAGCCGACAAGCTGGACCACGCGTTCACAGACAGGACACACGAACTCATTCTTGTTTCAAGTACAGAATACTGACTTTCAATCACTGTTTGTATATAAACATTATCATTTTTAATTACTTGTTACGAAAAATCATCTTTATTATAAAACAAAATATATTAATTTTTCTCTGAATTAATCTTTTTTCTAATCTTGTATTTACTACAATATTTACAAAGCAAAAAGAAGAAAAGTGTAGCATCTAAAGATTTAATTGTTTTTTGTAAGTTTTCTGTTAAGTACTTTATGCCGTCTGTATGATAATTATATAACAATTATACAAGGATTGAAAGTGTATGTGTGAATCGTACATTTTGATAAATAAAATAATATAAAATAATAATCTATCCTGAGAGAGATAAAAATTTTAAATTTAGATAAGTGAGAATTATATGCAAAATGTATTGATAGTATAATTACATAATGATATTAAGTATATTTTTTCATATATAAATAAATATTTTGAAGTATCAGCTTTCACTATATTTAAGGAAGTATTTCCATCGAATACGAAGGCAATGACTTGTATCGAATTTGTAGAAATCCACATAACAACTATACAATATATGTAACGTATTCACAGATGTGCTAAATCTCGCAGATGAAATAGGAGGTGACGATGATATTATGTAGGATATTATAAAAATCGTTGAATAATAGAGAGTTAATGCTTTCCACTGCGTTGTCCAACTGGATTGCGCGTGATAACATTGATTCTGGACTCAATGTGTGACGTTAGCGACTAGGATTTATACTACTACTTAGCCAAAAGAACTTTGTGCTGCTGTCATCTAGAGAGAAATAAATTTCCCTCATACAGTCTGCAAATGCTAATACGCGGAGAAGTGAAATCTAACTTACGGTGATAAACGCTCTTTCTTCGTCGAAAGATACTTTAGTAGGTGTTATAGTGGGCTGCAGCATGTAATGCACGTCGCATTCTCGCGATAAACGCATTTATATCATGTATTATTTCGCTAGTTATTTGAAACGAATTTACTTGGCATATTTGCTGAACTTTTAACTTATTAAGTATAACTTAAAATCTGCAGATTTTTATATACATATGTATATGTTCACATTTATATAATTCCACCAATTTTTAATTTTTTGAAATAATTAATTCAGTTATTTTTCATGTTATGACACGTGCTGCGAAGCATTTTGACCAATACTATAAAAATAACAATAACACGGCAAAATAATGCTTATTGTAAAGTAGCACAGGCTGCATTGTACGTTCAACTCGCGCGAGTTTGAATCGTCTGTAACCCTCCTTTGTTGATACGTACAATTTGCGCAGCGGATAACAATCTTGCCCGAGTGCTTTCCACCGTCGTTGGTCTGGTGAAGATTTTGATATACGAGCGTCTTGTACTCGCAATTACACGACGCTTTGTCTGCCTTTGGAATCACTTAACCACAGATAAACGTGTGTATGTACATTTGAAATATTTTATACCGTATGTATGATACCACGCTAAATCAACATATATTATCGCTATTTATCCAAATATTATAAACATTATTTAGATATATGTATAATCATGTATCTTTATTCAAATATTTTATAATTTAATTTATTATTATATTTCATAACTTAATTTTGGCGTATATAATAAAGGCAAATTAAATAGGAATGCAAAAGTAGAATTACACACAATAATGTGAAATGTACACTAATTACATAATACATATATATGTGTATTCTTCTTGCTTTTTATATTGGTGTTGCAATTTTATAAATTTATATTCTAAAGAAGAATATTTAATTAATTTTACTTGACATTAATCGACTGTCAAACATTAAATGAGTTTGAATTCTCTCTTTATTATGAATAGAATTTAAATAATATTATCTTTCTGATTCATCAATCAATTCTAGAAATCGGTGCATGGATATTCATATAATACTAAATTTTTCTTAAATTATGAGATGCGTATTAGTTTTAATAAAAAAAATACACAATTATATAGAGGAATGTTTGCAAGCAAAATTCATCAATCGGTCGTGCAAGGATATGTGCAGGGGTAAAAAAAATTGATTTATCTCGCGCGAATCTCGTAGCAGGTGTCGACCACTCTGAGAGAAACATACGTCTTTTTTCAGTATATTTGCTCCTTGAAGAAGAAGAAGACATCGGAGTTACATCATCTCGAGGAGTGTTAATGTGCACGACACCAAGAGACATTATTATAATTAAATTATAATTCGATATATACTATAGCACGAACGGTATCAATCATTAAGTTTCGACTTGTATAATATATATGTTCATCTTTATTTCTTTTGCTCAATACCTAATATAAATCTTTCAAGACTTAATAATTAAAACGACCAATATTTTCTCTAATTTTTCGTAAACACATAGAAGAATTCAGCAAAGAACACTGAAAATACATATATTTATTTTGCATTCTATTACTGTTGTTTTCAATTATTTTTTATTTAAGCTCTTGTTAATATCTTTTAATGCGTATGTGTTGTACTAACTGTGCACTCGATTAAACAATTTTGTGACCCAGTGTCTTGGAACGAATATTGTTGGTTTTTTTTAAAGTAATCCATGATATTTCTCAGATTAAATCAAGTTAAAAGTTGTGTCGATATTTACAGTCGTAATTTTACATACTAATTTCTAGATTAGCGATAATCCGGGCAAGGCTCAAGCTTAGATTTTCAGATCCAAGGCAATAGAGGCGTTCTTTTCGAGATTTAATCGCGCGAACGTGATCGTCGATCGATGATCGCCTGGCCGATAACAGTTATACGTGGGCGTGCGCCTATATCATTCTCCTCGGCATCGTGCAATAATCTACCCGATCCGCGACGTAGATCCCGCGCGAATATCTGACCTCGGGCCGGTATCGTTTAACATCCCTGATCGAGCATCATGCAGCACCGAGTGCCCCGTCCTTTCGTAACGCGCGCTAAATTACCTGTCCCTTTTAACATCGTGTGTGTAGCCTCAAGTGCTTGATGGACGCCTCGCGGGCTCTTCAACTGTGAGAAAGATTGCGCGAAAGCTTAAGAAAACGCGAGGTTTCGAGAGAAATTCAGCTTACTAGTAATAAAGCTGTGGAACAGGCTAAATTTGATGCGATCTTCATCGATTGCCGTATTCAACTCTCGTAAACAAATTAATCGTGTTAAATTTGCAGCAAGTCTACCAAATCAGACATTTTATCAAATAAGTTCTTTTCAAGTTTAAATATATATTAACATTACATTTTTCGGAATTAAATATTATAAATAAAATTTACATCGATAAATCGTACATTATAAAAAGTTAAAGGGCGAAGGCTATTGTTATCGATAATTAATGCAGAATAAAAAATGACTTCTCATTATTATTTAAGTAATCATTTTTATTTGCACCTAAAACTTGCAATAATCTCCTAAAACAAAAAATAAAAATAAATTTTGAATTGAAATAGTTCTCATGATGGGAATATGACGATGGGAAATTCCAGCTCTCAGAAATTCGTCCGTATAGTCGATGTTATACGGACTATGTTTGTATTATGCACACATACATCGAATGGATCACGGAATGCGAGCGATAAGTTTAATTGACGGGGCAATTAAACAGCAATTAAAGTCGCAACACGCAAAGATATCGTCAGTAGGAGGCCAAGTCGATAAAACACGAAACGTTCTTGTTGAAACAAGAAATTTGGTTTCTCATATTGATTCACAGTTAACTGTGATATGTCCAGTGCAACTTATTCTCGAAATCTGAATTTGAAATTGGGCGAAATGCAGCGATGTCAATTTTTTGCATAATATACGAAGATAACGTATACTTTCTGCGTTTGCATTTTGTAGAGATTGGACACACTGTCACGTGTCAACTTCTCTCTCCAGCTTGCCCGTCCTCCGTAAGATTTTTCCCGATGCGATCAATGTGAAAAAGCCACCTACACGCCTCTCTGCACCCTCATCGTCCCACCCACATTTCTCTGCTAGACTTGTCGGTGCCTATGGGCGACCTGATGTTCGCCATCGATCAAGCAGTCAACTTGCTGTGAAAGAACCGTGTGTTTGACTGACTTTTCAAACGCTGTATCTTTCATCTTCTGACCGTTTAAAGAATTTTTCCTCTTCGCCATTTGATACATGTAACGCGGGGCAGTGCAACTATCAGATTCGATTATGGATGATGGGAAGATTTTGTTCCTTGGCTTTTTTTGATCGACGTGACATATACAGATGACTTCACGTACAAATCTTCAAATCTACGATACCCGTATTGTCAACACTTAAAATATAAATATAAATGGCAATAACACAATGGGAAATATAAGATAAGTAGAGGGATATCGAAAATAAATGAAGCAGGAACTGAATATAAATCAAGAGTTCCTGAAATATTAGTTTTAAAAAAATTAACCGTAAATCTGAGAAATTCCTTATAGTTGCATCTTTGGATGCAATAGTTTCAACCATATTTACTTAAAATTGCATGAATATTTAATACAATGTTATTAATTATTTCCTTAGAAGAAAAAACATGCATACCACGTATCTCATATCAATGATGCGTTTTATTTTATTCAAGACAAATTAGATATATTCTCTGCATCGTCTCATCGAGCGTCTCACCGATATTCCACTCTCATTCTGAATAATGACGCCGCAATGTCATACACAAAATTCGAGACTGCACTCTTCATCGTCGTCATTTTCGCGCGTCATCATGTCAATCGACGATCATTGCCACCTTAAGTCTCTCTGATTTGGCATACAATGTGCAACTTGAGAAAAAAAACGTTTGACAGCTCCATTTGTGCGGCATTCAGAGATCTCGCCTCGATCATACCAACGCAACGACGCCCATTGTCGTCGCGTTCGTGATCGCGTTCGTGATCGCGCGCGCGTCATCGCGCGTCCAAAACCCTTGATTACCCTTCGATGGAGTGCATTCATATCACGAACGATACGAGCTCGGCCCGGTCACGTTGGCGAAACGAATGCGAGGCCGTTAAGTCGGGTACGCACCTGCGAGGCCACCTGTTACCCTCAGGATTGTCGCACGAGCCCGCGAAATGCCCGCCAGGCACATTGCGAGAGACGTCAGGCGAAAATGATTAATAAGAATCGGCTCATCTGTTATACCACGTGTGCAATCTCTCCCTGGAATGCTGCCTCAATTGAATATTGAATCGCAGTCGTAGAGCCTTGCACAATCACCACGTACTCATTGCTTATTCTGAACCGATCAACTATTTTGATAGATTTAAAATACTTCGTCCTGCTAATAATAAGGTCTTGAAAACAGAATTTTCTTATATGTCATATGAGGCAAATATTCAGTACGTACAGTACGGAAATATGTACAAAAACCAGAAGTATCTCAGAGAAATTAGATCTGTATCTTAATCTGTGTATCTATTACTGATTATAAATAATATAAATCGGTAACTTTTAGACATGCCTCAAGTTGTTTATAGTATTAAAACTTCGAAAATTGTAAGAAGACTTATGCTCTATTCTATAAAAATTTGGTAAAAATAAATGGGATTTAATTAAGGATCTTATAAACGAAATGATAAAAAATTATACAAATAGATGGTCACAAATATTCGAGATACATCGATGTTTTTAGGACGTATCAAGAGAGATTTCAGTAAAAAAGAAACGCGCGGTGGCGTTTCGACTCTGGTTGACTCGAGTGACGCAATCCCGAAGTACATAAATAAATCTACCGAGCATATTGAGCGGTTATATTTCATTGGTGAGCAAAAAATGCGAACGTCTCTCGGAAATCTGACGTCTCAATCCGTCTCTGGGATCTCGTCGATATTCCGAGCGGTCAATTAAGGCATGCCTCCCAGATGTCCCTGTCTGGTCCTTGCGCGCACTTATACGTCGACGACGACGATGATAAGTCGAACGAGAAAACGGTATTAACGCACCACGCAGTATCTCGTTTCTGCCTCGATGGATGCTCTCTCATGCTTATGCTTCGATAATCTCTCTTCCTGCTCTGCGACTGTCTCGTTATTTACTCCGTATTTACCCGCTGGATACGCTGGAAGATACAATCTGCCGAAGGATTCCGCCGAAGGTGAAGAAACCTGGCAAAAGCAATGGCAGAGAAAGCGAGATTCCCTAGCCACCCAAGAAGAAACGTTCGTAATAATTAATATGGCCGATCAAAGGGACGATACCGATGTCAGCGGAATTGAAGAGACAGGAATTCTCCGAGATTCGAAGATTAGGTCGGTACGCAAATGAGTGAAGTAGGACACTGTATTTCATGGCCAGGGGATATAATGAATAAAACGTCTCGTTGTTCGTCGATTATTCTTGAAGCTGAAGATATAAATAAAGAGCTTGGGGCGATAATTGACTAAGCTTGAGTAAAAACCTTGCCAATCTCTTGGCGTGTATTTGCGAATTTGATTACTATGTCAATCAAACATTCTCTCTTTCTTTCATTCCCTTAAAAAATAACATAATAAATCAATAATAACTTTAAAAGCTGCAAGAAATACCCAATCTCATTAATAATCATGGCTTTTAAATAATTATTTTAATTTAATTTAATTTATTTTATGATAATACCCCATCAGAAAGTTGTTAATATTAAAAATATAGAAATATCCTTAAAATGTAATTCTGACAGCTATTAAATGAACCATTAGAAATTACACATAGTAATCGCGAGATTTTAAATAATACAAGTCACGCCGAATAATTATCGAGGTCGGACAGAAATTGATGAACTTTATAATGAATGTCTATCCTGCGCGAAAGTCGGCGTGATCAAAGTCGATATATGTATAAGTCAGAAGATGAATTCTGAAATTGCTGTGTCAAGGGGGTACACTCGATTTTTCAGAGGAATTCGATTTTTTAATAAACGTCACCGACGTCACCCCTTTATTTTCTTGCGCAAATAATATCCTTGCGTCTTTACGTGGCGGATTATCGGAGCTGCACTCGCCTCTTAATAGAGGCTTTATTCCGAACCGCGATACACCTTAAAAGCCGAGAACGATAAAGACGGCCCGATTAATTTACTGCGGCTCCATAATCCCTTCAAGGTAAATCCTTTCTTACCAAACCGTTTCTCTCTCTCTCCTTTTCGGTTTGTTGTTTATCCGTCATCCTCTCTACCTCTTTCTTCGAACAAAATAGAGGCTGTAGAGCGCAACATGGCGGAGGTTTTACTCCCGCCTAATGGGTAGAAAGAGATCGACTCGGGGCTTATCATTATAATGGAAACCTTTATGGAGGCCACTTTAGGTGGTATCTCCTCGTGTCTGCAACGAATTCTGGATGGCTGTTCAAACGCGCTAGACAAACTGCACTTTTCAGCTGCATAATGCGCAACCTCCACGCTCCGGTTATTGTGCTAATGGAAAGACATTTTAACAATCTTTCCGCTGATCATACCAATTCGCTTCGGAACGCTATTCAAATTAGATCCTAAAAGCCGTCCGTAAAAGTTGCGCAGTTTTCGAAGAATTTGCTGCAAGATTTGATTTCACCATCCATCTAAACATTTACATAGAGATTATTAGTATTAGCGTTATGCGAAAGTACTCGGATAGGTCTGCTGAACATATATATTTTCTGATAAAATTTGAAGCGCTTTCAAACTATCTATTATAAATCTGACAGAAGATTCGTATTTATTATTCATCAGTCAGTAAAACATCATTGAGGCGGATGATGATCGGTTCCAAGCGCTTGCATTGTCATAAAGTGTATAATAAATCAAGTGATATAGGGTGAAGTCGATGTCGTTCCACTCTTTAGCGGTGATCCAACAAAAAAATTCTGTGTCTGGAATAAGCACCTGCCTGTTTACGATGCTAAAAGAGCAGCTGTTTGTTGCGTTCAAGAATAAAGTTAAAAAAAATTATATTTTATAATTGAATTATTACTATACATATATATAATTTTTAGTTAATATAAGTAATATAAGTAAAGACATATAAGATGTTTTTTAAAGTTCTAATTAGTATAATGTATTAATTTGACTGTTTCATTAATTATTTATAAATTAAAAAGACATTAAAAATATGAAATTATGTTTGTACAAAACTATTATAATCTTAAAATATATTAAATATGACTGTTAAAGCGTAAGTAAAATATATCAATTTAAATCATCATTCACATTTTAATCAATTCCTGTTTAAAATCTCTTTCAGGTCACATGGTATTCTCTTTAATTTATGTTGACATCTGATAAATCTTATCAAGGAGTCATCGAAGCCTGCGGAACCGCAACTTCCGCAAACCGCGCGTGTGGTCCATTCGAAGCGCATGTCGTGACAGTTGATAATAGATATATATATATCAATACGATAAACGCACTGGCGACTATCACGCGCGGCGGTCATCAACACCGATGTAAACACCGCACTTTATATGGGTCAAGCTCTTGTGGCCCACGTGTCCAAGAGCGCGTATATACCGTACTATCACAATCGTCACTCGTAGATGCACTTACACGGTCATGCGCGACGCTAGACGCTCTCAATCAGGGACGAATGGTAAGAGGTAAGATTTTAAGAGTTTCGTCATATTCTCTCCTTTTCCAGCTTCTCCCTCAGATAAGAGAGGAAACGGTACTTTCCAGGTCCTACGTAAAAGGGACTCTTCAGCCAAGCGACGCCCACACCGAGCCGGCGCGGCGCACCGCTTCGCTTTCTACTTTTCTAGACGGTCCCGATGATCTACGACCAAGGGTTCTCCGCTAGGAAGAACGGAGTACGCTCGTACCAGTTAAAAAGTTGGCTCGCAGCAACGATACGCGCTCTTATGCGCCAATAAATTATGTTACTTCCCCAATGCTAGATCCACTGATGCTCGCAAGATTACCGTCTCTTTTTTATTACCGACATGTTCACATTCCAGCGATACTTTGTCTAAACGTGAACATTTTTAGTTATAAAAAAGAGAAAATAAATATAATTATAAGATAAATAAATATAATACCTATATTATGAGGCATTTAAACTAATTAAAACAATTGTAAAAGTGGAATAAACATATATTGTAGTAGGGGAGACCGGGGCTAAGCCGACAACGGGGCAAACTTGACACTAGGCTTTTTGCCAATTTAAATCTATCGTAGAAACTTGCCTTTCCTACTGTAAATGCGTCTTTATGTGCCAGTATTATCAACGGAATTTGGTAACATTCTGAGTTATAGTGTAATTTTTAACGCGACATAAGCGTTTTTGATAGTGAAAAGTAATTTTTCTGATCTCTCGAAAATGTCTACTCTTTCATCGAGCTTTACTCTTGCGAATCTACCGGTAAGTGATTTTGATGGGAAATTTGATGCTCTATATGAATCCGATAATCGTTTTTGCATATTTTCAAAATGTTCATGTTTTTGAAGTGACAAAAGTGAAAAACGACGTCCGGGGCAAAGTCAACACCACGCCGTTTCGTCGGCTCCCAGTAACAAACGATGCTTGTCATGCAGCCGTATGGCTCATGACAAATGTATGCGCACGTCCGATCGCGAGTTTACTTGCATTAATTGTTTTTCAGACATGAGTTTAGATGAAGATAATTGAAAGTTCAACAATTTTTGTTCTCATTATTTCAAATGATTGTTCTAGCTACTTTATTCCGAATTTTTGTACTTTTTAAATACACAATAAACAATGTATTTTCATTTTCAGACAGTAAAAAATAAGTTCCAGATCAAATTGTGTCGATCAGACAAAGTGTTGAGTTTGCCCCGGCGGGGTGTCGAGTTTGCCCCGGCATTTTTCAATTCGAAAATTAGTCTTCGCGTCACTTTTCCTTTCCTGGCGGCAAAACAAAGCGACGTACAGCAAAACTTCCTGAATCAATTTTGTACCTGAAGAAACACTCTTTAAATATGTACCATTGAATTTGCCTAAAAATTTTAATTAAATATTAAAAATTGCCTTTGAAAAAATAGTGTCGGCTTAGCCCCGGTCTCCCCTACTTTCTAATGATAAAATCAATAATCGTCATATAAATAATTAAAACTAATGATGAAAATTATTTAAAAATTTATAATGCATACATTAATTTTATCATTAAAAAATATTGCACTGCTATATTTATTCCACTTTTTGTTATTATAAAGTATTATAAAGTATTATAAAAGCGAAGAATTACGATCAAATATTTAGTCGAAAATAATTTTCAAATCGATCGTAATTCTGCTTTCGCAACTTCCTCCCTCTCTCACTCTCTTGCTTTCTCCAAATGGAAGTAGCCGTGAAACTCACTTTTCCCTTTGACGAATTCAGTTGAATTGACATCTGTAGAACTCGGTTGAATTAACGCATCGTAACTACCGGCGACGATCAGCAAGAGGAATGTCACGCCGAGGAAGTTGCAGGTCAACAGCGCTCGTGGCCTGTGTCGGTGGTTGAACATGATGAGCTTTCATGCCCTTCACGAACCCGTAGGCCTTGTCAGGGTGACCCGAGTGAAGATTCCCTCTTCTGCTTCGTGAGCTCGTCGATTTTCACGAACAAGGAGAAGATCGGAGGAACTTCGGAGAACTGTTTCCGCCGCTGCCATCGCTCTCCCTTCTTCACCGTGCATGTCACATGTCTGGCATTAAAGTTGTCATGAGTGTCTGAAATGAGAAAAGTGGCAATCAGTGGAAAAGTAGCGCACGATGTTAAGAGCATCGCATTTGCTCACTTTGCGTTTGATCAACGCGACTCTCTAATCTTCTAGCTAGCATATTTCTTGTACTTGGTCTCTCTCTCTCTCTTCGCATGGAAAAAAGGAGAAATTATGCCACAAGAGTCATTTACCTACGCTTTGTTCACTTTCCTTTTTACCATGCGTTAACTGGATCCTGAGTCTTACTGTGTTGCATATTTTAATCCGAAAGAAAAGTTCAAGATGCCTGAGATAACAAAAATTTAGACAGTCGCATTTAGAATTAAATGCTCAGTGAAAGTGCGATTATACTTTTTTACGCGAATATTAAGCGAGATGAGACGCAAAAGATAATCAGTATAAATCATCCCGCGTTGAAATCTCTGTTTTCATTAGCACTCTGAATTGTTTGGGGAGTTACGCGTGTAAATCAATAACTATCAGCCACTAAAATGAGTTACGCTGATTGGCGTGTTTGCAGCACGTGTTTCTAAACTACCCTGGCAATGATATTCATTATATGCGCCTGAATAATGCTATGCATCCTCTATCATATCATATAATATACATTACACGTTGTCGCGCTCTGATGAACAGCGCGACAGAATCGTAAATATGTTCGCTTCTCGGACAAACTATTAATTTCAAGTCAATTTATTTTAGGTATAATTCCAGTTATCGTAATTCTCATGATAAAATCCACTTTATTTTTAGAAAATGTACATTAATGTTAGTGATCAGATATTAATCTCGTGAAAATTATTCCTCTAATTAATTAAAAGCATTAAATTAATATTCATTCTGTATGATGAGCAAAGGATTAAAAAATATTCGTTGTAATTTAACCTCGTGTTTTTATCACGTAATCGGGTTCTCGTTAATTTAATCAGTACCGGCATCAAATGGTTTTTATACTCGATCTCCATCCCTTAATTTCAAAAAAGCGTGTAGCTATGAAAAAAACATTCACTCGGTCTTCTAGACCGGTAGTGTTGTGTCATCGCCTCATTTATGGACTACCTTCGACGGAGTGTATCGCGCTAGAAGACGGCAAGGGAGAAATAAGAAGAAACGAAAGAAGAGAAAGACGAGGGAATGAAGGGGCGAAGAAAGAAGGGGCGAAGATCGAAAAAGAGAGGAAGACAATGCAGCTAACAGCAGGTGTCTGCTCGGCCTGTTCGCCCCTCTTTTTTCTCTCGTCTCCGTTCTCTCCCTTTCGTCGCGATTTCATCCAGCGAGATCATCCCGGCACTCACTCTCCGTTCCCTCTTTGTTCTTTCGCACTCCCCGCGGAGTGGCGAACACGAGTTGCCTTATTCGGATGCGACAAGCGAGAATCAACTTAAACAAATGACGTCGAACCGCGCGGCGCGGTGCGGCGGCAGTTTGATTGCGGGTGTCTCTCGTAGTCTCGTTAAGGACGTCTCTTCGGATCGTCTCTATTAATTACGATCGATACTCGACGACCAGCCGGGTATCGGCGACGAGGCACTCGATCGTGTCGCTCGTGATAGTGCTATGTGTTTTCTCTCCGCCCTCCTCGTCGCGATTCTCCTCGGTCGTTGCGGTACCACGCTGTCTGCCAACGAGAAGGACGTGGGAGATTCCGGAGTACTGCTCGGATCACAACAGCGATCGTAATACATCGCGTGTGCAAATCTGCACATTTCCACAAACCGATACAAACCCGTAAAAGTACAGAGGAAATCGATTTAATATATACATGTTTGCATTCTAACAATAATATATACGTAAAAATTTATAGAGTTAATGAATTCAATATTTTCAAGACAATTTTTTTTTACAGAATAATGAACATGTTTCTGATACGTTACATTTGTAATTCGTAAGGATTTACATAGCACTGGTGACTTCTGGTCAGAAATACGAAGACACCCGGATTACGAAGCTGCGAACCGGTTCCAGACATACCGTTCGAATGGCGGAATTAACCCGACCTCAAAGGACTGGGGCGCCGTCGACACTTCGCTTAATTGCATAGCCAAGCTTGCAAATTTTTATCGTTCGTCTCAGGGAACTTTAATCATATCTTTATAGCTATTTCTGTGTGATCGCGACTGTGTGATGCAAAGCGTACGCGTAGCATAAATATATTTTAAATCTTCTTGTTATGCGTCCTGCGATTTTACGAGTCTATATAAAGCGCGGAGAATTAAGCAAGCTTAAACTTAACATATATATTTTCATAATTAGAGATTAATATAATAACTCTTCCAAGTAGAAAATATACTCTATTATTTTCGTAATCGTCGAAATAATGATTGCTCAATACATGGTATTGTAATAGAATATTGATTATTTATCTGCTTGTTACATAATGTAAGAAAGATAATTTCAAAGAACGACAAGAGAATAATGATGGTAGACAAACATTTTCTTAGTACTAGATAAAATCTAACAAAGTGTCACGAATCTCTGTAACTTGCATAATAAGAACTCGTTAATATTTTCACATTGCGGGGGGAAAAAGAAGCTCTCTTTTTCAACTTGCGACACGTCTTGCTTCAGTGCTGAAATTTCACCGTGATTAAGAAAGCCACGAAATATAATTATTTACAGTCGCGATAAGAAATAAAACGGCATCAGCTCCGGCAATTGTGTGTGTCCGATCATTATTTATAAATAATATCCGCGGTTTTCTACCGTAATGTATTTTTATCGTCTATGAGACACCAGATAAAGATCATTCTTAATTAATTTTTTAATATGTACTTATAATTTTTTTAATTCAATGAAAAATACTATGTAACCTAAAATATTGCTTTTAATACAACATATCATGTTTTCGTTACGGATTATTCAACTTTTATTTGCCATATATTCAAACTGTCATAAGAATATAATATATACATTTAAATATGACATAAATGATAACAGAAATATAAATTTTCTCTCCGTTTCTATTTACTCTCTCTTATTTCTTCAGTTTTCAGTTACATACTGTAATTTTCATTTAATGTCTAGGTATTATTTTGTGTTATGTAAGGTCTATAATACCTTACACATATCGCATGTATGTTCTTCATATTCTATGTATAACATAAAATTTCTTACTAAGAATCTTTCTTCGTAATTATTAGTTTGCACTACCTACACAGACAGCACAAACGTATACTTATTATTCTGAGCTTCATTGTGTTAAACTCTCAGACAAAATCACAATTTAATGAACTGTATCAACGAAAGGAGGCCTTTTTGCGTTTCTCGTTTCTCATAAGCGAGACGCATTTGTCACTGTTGCACCAAACAGATCAGTACGCTCTCCTCGATACTTCTCAGTGACTAATCGCTGATCGTCTGAGGTGTGTCCGCCCCAGGCCTCGTTAACTTTTCTCAACTTGTACCTGCGTAATCTACCCTTCCCTCATACCTGATCCGATAAGAAGTAAACGTCGAAGGTGCCCTGCGAAAACGACGTCGGCCTCGGCGACGCCGCGCCGCGCCGCGTGCACTCTCGCGTTTGTTGTTTGCAAACTGGCGTATATGCACGGATCGCACGGGCTTTTTATCAACGTCTACAAGGGGAGATTAAGAGGCGTGGTTCTCTCTCTCCGTGTAGCGAGACATGCTCCTACTAGTGAGAACCACTGTTAAAAATATGGGGAAAAAACGACAAAAATCTTTTCTGGGCATCCGTTAAGTTTAAACACCTTGAACTAGACTAATTATCTAACTTAGCCTCTTACTCGAAAAGCTCATAATTGAGCATTCCGTGAATTGCACATGAAAATTTTGGTCCATCTTTATTTATTTATTTAACGCCTTTGGAAAATTAGTGAATATTACTTTTACTAAATTTTCTCTAAAAAACTCAAATGTCTGCGCTCTTAGGTCACACATATGTATAAAACTAGAAATTTTATCATTTTTAAAATTCATAAGACATCGATTTGGATTTCTTAAATGATATAACCCTATATTTATTTTGTAGTAATTCGCATTTTAAATGGCACAGGACATGCGCAACAATAATAAGGCATCAACAATATAAAGAAGGGCATTTAAAAAAAGATACGGGAAGCTTGTTGATCGGACAAAAGACTGGAATTTTTCGTTGCAAAGCCAGAGAAAGTCCTTCCCGAGGAGCGACTAATGCAGAGCATCGTGGATGGCGAGGAGTTCGAGAAACAATAAGAGAAAAAGATTTTGCCATGCGACGACATCGATCGTATATATCGTCGCGAGGACCTACGTTCCTCGTCCTTCGTCTTTCCGACCCTCATTCCCTCGGTTTCCTCGCGCACATGAGTCGGACTCGGGCACAAAAGCGGCGTCCTTTGAGGGAGGGTCGAAAACAAAAAGAGAGCCGGTGAACACGGCATGCAACCGTGTTAACTGCGCTGCTTATGCATTCATATCCTTGTTTCGCGACAACCTGCTGATTGTTTCCACAAAACGCGACAACCCCCTTGTAGCCCGTGTGTCCAGGCCGGTTTTTCGGCGGATTGTGAGGGAGACGCGCGGCCGTAGGTGCCGCTAAGGACGCGCGAGCCCGCCAGCAAAAAGGATCAATTTGTATGCGGGTGAACGTTCCACGTTTCTGTCGCCGTTCTTAACAGTGTCGGCCGTGTAACGTTTGCACGACAATGGTGACGGCGAGATATAAGGGTGCTCAAGAAATGCGCGTGTATACCGGAAGACAAACAATTGAAGAGTCTGGGGCAACAATGTGCTAATCCACACGAAAGAGAGAGAGAGAGAGAGAAAGAAAGGCGCATGATGTTCTATGAGAGAGATACTTTGTCTACAGATCCTGACTACTCAAAAGCGATTATATTTTTTAGAGACAGATTAAAATATTAATATAAATGAGGAAAGATGATAGAGGAGATTCGCATATTACAAGAAAATGACTTATTGAATATTTTAATAGAGTTTGTTTGAAATTATGTGTAATTTAGGATAGAATCAATATCTATTACTGTTTTTATTAATTTAGATATCTATTATCTCTATAAGTTGAAATTATCAATCTGTTAATAATTTTAATAAAAGACTCTTGGAGTTAAATTGCCGTCCAAATATACACTAACATTAATGAGAAAATACGAATATATAGAGCGACATGATAACTCGTTATTTATCTACATATAATATCTACCCATATCATATACAAATTTATCTTGTTAGAAATCTGAAACAAACTTACTTGAGAAACGAGAAAACACGAAACGCGCACGTGAAATTCTAAAATAGAATACATATAAGCTCACTATCTTTTCGTAACATACAAATCTCACGAGTGCGTACGTGACCTGTCCTGCTCCTGATCTTCCCTCACAGTCGACGAAAGTCAACGTTTTCTCAAGGTGTGCACACCTCGCGATGTCTCGTTATCGGCGACATGTAAAACTCCGATTAAGATACACGATAAGAAGAATTATGTTATTTTCAACGCCCAAAACGCGAAGAATGATAAAACATACAGGACATATACCAAGATGTTACTCAAGCAAGAAAGAATCAAATTAACGAAAATCAAATTCGCAATATTCGGATAATTATTCGTGGACAAAGATTTTAATGACTTGATTTTAATATAGATCAATATATAAGTGCTATAAATCGCGAAAATTTAATTTGTGTTTGCGTGTGTATGTTTGCATTGATTAGAAATTAATTTCATTGAAATTATATCTTATTAATCTGGATAGAACAGAGTTGACATAAAAGAATAGATCATCAATCTTGTTGCAACGATAATGGACCAAGAGGAACGATTTAAAGCGTACGAAAAAATCGAGCAGACACGGAGAGTAGGATGACGAAGAGAAATAAAGAAGCAGGAATACGTAATAAGTGAGATAAAATGTAAGAGAATAAGCCCAGATAACGGTAACGGTTGAACGTGAACATAATTTTGATGTACAAAATTCTCGCTGACCAAATTAAGCTAACGTGATTTTATCTGAAAGTGCTTTAGAAATATTGGTTTTCTTTTTGTTTTCTTTCTCTTCTTTTAATTTTTCTTATTTATAGTATTCATTATGTGTATCAGTTAAATCGGATCTTTCAATTTAATCTTTTCAGGAATATTATACCCGGAATAAAATAAATCTTTTCTTTTCTAGTTATCAGTTCTTTTTCTGCATATTTCCTCTTCTTTCTCCTGTAGAAATAGAAATTCGATTTAGAACTTCTTACACAATCGTCTTGGCCGATAAAAACAAGTTTAACTAAACAAACCGTCGGTCGTGTTAATTTAATTTCTCACCAGACCGCATATGGTTCAACATTTTATGTAGCATTCGTAGCAGAAGCAGACGATTTCAGTAAACCCAGTTTTATCTTTCGAGCGAACAAGCACGATACAAGTCAAAATTGTTATTTGAAATTTACTTTTTAAAGAAAGAAAAAAAAAGATTCGTAATATTCTTAATTTGAAGCAAATCGATGGTACAATAAACCTATAGAGTTGCATTCTTCTATATGAACGTTGCACGCGAGAACAAATTGAACAAACCGCCATATTGGTGGCGCGTCGTAAAATTCATATAATGTTGACGGAGAGGGAATATAAAGCGGTCTGAAGAAACTTGACAGGGAGGCGAGTAATGGTAACAACTATTTGCTCCCTATAGACACCCGCGGCTTCCTATGATTGATTCGCGCGAGTCACGTCCACGATTCGTTAATAACGTTCGTGACGGGGCTTCCATGAGTTCAGTACTAAAAGAAGAGATATCGTGGGCACGACGAAGACGTGGCGAGCCAGAGAGCGTGCCACGAAATCCATGATCGCTGCTCACGACCGCCTCGCTCGCAAGGATCCAGTCTGAGTTTCGAGTCACGGATAACTTCTGCCGGGTCGACCTCCACGCTTCGTGCATCTTCGCGGCGTGACTGCTCGACTACGTTCACGTGAAAAGTTGCTTTGCACGTGCATACCGGACAGAATCCCGAGTGAGTTTGCACGGACTGAGAAGCAAGTATATGTAACGTAGAAGTATCTATATCACAACTGTACAGTTAGAGTTTCTAGGGATAAAATGTTAGAAATACATTATAAATGCCATTGTTACAAATATATAAATTAGGAAAATATATTACAAAATTATTTATAAGAACTAATTTAGTCTGTTTTAAATTGAAATAAAATTTTTGTTTATTTGCTTTATGTAGTCTGTAGGTAATTACCTAATATCAAATGACACGTATTTGTATTTATCACATCTGCTCAGCGCTAAATTACGAATAATAGTTAGAAAATTAGCATTTATTACACAAATCTCTATCTTCCAATCTCTTCTTCTATCTTTCTGTGAAAACTGATACTTCTCATTATTTTTCAACGTCCGTTACGTGCTTCTTCGTTGGTATATCAGCACGACGAATCATGTGGGTATTATTTTTCGAGCTATTTTGATCAAACAAATTGCTGGTGGCGATATGGGAAGCTCACGGTGGACTTTCTCGAGGTTTTGTCAAGAGAGAATCAATCACGGTCGCCTCTATCCTGCAGGTAAGATTGCACTAATCAATGCTTCCACCAGCCGAGTATGCTTCGACCGTTCCTCGGCGGATCGCAAATTGACGGTTCCGTCAAAGAATCGAGCGTGCCAGCGGCAGGCAAGAGTCTGTCGTGGATCGCAACCACTGAAAAGAGCGATCGTGAATAAGGCAACTAGTACTTGAAGAGGATAAAACCGTCGAAGAGCGGCACCGAAGCGGAGATTGCAAGGATAAACGCCACCGTGGCATTGTGCCGCCCCGAGGCCTCCGTGTTAAAGTCGCGCCGGATTCTTATCTTCGAGATCTATTCTCGCCAAACGACATATACCGCTTTGAAAACGACGCCGCGCCGATATTATTTTTAACATTACCGCGCGAAAGCGCCGATAATGATTTACAGATACGTGCCACGCACGGGAAATTCAAGATTAAATATTTTAGAATGTAATGTATAAATTTTACATGACAATTGACAAATATTTTAAAAATATTAAATAAATATAATATAATTTTAAAGATATTTTATATGGACAAATGATAAATATTATTTGCACATGTTACAATATTATTTATGGTCTGTAAGATGCCAATTGAAGTAGTCTCATAAACTACGTGATTCGTTTGTCTCTATGACAATTCCAGGTGACAGGATCTTTAAACCCATCATGTTTTTTCGCACAGAATAAATAATTTTGCCAGGAATCGCCCAGTTAACAGTTTTCAGTGACAGCTCAAAATCAAATGAGTATTTCTAATAGCATACGATAATAACATCTTGTATGACCTGTGTCTCTCATTAAGATTGTAAAATGAATCATTTAAAACACATTCGTGGGATAAGTGTTCGTGCTTCATCTAGTAAGTTTTATTCATATAATTTATTTATAAAATCTAAAAATATTATTTCTTCCCACGTATATTTATATTCTAAAAATGCCATTTATCGTAATAAATATTAAACATGTGTAATACACGCTACATCGCGCGTGAAGCGTCACGACTTAACCATAATCCACGTTGTCGATTTTATCGTATTGCTTTTTTATTGAAGACTTTTCGACGATATCAAATATGTGTTAAATAAATAACGTACATACAATTAATTATATGTATATTTATTTATTATTATTATCGTTATTATTATTATAGACGCTGCTTTGCCATTGCATTATGGACAGCATGCCGATGTACATTTTGAGAGCCGTCAATTAAAATCTCATCAGCTATTACGGTCAAATCCGTTAACCGTAACAAAGAAAAATCATGGCGTTGACGTGAGATATTCGGGACAGTTTCGTCAAGACAGCCTGCGACTCGTTTCCAAAGAGAGCAAAACAATTTGCAAGCAACGTAATAAAACCAAGTCTAGCGTAACTTCGTTAAAGAAGAAATCATCGATGCATACGAAATTGCCATCGGAGAATATAGCAAAAAAAGTGTGCCATTATTCTACGTGCCAGAATGTCAAATTTAATGGCAGCGGAGTTAACAAACAACTCACGCCACAAGGCGACGCGATAATAAATGGCTCGAAGAACGTAAATCGTCATAGCAGTTTCATCGCATCCGTTGAGAAACATCCCCGATCGTATGCAGAGATGATAGCCGATTATAGCGAATCCCTGTATAAGGAATCCACTGTGGCTACACGAAATGATATGAGTTTCCACTACAACAATGCAATACGCAAGAGTCCATTCAGTACTTTCTCGGTTCCATCTCCGGCCAAGACAATTGTGAATGTTTCTGATTACAGTAAACTTTCAACTAAAGGGCAAAAAAACGATTTTTCACTTCCCGTTAAGTCGTTCGATCTTTGTAATCGATGTAACAATATAAAAATTATTGAATGTTATAATTTTCAACATCACAATACGTGCGGTGCAGAAACAACGAATGAGAATGTCAGCCAGAGTCGCGTTACTACAAACGACTTGAAGAGCGATCAATCTTATGCGAAATTAGTTGCTGATTGCAGTAAGTCCATGCATAATATTCCTATTACAAGTGTCTTGAATGATGGCCTAGTACCGAAGAAGAAAGTGTTAGCAAGAAATTCTTCTGAATCTGTTATCACCCCGAGAAAAGACAAAGGTACATGTACGCAAAACAAATTGCGGGAGATAACTTCTACTGTTAGTACAATGCCATTCGAGAAAAATATCAAAAGACAGGTGATTGATTTAAAGGAAAATGATTGGTTGAGAGAAATGGAAGACGTGATGAGTGACTTGAAGAGCGCGACCGAGAAAAAAATTTCAAAACCCGTGAAGGCACCCGGTAATTTGTTAGGCAGAATTCATGGATTCACAGAGCTTATCGAATTTAACAAGCAAAAGGAGAAAGATACGATAATTAGGAAGTCGAGCTATCAATCTGCCAAGATCGACAGAATGGAAAAGCGTAAGAAGAATTTCGAGTTGCAGAAGCACAATTATTCGCTGTCGAGTAACAAGACCTCAAATCTGCCACAATATTCTGGCAATGCAGCGGAAAGTTCAGCTATAAGGAAGAATTCAACGCGTGTGTCAACTAGCGGCAGTACCGGCGAATTGAAACAGCCGCAGGTTAAATTGCGCATGGTGCCTTCTGAAAAAGAGTCCATTGTATCTATCAACGTGGACCATGCTGCCATTGGATCATTAGATCCTCCAAATTCTACCGCCAAACATCTCTCCGTCGTCGTGCAATCTGACCAAAAGGAAGATCGGCAGTTAACCGACAATCAATGGAACGCTCCAACGCTTCGGCGTACCACCAAAAGTGCATTGCAGCGTAGTGATTTTGGTCCAATGCATATTTCGATTAGTGAGGACTCTGCGCCAGTCAAACAGATTGAGTTTTCAATCAACGGCAAACCGGTTTCGGAGTTGAAAAGCATCACTGCACGAACGGAGAGGCTAGACGTGGTGAGTTCCGCGGATAAAATCGAGATCAGGATACCGTTTGCCAAGGACGACTCGAACGCATTGGACAAAACCAGACAGGATCTACCGAAAGGAATTAATTCGAATACAGGGCAGATATTGAACGTACAAATATCTGCCAACTTTCAAAACGAATCTACGAAAGGCAGTAGCGTTGAGACATCGACGAAAACAATACGATATGACAATAATACGATACCAAAATCATCATCGTCAATTTCTACTAAAACTTCTTATTTGTCTAACAATTTCTCAAGAGCTCGTGAAGAAACTCTTAGAAATAACATACAACGATACGAGTCTTATAAACGAATGGATGTTAAATTTAATGATGAAAAAAATATTAACGAACACAAAATTTCAGGTGACGTTGATTTGAACATCCGACGCAAAGCAACGAAAAATGTATTAACTGGCAAAACAATGACAGACACTTCATTCATCAAAGAAGTAAACAACGTTAAAGTTGGAAGTTTTAATATGAGAGAAGCGAATACTACAGGATTTTCGGAAGCGAATAAATATAATAAAAATGAATCTTCTGACAATCGCGTTCCCTCGAAAATAATCCCTTGGTGGTCATCCTCAGATTCTTTCAATAAGATAAGAAAGAAAGAAGAGGATCATAGGCCGCTTATGCCACCATCAAATCGAAACGATCGTAAAGCAGCTTCAAGTTTGAATCAAAATCTTATCACTAAAACTTTACTATCGAAGCCGAAAGAAACATCAAGTTTAAAGATGCTAACGAAGAAAACGCAATCGAAGAATAACGCAACTACAAGTGATTCTAGCAATATAATTTCTTATTTAAATTCTGTAAGGCCACATGAAGAATCTAAATCAACTTTTCATTGCGCATGTTCATTTAGATTAAAACCAAATCGAGAAAATCCCGGTATTATTCCTGAAATTACAAGAAACGGTTTGAAAGCTGAAGACAACCAGTTAACTGCGAACAAAGATATCAATAAAATTTCCGGAGTTAAACAAACGAAATCAACAACGTTATTTAAGTCTGATACGATGCATATAAAGAGCAATCACGATATAAGCGTAAAAGAAAAGACATCTGTGTTTTCAAGAGGACAAATGTTACAAAGAAAAATTAAGACACCGAGTAGTGCGCAGAATTTATCACCAAAAAGGAATGAAGAGAAGAAAAATAATTATTCGTTAAAACAGACAAGATCAATTGATGATGTATCTAAAGATATAAAATCCAAAATAAAAGATGTTCTGGATGTTATAAAACCGATTGAGAAAAGAGATGACGGTATTTTGGTTGATTACAGCTTGAAGAGAGAAATGCTATCGAGGAAACCAACAGTAATATTAAATAGCCAAGTTCCAAATCCATCTCCGGTTATTACGACAAAGGATCTTATCTCAAACTCATCTACGAAGGAAATAGTATCAAAGAAGATTGATAAGACAATGTTAACAAAGCAAACAGAACCGACCAAAGAAAAATTAAAAACGAAGATGAATATCTTGCAGAAAGAAAAGGATTTAAAAAACGTTACGACCATAGACATTAAAGCGATGAATAAAAACGATGTTAAGAGTATAAAAGAAGTGCATGAGAATGATTTTATGAGTTCCAGTTCTTCAACTTTTAGAAATTCCTCGGAATTGACGACACTGAAAAAACAAGAACAATTGGCAGATGGCATTGGTTTTCAAGATAAATCGAAACAAAATTTAAAGTCATTATTGGAAGCTGACAAAAGTGGACCGAGTTCTTCGTTAAATATGAGGATTTCTTCAGGAACGGGGCAAAGATCAGAAAAATTAGGAGTCTCGGGAAGTGTACCATTAGAAGAATCAAAGCAAAATAGACCGAAAAGTTTAACAAGCATGAATAATACTCCAGCAACGATTCAAGAATCTGAAAAATTAAAAGGCTCGACATCATCGACGTTGACTAATCCATTCAAAGAACCTTCGGACATGATAATGATGAATAAATCGTCTTTGCAAACTATAAAACAAATACAATCAAAATCATCCAAAAACAAGATCCCTAATATAAATAAATTATCCTCTCCACAAGCAATATCTAATTCAGCTTCAAAAATGAAGAATCGTGTAATATCTAAAAATTTAATAGATAAAAATATAAGCGAGACATCTATTACTCAATCGCTGAAAACGAAAGAAACCGATATGGGAGACATGATAGCTAGGATTATAACGCGAAATCTCAAGAGCAAGGATCCCTTATCGAAGGATTGTGAGGAAAATTTCAATAAGTCAGGATCGGACAAAGGAAATGTTTTGGGATCTGCTGGTCCTTCAAGGAAGCCAAATAATTCAGTTAGATTTAAGTCGGCTGCGTCGAAGACAAAATTCAGGGTAATGTCAAACAGCAATTGTACTTATAATAGAAAATTGCTCATGGAATCATTCTATTCGAACTTCAATAGGAAGAATGATATTATGTCAAACTCGCAGTCAGCTATGTTCAAAGTTCGACAAAATCTGGGCCACGTTGATATGTTAGAACATCCTGTGCCAACTGCAATCGGATGTAACGAATCGTGGATTAATATGGACAGACCAGAGAAAAGCATACTATATTCCGCGTGGTTACAACGATCTGAAAACGATATCGAGAAGAATGGAAAATTATTTTAATCGCGTCCTTTGTTAAATGAAATTTCATGTAGACATTTGTTAAAATATATTGATATATTTACATTGTTACAAATTATCTATATGTAATAACATCATTCATTGACGCATGTTGTATTGTTAATTCTTAAGAAATGGTTTAATGATTAATATTCTCCATAAAGTTGTTGAACGTAATAAAGCACATGCATTGCATTATATCTAAACGAATTCTTTGATCACTCTAGAGACCGAGAGAACGTATGTTTGATGATAAAACTTCGATGTGGCTTACATAAAGGCAATCGCTTCTCGGATGGATCTGCGTTGCATTGGATTGGGTAATTAAAATTCTCACTAATGCCGCTGGCGGCACCTTGAAAAGCGCCGCGGACAATAGGCTTGAAATGAAGTCGCGGGCCGCAAGGATAGGACCGTGCCGAAAAAGGGCAGAGGGCGAAAGCACGAATGGAGCCAATTAGCTGTGAAGAAGGAAGGAACCTGTGTCAAAATCTTATTTAAAATCGAGACATTTTAAGAATTCCTCACGTCTGCTCGTCATTTACGCTCGTCATTTATGCTGATCCTGTTAGTCATATAAATTTCAGTCATTTGCGGGTAAGGTTTTGATGTCAAACTCAAAATTCTGCAATATTTTTATTTCTAAATGCATGAAGATTATATAAATCTTATTATTTCATTATATTTGTAAAAATTAATTATGATTCATTATGATTGATTATAATTCTTCAATGCTTTCCTTTATAATGTAAAATAAATTAAATATAGTGATACATCTGGCGTAGTAATAAAAAATTTTTTCTTTTCTCAGTATTTCGTCACGATAGGATAACTTGGCTTTGCATGTAATCACGTAACTGGCGAGCAATATTCGGAAGTATACATTTTTAAGCGGACTATCGTCTTTCTCCAACGTTCTAGCAAACGATCGAAGCAGCACGATGCACGAACTCGATCCTTCGGGTCATGCTATCGGTGCGGCACGATACCCGTCATTATGCCAATTCGCGACGGGCACCAATTTGGGGCCTCCGACGTGAGGGCCTTCGGCTCGTCGAAGATGGTGCCCCATCATCGAAGGGCGCCGTGGTTCGTGCCACGTCCCGTGCGCGCGAATAAGAAACCCATCATTATACACGCGTTTCACCGCGAGCATAGCCCTGTTCTGGCAGCTCGCTAGTCATTCGAAGTAATGCACCTTGATCGTCAGGGTCAAGCGGGATTTTATCGGGACAGCTGCATATCGAATATATTTCGTTTGTATAGTTCTATTGCACTTAGTCGTTCATGATGCTGCTCTTCTTCAATAATCTCATCGAACTAATGGCCTCATTATATCAACATTGTGCAATACTGACTATGATTAACAATATTGATTCCTCATTATCGTAAACAAGACTACAATTTGATTATGAAAAAGAAATGGCATAAAATGCCATTTATAACAGAATATTGTGCGATTATTTTGTTCAAGAAATAACATAATTAGTAGATACGAAACTTATAAAGCTTTATATTCTTGATGACATACTATACGACATGTGTAATACATAGAATTCTTTGCAACATGATCTAAGACTACACGTCAGTGTATATTTTTTCCTCTCACATTCCTAAAAGCACTATTGTATTATAAAAGAATTATTTTTATCATAGGAATTTTCTTCTTCAACAGAATACACACATACACAGCTTCCCATTTGCATACGTCAACTTTAGTTCTTCTGATGAATCGAAGATCAGCATCAGAGATTGTTGAGTCACGAGTCACTGTTTTGCGACTGTCGCAAAAATATAAAGCGCGGCAGTCTCCCTCTAATTTATTATATGTCGTCGAACGAAATAAAGAAAGGCTAGCATAAAATATTATCGTGTTGCGCGAAGCTCGCATGCGCGCAAGTCCTGGCGGACGATAAGGCCGTTAATTATCGAGAGCGACGAGGAGCATCCTTCATATAGCCAGGAATGCAGATGAAACCTTTTTTTCCGCTACTCAGCATTCATCTCGAGATCTTGACGGTCGCTCCTGCCCATCCTTTTGCCTTCGCTTTCCTTTACGCGGCAACGAAAGTTGATCTGACCCCACGAGAGTCCGGTTCAACCCTGCCCTCCTCCTCCTCCTCCTCCTCCTCCTCGACCCTCCCGCTGTCCCAGCTGCTGCGTCAGGCCCCGGCTTGATTTATCACGGCGTTGCCAGCAGCCTCTTATAAATGTTCAGGAACAACCCTACTGCTACGTTCATCGTTCATCGCGGCGGAACGCCGAGATTCCTCGGAATCCCGCTGACTTTTCCTCGCGTCCTTGAACGAGCATCAGGTAGAAATCTCCAAGACTCTCCGCCTTTTTGAGATGATATCAAAAGAAATATCGATGCGAGAATTACGTCAAATAAAATATACTTTCTCCCGAATTATAATTTATATAAGAATTATAGTAATAAAATGTGATGTAGGTTTTAATTTATTTTTAATATGTATGTATAAAGGGATTTATATTTTATTTTATAAAAATATTCTAAAAGTATCGCAAGCTGTTATTGTGAAATTGTTAAGTAATCACTATGAAAGATATTGCATGTGAAAAATATTACAACTGCCGTCTGGTCTTTGCAATCAATAAGAAAAAACTATTCTACGTACAATATTTTAATTTCTGTTTATCTCGGCGTGCTTAGTATGGTACCAGAAGGCTACGCTGTTTGTAACGCAATCATAAAAGCATCCAGGTTATAATCATTGAATACCCCGGATATGCATGCATTCTTGAATATATTTTTAGCAATTCTGCCATAAATAATTGATATTGAATTTTATCCTTTCGTTAAGAAAGTATACATATTTTTAATATATAATATTTCGAAATTGAATTAAAGAATAAATATATATGCCATGATTACCAAGTATATGTTATATAATTATTAAGCTTAAACTTGAATACAAGCTGCAGAATTGTTAAAAACAAAATAAAATTACATATAATATTTTCAACGAAAGATGTTATTAAATAACCATAGTTATATGTGTGAAGAATTTAAACTTTCCATGGCAGAATTGCATGTATCGGTTTTTGAACATATGCATACGAGTTGCATGCTACATGAGCTTCAAGCTGCAAGGACGACCATGGCTCCCACCTACGTCAGACGCTTCAAATTATCTTTTGTTTGTTTTAATTATGTAATGCCCACTGTATCAGTCCCATTCGTTGCACACCGTGCAATATTGCGTCACGTATCTTTTGACACATTACTGCTACCAACAGCGAGTAATATTAATTGCGCGCAGTAAAAACATTTTGTACTATCGTTCATCGCCGAGAATTCATAATTCTTTTGCAAGAGACAACTGAATCACTTGATAAATTATTTATAAACAGCCTTCAGAGAGATTGCGCAAAGAATCTTTCGCATTAATCTTTTCTTTTTCTTATAATTAAATACTAATGAAAAATAAGTGTGTCTACGTTTTTTTTCAATCTTCAGAGTGTGGTAGTATTTGTAGATCTATTCTTTGAAATCTACGTTTCTTTACTAAAAACACAGATTAAGTATACACTTATGGCACTATACGGTGCACGAGTATGCTTGAGTATAACACATACGCCAACGATTGATTACACGTATACCTTACGGGCGGCTAACTTAATGAGGGATTATAATCTCAGCGAGAGATTTCTCCAAAGCCGAAGTCTTCTATCTTTCTCATCTGCTCATCCTCTACTTCGCTCCTCCCTTTTTTTGTTCGTGCAGGGGAATCAATTATTTTTCTTTATGTAGAGATGAAGTTCATGACCATTTCGTCGATCCTCTGCGATGCCTATCTAATCCTTTCGGATTAAGAGTTCTTTTACGGAAGAGAGGAAAAAGAGCCAAAAAGGAAGAAATAGAGAGAGAGAGAGAGAGAACGAAAGGAAGAAAAATGTGCAGAAGATGCAGACTTTATTTTATGTAGGTTCGGATTTCATATTATTTATTACGCGATAGAAAGAAAAGAGAAAAGAGAAAGAAAAAAGTCAGTAGATTATATGAAACATATTGCTTAAAAATAATTACAACAAGGATAGCATGCAATGATAATATTTATACATTATAACTTATTAAATAATTAATAATTTAAAAACTTTTAAATAATTTTGTTATTATAATAAATTACAAGAAAATTGCAATTTATACATTTATTTACATAATTTACAACAAAGTTCAACATATTTAAACAGTAAGTAAGAATAACAAATTTGTAATGCAATAAAAAAAAAGATAAATAATATATTAAAAGTGTGTATAGAAAAATTTATTTTAAGTGGCAAAGTAAAGAAATTTTATAGGCTTCCTGTAAGTCTTTCTTCGGTTTACATGTGTATTTTCATATGTACTTCGACGGAACGATCGAATGCTCCTTAATCCTTTAGCGACGGAGACGAAGAGGCTTAGAGGAGAAACATCGAGAGGAGGCAGAAAAAGCCGTATCCAGATAAAGTCGCGAAATCGAGCCGCCCGCGTCGCCGCGCCGCGCCGCGCCGTCGAGTAAGCTAATCCGCTTACGGCGGTGATACCGCGGGCGACGAAGCGAGGAATGCGCCGACATTCGCGGTGCAATGAAGTCTCGCAGCAGATAAGAGTCTTAAGTCGCGAAGTTATAGAAACATCAAGGGACAGGCGATACGTGCTTGTCGCTAGCGAGTTTAAGTCTAATGGGGTTGGACGGTACGATAAACCGTGATTAAGCAGCGTCCTAGTGACATCAAGAATTTGTTGTATTTGACTGAATTTTGCAAGAAGCCTGGGAGTACCTATAGTTTATAGATTTTTGCAATTCTAATAAATATAAAGAGATCAAATGTGCAAATTCGAAAAAAGCACCGCGGAATTTGTATATTTTTATGCTATTAAATCGCGTTATCAAGAACCACCTATTGTAGCAAAAATGTTGAAATTTTGCAATAGAAAAAAATGTACATTAATGATATAAATATTTAAATTTCATTTTTTATGATATTTCTATTCAATATCAACGACAAGATATCTCATATAATTATAAACATCAATTTCAATAAAATTTAATTCTTAAATTTAATAAAGTTTAATTGATTTTCTTCTACTTAAGATTGTAGAAGGATGCACTTGCACCCCGTCATATACAACTATGCTTGTTTAGTCTATAGGTAACAGTCGTGTATTGACGGCGCTAATTGAATGCGCATTGATACGTCGCTCCGCAATAAATCGAATATTTTATTGAGATCAGCTTCGGAATGTGTGCGTACGCCTCCCTCACTTCTGGACAACGACAGTAGCTTTTAGAGCGGAAAGTCCTGGAGAGGAAGAAACGCGATAACGCGGCAAGAAGGCAAGAACAACGTGAGTGCCCCTCACTCTTTTTCTTCCCGCCTGTTTTCTTCTTTAGTGAGATGTCGCCGATACATTAACGTAATTCGCTTGGCCGCGGGGTAATGGGGTAATTGCTTTGTGAATTCCGCCATGTCTCGTCCTGTTTATCGCTTACACATCGTTCTGCCTGTTCACCGCAAACTTAAAGCCCAGGTATTACTGCCAATGAACGCTTTCGCGGAATGGTTTACACTCGACAGAGGGGCGATAAGTTTATCATTTCCTCCCTTTATCCCGATGTACCTTTTTGAGAGCAGAAGCTAATGAGATGCATCAATTCCTAATGTCTTATGCAGGAGTATTACAATATTCTTTTTATTTACGTACGATCCATCTTATATGTGCTTCAGATTCTGTGATTAAATTTTAATGCATTCAAGTCGAGATATCAAAATTAAAAGAGCTGTAACTAAAAGTTGCTATACGTAGCATATATTATATTTTTAAGTCCATCCATTACAAAATTATTAAAATCATCATTCTATTGTAAAATTATAATTATTAAATCTTTAAATGAAAAAAATAGATTTATTATATATATTATTAAATCTTCAAATAAGAAATATGACATAGTAATTGTTATATAAATCATTTAATTTTACGCTCATGTACAACCATTGCTTATTCTTAAAAGTATATTTTTGAAAATTGAACAAACGTTAATTTATGTTACATTCTTCTTCTTTCTTTCTCTCTTTCTTTACCTCTCCTTTTCGAATAGATGACGCAGCGTGATGAACGCGATGATCACAATCGCGCTGTTCGCTCGAGCTAATTGATGATTTTGCCTGCTTGGCGGGCTCTACCAAAAGGATCCCTACAAGGACAGCGATTGCAGGTATAAAGACCGTCAATCCGATTAACCGCGATCCGGAGGAACGGTGGATTCTCTCAGCGCGGAAGAGAGCAACTTGCAATAGCGGTGCGACTTCCGCCGAGACGAATGCGGCCGGTACGAAGAGACTTCTTATCGCGTATCGCTCAGTTACCTACTCCTGACCGTCTCTTGATTTATGCGCCTTTGCATATCGCCGTTCTCCGCGGGAGCTCGTGAGTGCGAGGTAACGAATCGACTATTGTCGCGTCAGGAACGCGATGCGTGAAACTGCAACGTTTCGCGACGAGACACTTGCAATCACGTTTACGGACAGAAGAATTAAAAGAGAGCCCGTGATTTACTCCGATCAGGATTTACACAGATATTTGCACTGAAGTCTAAAGTGAACACGTGTCGAATGGTTTTGTTCTCCTTGAAAATTTCGACAAAAATCACAAAAATTGTGAAAATTGTTCACTAGCTTGAGACAAATTTTGCGTTCTTTGAAATCGCAAAATGTAATTGATATAAATGTGATTCATTTTTACATTACACACGCTATTTGTGTGTAATTAGAAATAGATATTGCTATTAGAAATATTTATCGCTAAATACGCTAAGAAAAGAAAGAGATGAATCTTCGATGTTACGGAGTCTTCGTCTTAACTTCGTAATGAGCAGAACTTTTAACCTTATTGAAGCTCTCGCGCCACTTTATTACTTTTCTTAATCAAATCACGTTTGTTCTCACGAGCGGTAACGCTTATCTAGGATTACATCGGGCCACGCGGCTCCCGGGGTTAACAGGTGCAATAATTATGATTGGTTCTCTCGCCTTATGGTGATCGCGGCCACCGATCAATCGGCACCTTTTCTTATCCCTCTTTGTCCGTAGTGATCGCCCGCGCGCGTTTTTCCGCGTCGGATATATAATCGGGCCTTCATTAAAGTTCCAATCGGCGAAGCGCGGATCGTTTCGTTCGCCAAGACGTATCTGTAATGAGAATCGAAATCTTCGTTTCTTGGTTTTTTCTCTCTCTCTCTCTCTCTCTCTCTCTCTCTCTCTCTCTCTCTCTCTCTCTCTCTCTCTCTCTCTCTCTCTCTCTCTCTCTCTCTCTCTCTCTCTCTCTCTCTCTCTCTCTCTCTCTCTCTTCCCGCCGCGTAACTTACGATCAATAGCGTGGCCGCGTGGATTTATGAGTTATATCGTCTGCCGGCACTTTTCATTTCTCCGCTTCCTTCCCTTCTGAAGTATTTATTGCGAAAGCTCGTGCCACTTTACGCACCCCTATATTTCATATATTACTGCTATAAAGATTTATACAGTACCATATGAACGCATGCGATTCGATTATCAAGCAGATAAAAAAAAAAGAATAATTGACTAAAGAAGAAAATGAGAAAAAGATAAACTTGTCGCAATTATGTAAAGGTAATATATTTTTCTAATATTTTGAGAGTATTTATACAACATTTAATTAAATCCCGAAAAAAATGAAATACGTTCAAGTATAGCTTTGTGTATTACAATAACTTCAGTTTTTCTTTCTTTTAATCTATTTTCTTGCTTATAGAACGGATATACATATAGGTATGTGTACAAAACATACCGTAAGAGTCTACTTATTCTTAAAGAAAGTTGAATGATGTTATCTCTTGTCCTGTAATTATCTTTTATGCAATAAAGCAAAAACACAATTGATTAAAGACATAAGAGAAATAATGGCACTGATTATTCACGTCAGAAATACGAATATAACGCGGGCATTGGCACATTGGTTGCTTCATTACTGGCGATTAAAGCGTTCAAGGTGGATCGCTTCGAGATTCGCGTGAGAACATAGCGCCAGTAACGATCCCTCGATTCACACATCACTACCTCGATTTAATATTCCTAATCGTCATTCAATATACACGCGTATACTGTTCGGCTGACTGATTGTGAGTCATCGCGAGCGAAAGGCGACGATGTCAGCTACTATTCTAAATTCTGAAATAATGCTACCCCAAGTAACCACGAACCATAATTGTCAAGTGACACCAAAGACGCTCAGTTCCGGTCGCATAAATGTCGATTAGCAACTCGTAAATAGCTAAGTCCTCTTCCTAAGCCCGTATTTATTTTTGATTACACTTACAATTAGTTAATTGACTATGATTAAGTCCCCCCCAACACACACACACAAACATACACACACATACACACACGCATATCTTCTAAATTATAGTTTTATATCTCTCTATATTTTAATAAAGATTAAAAACTATATTATAAATTAGTTATCCATTTTTTAATGATTAATCTTCAAATTTGATTATTAATCTTCAATTATTATCTGTCTAAGTTATAATTTATAACCAGGAGAAAGAATTAAATGGTTAAATAATTAAAACGTCACATTTTCAATTAGTTATACTATAACTAAAACTATAAACTACAAAGATATCACATTCGGTACGACTGTTTGATCCACCGAGGTTCATGGTTCACGCTGACCCACAGAAGAATAGAAAAATCGGAATAATTTCGTAAATCTTTCTCAATTGAATCATCGCAAATACCCGATCGGCATGGCAGTTAAACAGGTGCGCGTGCGTACGCACAAGTCAACGAAATGTAATTTATTCGGGATATAGGGATTACTCCCCGCGAAGATACAGTTCGTCTGACGCGTGGAACACCCAGGAGCGGCCGCTGAAGGGAGCGAGAAGACGAGAGGCGAAGAGCGAGTGACCAGAACTGGAGGAGTGCGCGCGAGACAGTGCCTCGAGAGCTCGTTATGCGGTCGATGGGAATGCGACGTTGCAGCTCGCGGTGGGACCACCCTGTTCGAAACCGACACGGTGGAAGGGATCAAGGGACAATGTCTCACTTGAATTTACTATCGGCTCCGTATTCCTCGTAGCCGTTTGGCTTATTTCTTGCGACGACAGCTTTCGCCGTGGGTCCACCGCGTAGCGGTACCACCGGATCAACGTGGAGAACGCGCCTCTCCCCGTGGACGGCCTCTTAGAAGATTCGAAGAGGCATTTGACGACGAAGAACACCTGCATTTTCCTCTTGATAAAAAGACACGCTGACATTCGTTAGAGTTAAATAAAAAAGGAATATCGTACGGCAATTAGCATATTTTTTTCTGCTTTACTTGAGCTAAGTTTGACACTTAATTAACATTAAAATTATACAATAATTTCGCAAAACAGATTTTATTAAAGTCATTAAAGTCTGCATATCCGGTTTTGTAACACTCGATATGCATGAAATTAATTCATCGGAAATAGTCAACAGTTGTGCACATGGGCGTTATGTAAGTGGAACCATCCTCTGGTTCACAGTTTACACCAACGCATTTTCGTGACAGCCGTATGCAGCCGGGGTACTCGACCACTGGGTCGACATCCGTTCCGCGAGGCCGTTCCTAATGATTAATGCTGATAATAATAATGAGAACGACGACAGCAGTGGCAATTATGCGGCGCACTTTTCTCCGTTCTTTCGCTCCATCTAAGTCGAGTCAGCTGACTACGTAGCCGATGATGTCACCGTTGCAACGTATTCTCCGTCCTCACGGAGAAGCGACACCCACCTGAAAGGCCGAACACCTACCGCCTGCGGTACGACGTCACGATAACAGAACTCCTCCTTCGCGAATTATTTTTTTCACTTTCCTTTTACGCATCCAAGCTCCTTGTATCCTTCTTGTCGAATTGTTTCTTCTTATTTATTTTTCATAATAGCTCTCCATGTTCATTCTTTGCTAATTACATCAATCAAAATATGTGATTTATTTTAATTCAACTTTTGATCTCATAATTCTCAAAACGTAGTAAACTTTTTTCCTCGATCCCCCCTTCAACTTTTCCATCTTAAATTTTACGAGCATTTTAATGATATTTAGAATTAATCGCTTCGTATTATTATAATTATCTGTTCTACTGTTATGATTGTTTTTATTATTATTTATTACTTTCTCTATGTTGTATTATTTTGCCTATTTAATTTTTTCTACGTAAAGTACCGTCGAAGAAATTTATGTTCTCGGACATAAAGTAAACTTAATTCTATTCTTTGTTCATTTGTATCTTTCTTCCTCTCCCACTTCGGATCTCACCCACGCGCTAAACGGTCGTGAGTCCCTCGCGCCCAGAGAGAGAGCTTATTAGAACACACGAATAGAATCTTTCGAGTAGCGTGCCTCCATAAACGGCAGGATTCGCCCACGTCTCGACAGCGTCTCGAAAGGTATACCTGTCGCTTTTGAACGCGCCTTTTTCCAATCATTAACGAGCTCCCTGTCCGCAACACATCGCTCGCATGGCAAAGTTTCTTTGTTCATGCGACCCAAACGGGTGTGCTCCTCCCAGTGAATCAATTAAACGCAATTGTTCCTGTGGTATAGCTATACATGTGCTATTCACGATGAAATTAATGTGAAAAACTAGCGATAGAAACTATAGTTTGTCTCATAAATCATAAATAGAGCATATGTGGTTCAAAATGCACTGATTTTTCTTCGTTAGAAATCTAAAGCCAAAAAACCAACATGTTCAAATTTATTATTGCTAGCGATAATTATGCTGTACTATAATCTAACGATTTATGAAGGAATCTATAAAATCCATTCGTGATCCATATTCCTTTATTTTTGAAATATAATATGAGATTTAAATTACGCACCATATTTACTACATTACTAAACGGTTCAAAATTAACCCCCTTAAAGCTATAGACTTTTCGTGGTATAAAATCATAGAAATCTGCAAAACGTAAAGTTAAAAATAATGACAAAACTGTCTAAACTCAACTGTTTACGACTGATGCTCGAGATCTCGACGCTCGATAGCAGAAAAATTCCACAAGTATCTCCCCGAGACAATATTCTTTTCGTCAATTGGCGGCATAGCATGCGGGCGTAGGAGCTCCTTTTTCTGGCGTGCGGCCCGTCATCGAGTATTTGTCGCGATCCGTCGAAATATCGGGGTGTCCAGCGTATAATAAGACACGGCAGAACGTTGCTTCGGACACCTCGGACACATGTCAGCACCGCCGCCCAACGCAGCCACTCGTCCCACAACAGAGTGTATACGTCCGCCACTCGTCAATTAGACGCGACATCCTTTCCGACACGAAAAACCTGGCCGGGCTAGTACCTCGAATCACGGACGAGGGGTTTCGGAAGAATGACATTAACATACCGAGCGACGTGGGGCGGCGGAAAAGAGGGAGGAGGAGGAGAAAGAGAGAGAGAGAGAGGGAAAGGTGTAGACGAACACGTTGATGGTATACGCGCGAGCTGGCAAGAAACCGGCAGCTACTAAATGTTGCCCAGCTTTCGAGAAACCAGTGGATTCCGCGCGTTTCCCCGGAATCGATCGAACTTCGCGCCTGTTGGAACGATCGGGTTCGGGTAATTAAGACGACTTGATTCCGCGATGCCATCTTCATCAAGCACTAATCATTTGGGGTGCATGTTGCAGAAATCGAAAGCGGTTTTCTGTCGTAAATCAATGTGAACTTACTCGGCAAAGTGATAAATTAACTATGCAAATTTTATATCGTAGTAACAGAAATTTACGTGCAATAAATCTTCAAAGTTATGTTCGGAATTTCTAATTGTACAAACTCCTCAAGTTACGAAGCGCTTTATTCGTGTAAACTCTTTAAAATTATAAAATGTCACTTATAATATTTGAATTTTCGTATTTAGAGTAAAATAAAAAGGGTTTCGTGTCGCAACAGATCTATCGACCACGCAATTTAATGATCGGTAGACTTCCAACACCCAACTCATTGAATGTCCACTAATAGCAAGCGGCCGATCGATACGGCCGAGTGCAGGAGCACCCGTTACTTCCGGTGTGAGCGAGCCGACGACCTTCGCTCCCACCGACGATCGTCTCCAAGTTGGGAAGACGAAACCCGGACAATGGGTCCAGCGCGGTCTGAGAGACAGGCTGGCCGAGGGTGAAAAGCCTCCGGGCATCGCTCAATTATGTAAGGCGCCGCGAGGGCTTCCCCGTACAATGAACGCTCGCGCGCGCAGGATGCCGACACAGTGGACGGGGGGGATCTCTTCGCGTTAAGGCGTCGTGGGATACGTCGCGAGACACCGTATACACAGGGTGGGCGTCAAGGACTCTCGGTGCGCGAGGTAGGATAGACGACGGTCCGGTGCGGCTGCCATATCTGGACACCGTGTAGACGGCGGCGACACACTCGAAGCGAGCTGGAGCAAGTAACTGCTCGACTCCGTATGTGTGACTCGCATGAGAGAGTGTCTCGCATGGTGAACGCATACTGACACGTGCTCGCCCAGTTGTCGTCCTGTCTAAACGCAAGTCCGCTACCGTGCGTAAAGACGCGGACAAACTAAGTAAATACGATTTAGCGACCGTCTGTTAAACATTTTGGACTCTTCTCATTGAACAGTAGAAGATCTCTGATAAACAAATAATTTATTCGAATAATTAATCGGTCGGAAGTCTCCCGATAAGAAGACAACTAATAAAGATAATTCAGAAATGTAGAAAAATAATTAGGACCATCACTTTTAAATATCTTTAAGAGAAGATATAATGAATAACTCGTTTATTCTTAATTGTCGATTATTGATATAAATCGAATTTATGATCCAGTGATAAACTACCTTTCCTCTATCATATGCCAAATTTTGAATTTTATATTCCTTTTCCATTAAAAAAAGGTCATTTCTTTATAAAATTATTCTCAAGACACAGTTAATTATATATACGTGCTAATGTCCACGTGCCGCTATAAGGATATTTGCCGGCCATTGAATAGCACGTGTGCCCTGATTGGCCATCTATAGCCTAGTCTGTAACACGTCTTAAAGGAGTTCACTCTCGGTCTGGTAGCGCGTGCTGATGTAAGCGACGTTTGCGGCGCTACACCGATCAATCGTCCGGCTTTTCAGCGTCCAGATGCGAACTGGTTTTGCAGGAACGCATTTGCGTTAATGGGACACCCGTGTGCCAAAACTGTAACGCGAAATGGCACGGATAAGGACGAGGGAATGTCATTAGCCGGCGACGAAAAATAATGGAGCCAGAGACGAATCTCTTCCGTTCAACTTGCGTTTCTTTTTTGACACGGATTTATAAACGCGGTCTCTTTCAGCGTTTAGCTTTACGTTCACTCGCGCGTATACAGTCCTTCGCGATGAAGCGATCGCCGTAATTACTAAAACCGGGTAATTATTATCCACGAGCCAGTTAAATAATGACGCAAACTATAATGTTAAGTAATATCCCCGCTAATATATTCCCTGCCAACGATGATTGCAATAAGTGACACGAACGGACGCGTCGCCGTTAATGTCGCCTGAGATCATTGATCGATAACTAGTCATTAGCACGAATTGCATTTATCGAAAGTGACAACGTCGAGCATCAATTAATGTTATTTTGCTTTTTTCTCCGCGCGGATAAAAAGTTCCTTTCCTTCACCCTTGCCTTATTCGTACATACGAACGAAACGGAATCTGGGATGTAGGCCTGAAGCTTGCGATGCGGTCGTAAAAACCATCCGATATATAATCGACGTAATTGTGGACCGATGCCTGGGTAATTCTAGGTGGGTATCTACCTACCCGCTGGCCGGTTCGCCTTTCATTTCGCGCGGCCCACGTAATATGCGTACGATATGTACATGCAGCGCACATTCGCAGAAAAAGAGCGGAGGATCCGTGCTTCGACAGGTGCACGAGAAAGAAATCAATCCCTCAGCGGAAAGATGATTGGCCATGGGCGAGCGTCACGAAATCGCGTGTTTATGTATCCTTAAGACGCAGTGGTATCGTGAACACGTTACAAGGTTGTTGCTGGGTACCAAACTTGTGGGGAACTGAAACGCTCATTCAGAATGCAGATTTCCTTGATCGGAGGGAAATGTCTGTTGAATTTCTGCACGTCATTCCTTTTACCATGAATTTCGATACTTTTTCTCCCTATTTCATGTAATTGTGTACGAGCAATTTCAAATATTTTTTAATGATACATTATTTTTTGCTGATTAGTTGTTTTTGTGTAATAAGAATATCTAGTTAAAATTATATAATATCAATCTTGGGATTTATCTTGTTTTCCAATTTAAATATTACATTTAATATCTCTATTACTTTTTTGATCGTCAAAAATATTCAAATATCTATCGAAAAATTAACAACGAGGCGAGACGCGAGACTGCAGCGACATATGAAATTTTTCTTTCTATCCTTGCTACACGCTATATGTCCCTTAACATTCGCGTGTCAACTGATCCACTCGGCAAGGCCAATCGTCCCTCGTACACCATCAATTATTAAACGAGTAAGAAAGTATTGCGAACACCGGAGAAACAGCAAACGAAGCGCCGATGATGCGTTTCTTTGTCCCGTCGTTCTCCCATTCGTGGAAAAAGGTGCACCCGCAGAAAAGTACGCGGTCATGAAATTCCACCGCAGTCGGTTGCCCTCGGGTACGCGTATCCCAACTACGTGTATGCCACAATCTGCTCAAGGTGGAATACGCGGAGGTACGTGTGTACGTCTCAGCGGCGCGGCCGCGGCGGTTGAATTCTAGCTGTGGCGAGCCCTCGTAATCTTTAGCCCCCGAGGTCAGCACGAGCTCGTCCATACGACCGGAGATCTCTCGCAGATAGAGAGAAGCTCCGGCTGAGAGAAACCCGTGTTGGTACGTACCGGGGTACACGATGCTAACTCGTATTGGTAGATAGGTACCTACCGACTCGGGTCTTCTTCGGGGACCCCCAGCGTATTATACGACCGAAGTCGTGCCCTGGCTAAGACAAAGGGTTCTGCGGATGCCACGTTGAGATAGCACCGCGGCACCGGTAACGACGGCGGCTATGAGAGGCAAGAGAGTAGCTTCAGTTTTCGAAGGCGAATGAAGTTAGTGATTGTTTGATCGGAGAAAATAATTATTGGTTTACGTTCGGTAAGATAGAGTGATTAGATAGAATTTAAGTTAAATGTTGTGTGATAAAAATAATTAAAGAGCAGTAGAGAGATTTAATCTTTTTAAATGTGCCATTAAATATATTATTACATTTAATATTATCACTAAAATTTAATACATAAAAAAATATTATAAAAAATGAGTGATAAATGTTAAAACGTGCACTGATTGTGAATATAAAGAAGCAACTAATTTAATAAATCTCTAAAAAATGTGATTTTTATAATAAAACGAATTTACTTAAAAAAATACAGCGCAGAGAGAAAAAGAGAATGCAATGCTGGAAGAAAATACGATAAGAAACTCGTCTCTCACAGTTATCACGTTGTACATATTTGCGTGGACTTCTGGATATTCAGCAAATTTATATTGTATGTGCTCATCAAACATTGCCATCGAATAAACATTGTCTTGAAAATTGCATATTTTTATTTGAGATAACATCTATCCATTTATATTTATGTCTAGAGAGGTTTATTGTGCTCGTCATGAATTTCTTATATCCTCGTCAATCATAACACGTGTTACCCATGGTTCATAAGATGCTTCAGGCGAGCAGAAGAGAAATGGTGGAGAATACTGCTACGAGCGAGAGCTTCTCCCTCTCGTTCTCTCTTTCTCTCTCTTTTCTCTGTATCTTAAGAAATCTATTGTAAATAATTTATGTCTACTAGCTCTCTATTTTTGTAAAATCCTCTTAGTAATTACCTCATGGATGGACGAAGAGTAATTAAATACGCTCAAAACTATATATATCTTGTGAATAACTTTTACAATGATAGATAACGATGCTGCTTAACGGTAGTACGAGGCTTTATCGAATGTAAATGCACGGTAATAAAATCACTTCTAATTATCTTTCACGTTAAATGCATAAAATTAAAGCTACTAATATACAAAAGTATGATAGCATATCCGTTAACTTAATATTTTGAAAAATACCTACATACAATTTCTGTATAATCTTACTAGAAAAGAATTTGTATCATAAGATATATTAATTTGAAATGCTTTGTATATGCATTTGATAAACGGTTAAATTAATTTTAGGATTAAAATAATTTTAAGAGATCTTGTTTCTTCTTTTAAATATCTACATAATTTATCTATAAAACAGAGAAACAAAATTTTAATTGCAATTAGATAATTTTCTGTGTTATTTATATGTTTAAAGTGTTCCAAATTTTGTTTTAAATTACGCGTTATGGTCTTGCCTTATTGTAATCGATATAAAATGTTTTATGTAATGCAAAAATCATTTTTTTAAATCTCTCACCTATTCTTAAACTATGAAAGAACGCATCAGTAATATGCAATCAGTAATTAAACATTAATTTTTTTAAATCTCGCATTCTCTTAATCCTCTATCAACGCATCACTACATGCTATTAGCTGATGCATATCTGCAATGAGAAAGGGTAGCGTTCGAGGAGCAACGTTAATAATTTACGGAATTTGCAATCGCGATCTTGAGATAAAGCGAAGGAGAAATATATACGGCGATCGAGCGTAAATCTTGAAAGGCAGAAGATCGAGAGGCCGCGGAGCAATCGCGAGATGCTCGTGATGCAATCACGGATCTTCTCTCTCGCGCGCGCGAGAATTCTCGACTTCGCGCTCCCGAGGATCTCGCTTAGAATCCTTTCAGGATCTCAGTATCCTGCGTCGGGTTGAACGCGCTATAGCGACCGGCCTCACGCGGCAACACTTTAGCATCAGTTTAACCTCATTCCTAATGGTGACGTCAGTTCTCGCCTTTCCCTCGGCTCTCTGGACCTTCCAGCATCTTCCGAGATGCACCAGGCGATCTATCGACTATCGCAGACGGACGATTATACATACGTGGTCGTTATATCGTATTCAATCGTGAACCGCGACGTTGAAAATAATGGATAATCGCTATAACGACGGTGATAACGATCACCACGCAAATCTCCGACTTGTCACCCGTTGTTTGTCCTAACGTTAGAGTAGTAGACAAAATGTACTACTACTCAGCCGCAAATTGCGTTTGATTTCTGTAATCATCTTTAGCGACGTGAAAAACGCACACACGCGTTGGTTACA
This sequence comes from Temnothorax nylanderi, assembly GCF_030848795.1. Classification (NCBI taxonomy): domain Eukaryota; kingdom Metazoa; phylum Arthropoda; class Insecta; order Hymenoptera; family Formicidae; genus Temnothorax; species Temnothorax nylanderi. Next base: position 88,756 of record NW_027249237.1, read on the forward strand.
TGTTATGTATTGCGCGGGCTAAAAATTCGAAGAATTGCAAGGCAGAGAATCGTATGTTTATCGATTGCAATTTGTATTATGTAATAGCACATTTAATCATAGCAAATTCATATTGGTAGTCACATGATGTCACGATAAATATTTATTAAAATATTTAGTAAAATTATATGTAAATTAATATTATATTAATCTATATAATATATTCTTGAAAAAATTTTAGTTTTACAATCTGATTGATATAGATATCTGTTGCTGTCGGTTCATCTTACAATTAGTTAACTTTTTCTTTCTAAATAATAATTCAGTTATAACATATAAATAAATTATATTTAGAATTTATCTAAGCATTTTAACTATTATGTTTATCGAATAAAAAAATTAGTTAACATAAAATAAGATAGCTTCTATTGTTCAGCAATATCACGATCAAGACAAAGGGTTATTGTAAAATCTCTCATTTCGACTATTGCCGCTCGGTGTGTCTGTCTTCGATATTATCTACAGTTGAACGATCAAAGAATCATCGAAATAAATTACAATCATTACAGCGAATGTGCAAGTGAACCGCAGACAATGCACACGTTCTTCGTTCTTCGAGGATACTGACTAAATCCGCGGCTCAAAATGGTATTTCCATTTCGTGTCCTTGGCGCGGAGAGAAACGAGGTATCGTTCCACACAGCAGCGCATACTGGAGGCGCATCGAGATTGTAATTACCATCAAACGCCATCGCGTCTCAAGACTTTTACCAGGTACAGCGAAGCAGTTATGAATCATGATGCTCTTGTGTTCTCTCCCCTCTTTGTTGGTGGCTGCGGTATAACGCGCGGCTGAATAGTTCAACGTCTTATACGATCTCTACGCTGCAAGTCGGGACGAGCCATCTATTATAGGCAGATGATTATCGATATTGGCTAACGCCGCCTTTCACAAACGGGCGTTCTTTGCACGGCAATCGCGCTATTCGCGCTCTTTCTGTTGCCTTCCGCAAAATGAGCGCGAAGCGAGCGCTTTGTCCGGCGAGATGTATGTGTGCGCGACATTTATAAATGATTTTATATCGAAAAAAGACCGCGACAAATTGCGTTATTAGCAACACCTGCAAATATAAATCTGTGGTTTTCGGCAAATAGCTACAAAATTACGTAGGCATTTTTAGTTGAATATATTATTGTTGCGGTATGTTGCAAATTCTATGTAAAATCGCGTTAATTTAAATTAAAGAATCTTGTTTTATTGTAAGCTAAAACAAAGAAATTCGTGATGCATATTAATTCATTTATGTAACCTAAGCCGTAATTTACGCTTTCTATTTCATAATACACCATCTAAGAAGAATGTTTATTAAGTAAGTTATGAAATCTATGTTTTTGGAGAGGCAATGTTTTATCATTGATTTCATAGAATTATGTATATACGGAAGTAATATTGCATAAAAATATATATTAATTACAATATATTTTAAGAAAATCATTTCTTGATTAAGAAATAATCGCCAAAATCGCGGCTGACGGCATAATAAAATAAAATCTCTATAATGAGTTCTATTCTGAACTTTAATCCAGGGCATGTGCTTGAAATGTGTATTCGCGTGACGGTCGGTGTGTATATTCTTTTCCTAGTCTACTGTAGTTTCCTAGTGATCTTTTTCTCGAGCTACATCGAAGCAGGTGGGATAGACGAAATAGAAAAACACCGTCTGGCGTCAATACCCTCTAACTAAGATGGGCTATAAAGATCCATGCGGACCTTCATGGAACTTTTCTGGAGAAAGAATTCACGGTTGACCGTCTGCAAGGACATTCAGGGATGCTCCAAAAGTCACGCTCTCGACTTTGTATAAAATGCGTATCTAAGAATAATACAAAGAAACTTCGGAGATCTATTTTCTGTATCCGAAAAGTCATATTTTTGAATTCGTATTTACTGTGCCTATCGAAATTCTTATGAATATTAACAGAAATACATCAGTTTATATTAAGATAATAACTATGCTTATCTCTATCGAATCAATTCGAGTCCTCAGATTAATCGACACATAAAATGAGATTTATATCGCATCGCCCGGAGGCACTTCGATACTCATTACAGAGTGTGTCACGTGTCATTGCGAGATAAGTCGCGGTGTTTAAACTGGATTGGCCGGCGTTCGCGTGCACGATAGTATTTTATGCCTATGGTTGACATTTGTTCGAACCGGTCGGAGTGACAAATTGCACGAGATCGGTAGATCGAAGTCGGTCGAGAGTCATGCATTGCGCAAATCGCCGGTGCGAATTGTTTTCGTTCGAGAAATTCGTGAGTGGCATTTATTGTTGCCGACAGTTATCATCTTACAACGCGACGATAATTAGAAACGATAGAAGAACGAAAGAACCGTACGAAAATCTTACATAAGTTATTTGCACTTGTGTCCAATCGATGAATTTGTATCGAACACGGCGCGAGCAACGCGATAAATACATTATCATAATTACACTAATTAATAAGATTAGAGAGCGCCAGGTTTCTTCTCTCAAAATAATTATAGCAATTGTACAAATATACTACCTTGCTTTTTCAATAAATTTAATTTATTAAAAATATTTCTTTGCATATATATGTTTATATTGATAATATTATTATAAAAATATTTAAATACCATTATAAATTATATGCGTGAAATATATAAAATAATAACTTATTTGCATCATTCAATTTAAAGATCAATGTTTCGGATATTTAAGTTATTATTATTATTTTTAGTTCCTTAATAAATAAATAATAGATCTGAAACACTCCGCAAATAGTAAAAAGAAAAAAAATATATATATAGTTATTTTCGAGAATTGACAACCCAAGTCAGTGACCTGAGCGGTATTGAAATTCAAATACTGACTACATTGTGAGTCCAGAATTGTGTTTAGTGCATAATCAATGACGCAGTCAGGTCTTCGGCATTAATTTTGGTGACGCCAAAGTTATCGCTAATCTCAACTAACTTTTTCCTGAGGAGGGAAATCGTATCGCAGTGATCTCAATGCGCAGCAGTTTTCGGGTACGTTTTAATGAGATTAATAGTATTCTAATGACATTCACGGCACTCTTTTCGTACTTCCAAAATAGGCAGGCGCCTCTCATAAGAATTAATGCTTTTCTCTGTTTTAAAGTAGGCGCGTCTCTAGAAGAACTGGAATATATTTTTCGAGTGAGTCGCGCTCAGGAACGCGGGGCTGAACCAGCGCATACATATGTACGCATAACTATAAGGACAACATCCCAAAAGTGGCGTACGTCCACGCCGCGGCATGGCAAACTAGGAGACGTCATTGTTATAATAAACGTTGCGTACACTGCTGCGAATGTCTTTGCATACTTTTGCTCGGCCAAAACAAGAAAGTTGATTAGAAATACCAGAGCGCCATTAATTGCATTACTAAGAATCAAACATCATTAATAGATAAATTAGAAATGTTGATCTAAATTAGGCTAGAATATATATATATATATTTGCAATAATAAAATTAAGTTGTTCCGACCTCGCGGCTTAGATAAATCTAACGTCGAGATAGTTAAAAACAAATAATATGTGTATACCTAATATGCAAAATAATTTGTAATATTTTTAAACTTTAGGAGAATAAAATAAGAAAAAAAGTGTTATATAGATTCATTATAATTTTATATAGCTTAAATACTATTAATAAATTAGTTAATGCACATTGATACAATTAAAATATTTTTATACATTTATCTTATGCATTCTTTTCGCCTACACAACATTTCTTCTGCTCTACTTTCACATGTTCACGATTCAGGTATAATTCTCCAAAGGTTCGTCGAGAAATGATCGTGAAAATGCATTGCTCAAATCAACTCGACGAGCCGGCTTTTGACGTCGATCAGCTGGAAAGCGTGTTGGGAAAAAGAAAGAAAAGTTTCTCGCGATAGAGAAGCAGGCCAACGAAGAGACTTGAAAGACACCTAATGGTGCGCGCTAGCAGATGTCACATGCTCGCCAGTCGATGTTTTCCAAACAGACGTCCGCCGCCAACGCAGCTTCTTACCCCAGCGTTCAACTCTCCAGCGGATACTAACGATCCTGCGAACGTTAGGCATGGAGGTCCCGCGGGGCCCCGAGGAAGAAATTCCAGACTCGTATGTTCCTCGTGCTCGCAGGCCCCGCGTGAACTTTCATTTTCAAAAGTGACGGAGAGAGAGAAAGAAGAAAGAGAGAGAGAGAGAGAGAGAGAGAGAGAGAGAGAGAGAGAGAGCCCAGTCGCGTATCTACAAATGGGTGCATATGATTGAGAACCTAACTAGAGTCGCTCTCAGAAGAAATTCTTCTGAATAATAATCTATCAAGAATCAGGCTCAAGTGAAGAGATTAGGAGAAATGGTAACTATCTTTACAAAAATCAACGGTGTCAAAATATAAATGTAAAATGCGAAGTGGTTATTCTTATTATATAATAATAATTATAAATAAAAATTATATAGTTATATAATAAAAATAACAGTTTAATCCTTGGAGGACCGGCAAGTTTTTTCATGACTTTTTATTCATTTATAACTTTTTATTTATTTATTTATTTATTATTTTTATTTATTTATAACTTCCATATACATGTTAAAATGTTATACTATGAAAAATAAGCGATTTCCGTGGAGCCTAAAAATAGGCTTCCCGTCCTCTACAGGTTAATAATTTAATATCTTCACATATAGAAAATTTCCCATGTTACTACAAGTTATACATTAATAGTTTATTTATTAATATATTTTATATAAAATATGTGTAGTGATTCAATGCTAATTTTTATAAAGATTCAAGCGTAAATTATTAGAGTTGACGCTCTTTTAGTATCTTATTTTACAGATTTAAATAATTCCCAGTTCTTATATTTAAACTAAATATTTAATCGTTCACAAGGAAAAACATTGAAAAACTCTATATAAGCTAAGAACTTTTGCTTTGGAAATATACCGATGATTTATGATTGTTAGCTTGTGTTGACAACAAAGCTATCTTATTAAATGTCATCGACACGAGAAATATTAGTAAACCTAGTTAACTGTTAATCTGATTTTAATAACACACGATACGTGCAATAGATTTATTCAATTACATATGTGTGCTAAATAATATAGAATATACATAATAAATGAATAAAAATTTAACTTGTGTGAAACTTATTTATGTTAGAAGTTATAGTGTATACTATATGTGTGTAACGAAAGTCTAGCTCGGATGATTGAAAATAGTTTTTGTAACTCTGTACATATATGAAAATGGAGTTTACTGCAATTAACTCATCTTTGGACTGTGAAAGACACATAATATATAAAAACGGAATATATAAACTTTATCTCTTTACGTACTTATCAGATCTGTATAAATTACTTGGCATATAATAACAATATCTATTTGTTTAGCATTAAATAAACAAATATATTTTTGAAAAATAATATTTTATAATTATAAACATATAGATTTATGTTAATAAAATGATTGGTACATGACTTTCTAAGAAGATATAACCATTAAACTTAATGGCCTCACTGACCTAATGTCACATACTTTGTAAGAATGTCACTTTATGCAGTTCAAGTAACGCTGCGTGATATATTTTAGTAAAGAAGATAAACTAAAAGAAAATAAAATCCGAAAATTTCCGTGAAAATGGGCACTTCAATCTCGAGAGGCTATTCTCATCAAATCTTTACGAACCTCCTCTCTAGCTGAGATTTTGAAAAGAAACTCTTATTCATTCGTGACACTTAAAAATGGTTAATTTGTAGAACCATTATTTGTCTCAAAAGAAAAGAATGTACCCAGGGAAAGTATGTCGATATCTTGAGAAGGAATAGAAACAGTCCTGGCTTATCCACAAAGTTGTGAGAAAAATTTTCGAGACCAAACAAATGAATTTGTCGAGAAAAAATCGAAGTAACATTTGAAAATAATATCTGATAAAGTATTTTTGCGAGAAAAAGGCTATTGTAGAGTAACTCCATGATATTTCACTAGCGTGCTTCTCGTACGTTATTAAATTTAGAAAGGAATGATGAATGCCCCCCAATTTTTTAAATGTAAAAATATAATTGCTATTTTATTTGTTTAAGAAGAAAACATTTGATAAAAAAATATTACGAAAATAATACGATTATGTTTAGCGTTGAATATACAACAAAAATACAAATTTTCATGTTTAAATATCTTATCATTTGCAGTCGAAGCACGTCAGACATGCGTGAAAGATGGTATCATATACGAGTCGATGTTGTGATCATCGCCGCAGCAAAATCACATTACGAAAGTAAACACTCCACACTCGTTGCAATTTGGCGCGTAAAGATGGGAGACGATATCGACACCGCGCGATTCCGCAAATTCATAGAAGCGTACCTCACTCACCTTAGTTTAACATTCATGCGGCCCGTGAGATAAATCCAAGACGAAACGAACGTGGACTGTTCTTGGCAGAGACTCCGAAAGGAAATTCCAACGTTTACTTTCGCGACGAGTCTTCCGAGCTAGCGATGTGTACACACTTACGCGCACCAGGCATTCGAATTTATAATTTAACGCCACCGAGGAAACACACACTGTTCACCTTCCGCGCAGAGCGATTTCGCGCGATTTCGCGAAATAGCTCCAAAAGATGCATCGATTCGTATATCCTAATGACGGCGATTTCGATCGATCACATGGCACGAAGCAACTGACATCGTTCGCCGAACGTAGTTGTCAGGCGTCTTGATATGATGCAAGTAGACTTCTCTTGACGGACACGCGCACATAAAATTGTGGCCGTACGAGAGATCGGTTTCATGCGCTTGATAAGAGACGCTACACTCTAACGTTAGCACACGTTATCACGGTCGAACGTGTCGACTCCGCACTTTACGTCCGCCTTGACGTCGCTTCCACGAAGATGTCCAATGACGAGTTTGTTTGAGAGTTTGATTTATTCTTGTTTAAGGTGTCTCACTCAAAGCTCCAAGCGAATCTAAGGATGAGCACACGCGTTTAACTTGATTCGATATAAGATGCGATGTTTTCACCGATAAATGATGATTCGGTCTCACTTCAGTGGCGGATCTGTATCGAGAGCACTTAGTGGAAAGTCCGGAGATCCCTCGCGATAAAAAGATGCGGATCACTCACTCATTGGTACACGAAGAGAGTCAAGTCGGAGTCAACGCGAGATAGTGAAGAATGACAGAGGTGGCCGAAGGAGAACACGGGCGCGCGCGATCGTAAGCATGCGAAAGAGGAAGAGTCAGCTTTCACGAGAATTCCTGTCGATCCTTCGAGACCTCCTCTTTGGTCCGCGCGTCTCACCTTGCGGAGAGCGAGTCTCCAGGTCGGCCATGCAACGACGCACAGGTCCACGCTGAGCAGGACTCTCTCTTCGCCTCTCCTGCGCTTCGTCTTCTCCGTCTCTCTTTCTCTCTCCCTTTCCACCTTCTACTACTACCACCACCATCACCGTTACCACCACCGTCGTCATCATCATCGGCGCAGCGCGGCACGGCATGGCAGGGCCGAGCACCTTCTCCTTTGCCGCTGTCGGGCTTCTTTGGTCCTCTCGCCCCACCGCGCCGCCCCGCCCCCCCCTCTTCCTAAAACGCCGCAAAGCAGAAGACAGCTCTTAACTTCCCTGCCTCGCACACCTTCGCCTCCATCCAGCTTCCCACCATCCTCCTTCTCGCACCTCCTCCGTCTCTTCGTCTTACCTCATAGAACGTTTCCCCTACTTTGCTCTTCTAGCCAGGTACAACACGCAGGTATACACCACATGTACACACGCACACCAGTCGCCAAAGCTCCTGACTTGCAGTAGTAGGTGTAGAATATACATTCGTACGTTCGTGCGATACCGCATATAAGATGCCCCGATCGGAGCACCACACACCTGAGGGGTTGCGTGTGATGCATCTGGACCAGAAAAAAGAAAAGCATGTGTTCTGCTCGCGGAGAGAATACAAGAGAGAACCTGAAGACGCCGCAGGGATGGAAAGGTCGGGGGTGTAGATGCTGTTCTGGCGAAGGAAGTGTTTAATTTGATGATGATGATGAGCGGTTCCGAATGTGTTCCGAGTAATATTAAATTAATCGAGTAGGCTTTTATAAAAAAAAATGAGGATAAGAGATGACAAGATGTTTTCGCGCCTCAATCATTTTACATTTTTCAGAAATATTATGGAATCTATAATCTCAGGTATCAGAAATTATTTGGTAAAATTATCCATGTGAAAATTATAAACTGCAAAATATTTTTCAAGGGATAATTTATTTGTATATATCGCTTTTAATTATTGTAATTAGCTTTAAATATAATGCCAGTATATATAATATAAAGGCATCACATATAATAAATGAAATTTACATATTTTTTATTAATTGTCCCTATATAAATAATTTATAAGATGAAACAATAACACACTAGAAGCTATTTTGACTAACCACTATTTCTAATAATATATACAGCCAGAAATGAAGAATGTACCTCATTTTGAAAAAGAAATATAATGTATAGCTATTTTCGTTGCCTTTACGTAATATCGAAACGTTTGAGGTAATAATTAGGATAAAAATGATGATCCGTAAGTAGTATATATCATAGTTGCGGTGTGTATCTAATCGGATACCCCGAGAGGAGGACTGGTAAGAATCTGTAATCGAGTTACGTAAACGCCATGTTAGACAGGCGTGAAAATACATCGTGTTCAGTTTCCAAGAAGAATCCATTCCCGCGGAGTTGCTTCGGGGAAGGAACTCTCGTCGTTGCATCTCAAAAATTGCAGCAACACGAAGAGTACAACGACCATTTGCCCTTTTCACGATATACACGCTTATTTTATCGTAAATACATTCTTGTCAAGAGATATTCCACGAAAGAGCAAACGTGCAACGCATTTATCGATATTTCTCCATTCCTTTTATAAATTACCTAAAGAAATGCTGACAATTATGTCCAACAAATTACATATTTGATAGACGATTCGCGTGATGCTTTAGGTTGCAAAATAATGTAATGTAAAGCAAGATTAATGACTTTTATAGATATTTGCATTATATCGCTTGATAGAAAGTAACAGTAAGAAATTAGTGCTATATTTATAACTATATTTCGTTATGTAATATCTTCCTGATTATTATCTACTTAATATTTTATTAACATGTTATGAACGACATATGTCCCATTATTACATTTTACTATAAAGAAATATACATTATACTGGAATAAACAAATAAAATGAAAATATATGCTTATAATCAAAGTAATTAAGTAATTTCAACTAATAATTTCTAATATAATATTACTACATTCTTTTATTGTACTTTTTTAACATTATGTTTCTTATATAATAGATAATGCGCGCTCTCGATAATCGTGTGAATTTAATTTCAAGTCAACCTGATCTATGCAACCTGGTCATGATAGGAATACATCTCCTTATAGATTTTAGTTTGGTTCGCAAGGGATACTGATGTTTAGCTAGCAGGTGCCTGACTATGCCCTTTCGATAGCTTGTAACATGGGGCCCATGGGGGCGGTCGCAGCCATCTCTCGACTCACTCTCGGCTCTCGGCGCCTCTGTCTACGAGACACAATTCTCGTCTATTGTCCCTCAAGTGGTTTGACTATCCGCGATATTATTTAGCACCGACAGACCACAGAAAAACTATTCTCGCGAACACACAGTCTAGACTATACGTGTAGCAACGCAGGAACAATGGTACAAAATTTGGATACCTGAAAAGCGAATTTTTCCTCTAAAGGTGCATCGCCAGTTAAAGCATCGTTAGGGGATCATAGTTATCCTCTTTACCTCCTACTGTGAGGATCGATGAAATATCGAAATAATCAGCAGGATAGAATTCCAAAATTCTATAGACGGTTTTATCGTAAAAGCCGTATCTTTCTTTGGTTGTTTTGCTGTTGTCATTTTTCGTTGTCAATACTTTTTCATCACGAAAAAAACATTAATATAAATTAAAATTAAAATATAACTTAAAATTCTGTTTTTCATAAAACATATCAATAGGAAAATGATCAAATATTTATTATGCAATTTTCAATTTTGTTTCTCTGTGTAAACCATAAATCGAAACACAAGATCTTTTCTGACAGATAGTTTTATTTTTAAACCCAATTTTTCACATTATTTTATCGAGATTTTGGAAAGATACGTATGTTCATACCTATAACATTTAAAAAGTTTAATGCCCTATGCTTGATACTTGATGTTATTTTCCTATAAAGATTTATTACACAGTAAAATGAAGCAAGGACGATCACACACGTGCTAGCTTCATTGGCGAAGAGTCAACAGGTGGTTACGAGTATGCGTGGACCTAAATTTAGCTACTTATTTTCCTCTTTCACACATCCTCGGCATAAGTCATTTTGTCTTGCTCCCCACTTCGTGATCATACATCCTTTCGTTTATACCTGAAGATTTCTTGCTTCCACGCATACTTTTCTTACGGGACTCTTTCGAGGAATTACTTTACCTGCTGTTTAACAACGTCGCGGGATTTCTGTTGAAGTTTTACCTGATTGATTAAACATACGTGCTTCATATGCCATAAGGATCGTACGTGATGTAATGTGAAAGAAGCAGGGTCGAAAGGAATGAAATATTTTCATATAAATTATAATTTGTAAAAGAGAATATTATAAAAATGTATAAGTTTCGTTCACAGTAATTTCATTACAACGTTTTTGTAATACTTATGAAAAATAAAGACAAAATTTTACTTGTTAAAGAGACACTTTCAACTTTGTAAACATTGTAAAAGTTTACCATTATTAATTTTAATAACAGAAGATTGGTGATGGCGCCAGCATTAACTCGATCGCCACTGTTCCCTTCAAGTGGTTTTACTATCGTTAGGCTCGTTTAGTATCAATTGTGTGACCATGCTCTCGCACAAAGTGATCTGGCTATTCTAATAACAATAGCTTAAAATTGAGAACTAAAGAAGCCGAAAGTTAGAACATATCATTAGCTTTTTTGGCGTTACTGGGAGGATATATGATATATTGGAAAAATCTACTCCTGATGATGTGGGGTTCGCCGCCAAAGAGAGAAACATTTTTACTATCTGTCAGAAAAGATCTTGTGTTTCGATTTATGGATTAATCTTATTCGTAGCCTGTTTTATTTTGTGAAACTCACTAAACTCAGCAAAGGAACGTTAGATTTTCCGCATTCCTAACTTAGCAGCGAGAAATTTTGCGTGGATATTAAAGAATGGTAACGATTGAAAGAAATTGCGAATTAGCAAATCATCATTTCATATCAAATTTTCGAATAAAAAATTGAGAAGTTATCCATAAAGCTTGAGAAGCTGTAATCATTACAATACTTTAACGATGAATACTGCACATCTAATTTCTTTCTTGAGTTTACGTACCAATCAATTTTATAGAAATTATTTAACTGTAAGATGCTCAATCAAATAAAAGTACTACTAACTTTTGAGTAAAAATATAAAAATTTTTTATTAAAATGGATGAATTTAAACTAAAATCTTTTCTCAATGTTCTGAAATAAATTTCTCTTTTATTAATAAAGTTAATAAGTTTATACAAAAAATTCAATATGCAATATAGTTTAATAATAATTTTTTTAGTAAATTAAACTTCAAGTAAATTAATAAAAGATCATGTTCTTTAATTAAGTTTAAATAATTTAAAAAAATTATTTTATACCTGTTTGCTAAAATATAACTTTATTAATAAAATACATATGGCAACTTTTCATAAAAATTTGTGAAAGAAAAAAAGTATGATCAAAGATATCTGCGTTTAATAATATAATAATTCACTTTTAACTCTATAATATTATATTGTGAATATTATAATATTAACAAATAGCTTGCAAAATTTTATATTTTTAAGCGCGACGAGACGGATCGAAGAGCGCATCGATTGGGTGCTTTGTTTCAAGAGAACGGCAGATAGAGCTTATATCCGCGTCCTTATGGACCCAGTCTGCGATATCTCTCATGCTGATCCATTGTTGAATCACGAGAGCGTGGCACGAGAACACGAAGAGTGGCAAAAGTGCCCTCAAGGCATCTGGCACCGCGGCTCTCTCGTCGTTGATGCAGGTAACTCCCCCCCCCCCATGGGACTTAGGCGTTGGGGTACATCATGGGCATAGAGCGACTAAAATACTGCCCAGAAGAGAATACCGGTTCAGAGAGCAATGGCGCCGCTACCTCAGGGCTCAAAAAAGTTTTCTCGCATCGAGTTTAGAACCTGGGTTCATATCATATCGCTCTTTCAGACCAGACAAACAGTAAGGAATTTATGGAGCAACGTCTTATTGCATCAAGGTTAAACACTAATGCGATAATAAATAGAAATGCAGTTGCTGCAAAGGCATGGAATGCAATTTTCTAATTCTGCTCCGGTATAAAATGTTCCTCTCCTCCTTTTTGTAGAATCACCAAATATCAGAGAAACTTGAACTAAAAGTTTTTAGAGTACAATATGCATATTATTATTTCTTTCAGATATATTTTTAATATTTTTATATACGATTAACATATATTTTTAATGTAATGTGTATATAATGCATTGACGGCAAGTTCTAAATGCTAAATCTATTCATTTGAAATCACTAATATATGTAGGTATATAGATATCACTTTCTGCATGTTTTGATATCTCATTAACAAGTAATTAAATTATATTAAGTACAAGCTTAATTTTTTCAAAACAATAAATCAATTGTCGTTACATAAAGATATACGTATAAGAAAAAGTCTTATACATAGAATATTTCAGTAAGTATTTCAATGAATCAAACCAGAATTATCTCTTATCAATTAAAATTCTAGTTTTTTGCGTTTCAGAAAATTTTGCTAGTGCATGTACGCATGTTTGTATATTATTATGTTTTGATACTATTCTACTCGGTCACAAGACGGTAAAGAGATTGAAGTATTTAGAAGATAGAAAAATATTTTTAAAGAATTTGTTGGGTCGAAATTCTTTGAGGGATCCGTCTCTGAGAATTGATTAATAATAATCCTGGGTAAACTTATTATTTAATATTAGGATTTGTGTGTCAAGACAGAAAAAAAGAGAAATATGCCAGGCCATTTCTCTACGTGAGATTCCCAAGATAATCTCTCGTTTACATCCATAAGCTACAGGCCTCCGATCAAATACATCGAGTCAGGTACTACAGGTTTGCGCAAAAGATGCGTGGTGAGGATAACGTGGTGCATTATTCTATTTTTTTCCCGTCTTTTTCCGACCCTATCTCCTTTTAAGGGCCCTGCACACAAAATTGCATAGGCTGCATATGCATAGCATAAGACCGCTAAACCAATGAGCATCTTATGTAAATTAATAGGGCGACTTTATGCTGGATGCTCATTGGTTTAGCGGTCTTATGCTACGCTTATACATTTGCGTTGGCCTTCACCGCTTCTATTGCTTTCTGTCACCCAACTTCTTTTTCCTCAACTACAAACACCAATTGTCTCTAGTGTATTGTCGCCGGCAACAAATATTGATCGCTATGTGGGATTTGCATTACATGCAAATACGACTGAAAGTCGTGACGAAAATGCAAGATTTCTCGATATGCGGCATCTTGTTGACACGAAATCGTGTCAACAAGATGCCGCATCATCGAGAAAATTTCCATTATCGTAAGAAGGGCTCTCTGGCTATCGAGATACGACTCTTATCGCAGAGAAATACGTAATCAATATTTGTGTTAACTTACGAGTTTTAATTGTTCTCAAATTAAAAGAATCTTTGAAAATTGTAAAACCATCTTAGGATAATTATTATAAATTAAAATTTTAATACAATGTAAATTATTATCATTTAATTTTGCATTTGAATATAACTTATATCTACAAAAAAGATAGTTTTAAAAATTAATACATATCCAACGATTTTCTTGCAAACAAAAAAGAAACGAGAAGGAAAGAAAATAAGAAAAATGATATGTCCTCTAATAGATAGTCGGTGCAATAGTTAATAACATGGAATTTAAGTTAGTGGGATCTTTCTGGTCGTCCTCTCTGCCACAACACATCCTACAAATGATCAATATTTGTGAAAAGGAACCGAAACAGTAAACACGGCGCCTCTTTCTAAAGTATGCCGATAGAAGGACGAAAACATCTGGAAGACACCCTTACGAAAGCATCGAGTAGGACGTCCCTCCGACCATTATCTGGATCGAGCTGGATAAAACTCCTAATAAATATTGCGGTTTCTTTATATCCAATATTTGTTAAGAGACTCTATAGAAGAGATCGAGTGGCATTTCCGTATCGTGATCGCGATATTGCACCTAATAAATCGACGCGACGGCAAGCTTGGATCGATGAACGCTTAATTGGCATTAAACGCGCTCATTAGTACGAATATCAACACGATAAAGTACGATTAAGAACGTGGCTGCCTTTTACGCTGGACTGCTACGAATAACGCATATTTTTCACTTGAGAAAATTGACATTCCGCGCGAGAAACTTCGGCAATATCATTGCGCGGAATTGCTGCAACTTGAATAAGCCTTTCGAGATAGTGCATCTTGTATTCCTCTTCAAATTATTCCGGTTGTTTCGTCGAGAGATTCTATGACTATTAATCATCTACGACACTAAATCAATAGTGATATATTTCAGAACGTATTCACATTAATGTAAGTCCCCAATCTGAAGCCGCTTTCCAACTAATAAAACTTGGCATCAATAACGTCTATAGAAACGCTAATGAAATCTGTGGATGATATGTGCATTCGCCCTAGCTACTTGATAGTGACTTCTTCAACTAAGCGTCATGGATAGAAAATTTAGCCAAAAGCATCTTTTTAACACGTTTCGGTATTTGCGCGACTGTCCGGTCAAGTTGCGTGTACCATCAATGGCAAAAAACAAAACGTGTTAAAAAGATGCTTTTGATTAAATTTTCTATCCATGACACTTAGTTGAAGAAGTGTAAAAACTATCTGTACTCAAAATATTAGACGGTTTGAGTGAAAAGTTCAGTGTGGGCCATCAGTGGTGGTAGCACGCGATTCAAAACGTGTTAATATTGCAGTTGAAAAATTGATATAAGAAAATGTAAATTGTATGATTACTACTATCTTTTCTCTTCAATAATATTAATGCTTATTTTCCGTAAAATTTTATCAATTAATATTAGAAAAAAACTAATAAGTTTTTAAAGTTATATACATAGAATTAAAAGTTGTCAGCGCTAATGTATCTCAGAGAGAGTAAAAAAATTTAAACAGTTATTTTTAACGTTAGCTTCCTCAAAAACGGTTCGCGAAACCGCTTTCTCACTATCGATCTTTTTTGCGATATCAAGCCAATTTCTTGACACATGCTCGGACATACGACACGGCATCATGGGGAGCTGCTTTTTGCTGCTCGAAGCCCGCGCGGTTTTAAAATCAGTAAGGAAGCTACTTTCAATCGACGACTACATCGAAAGAACGAATCAGGCTTCGTAATTTTTTGGGTATTAGCGCTGGCAAGAATCGTGATGCGATCATCAATATGTCAGCAGATTTATCTCGCTCAACCGAGAAACCTTAACTTTTGATTCGGTGCTGTCGATAAGTTGGCAATTAACTACCAATAGAATCATGATTTCATGGCGGTTCTTTTTCACAAATCAATTATTCGCAGGCGCGGAACGTGCTAGACTTGAAGAAAGTTCACGGTAAATTAAGATATTTCACGATTATAAATAAACATTTAAAATTTCCATTTTTTTAGGACGACTTGACAATAAATTTTGATTACTTTTGTTATTCTTTGTGGAAAGCAATTTAAATATATCTTACGCTTAATTTTTACATAATAAATTGAATAATAATTCGAGTAAAAATCAAGTGATAATTTATATATTAAATAAATAATTATTCCAGGCAATAAACAAACAGTGATTGATTCTTCAAACAGTTATTCGTGAAAAAGAAAAATTTATGAACCTTAATCTATCATTAAATTGGTTTCTGCCTCTAATATCATCCTTTTTCTTGAACATTCGGCTCAGTACGTCGAATATCGAGACAGGTGAACAACCCTGCGACGCGTATTTATCCGAAAGGAGCTTAGATCGCGCGTGCCGTGTCGCGTTCGCCATGTTCTTCCTCGGTGCAGCAGCTGACTTTTCAGGAACGTCACACTCCAGATCCTCGAAGACTCTCGGCACTTTGTAGTGAGTGACGAAGAGAGGAACGGAGGGTAACATCACCGTCGCGTGTTTACTTCTTCTGTAACCGGTTTCTCCTCCCCTCATCCCTCGCTCCTTCGCCCCCGCCGGACCGATGCGTCGCCTCTCTCCCTCTCTCTCTCTCTCTCTCTCTTCCTTCAGTGTTAGCTTCGTGCTGGACGAAGGAATCTTCCTTCTCCCTCCACATCACTCTTTCTCGTGTCTTCCTACTCGTCGAAGCCTACGATCTTTTCTCCCACCTCCTTCACTCCTTTCTCCCGTCCGTCCTCTCTTATCGTCTTGTCACGTTCTCCTCTCGGCACCGCGGTATTCAAATGACCTCGGATGATGAATATGGCCGTCTCTCTCGTGCCATCGGTCCGCTACGGTAATTGCCGCCGTTTCTGTCCTTATCTGCGCCCGCGGTGCGTATGGTTCTCCGCCGTGCACGCACGCATGCACGCACGCACGCACGCACGTATGCACGATCTCGCACGCATGCACGTATGCATTCGCAGATTGGCTGCATCATTACGTTTCACCCGTCTGCGCGTGCGGTACCTCGTACCTTGGTACCTCGTAGCTCTTATCCCTGAGAATTTCGTAAAGAGAGCGCGGATAAATCGCGCGGGAACCCTGCACAAGGCCCTTCTTCTCCGCCTCCTTCTCTTTTAAGGCACCGCGGGGTTCTTTTCGGGCGGTCGGAGGTGCGAGAATACCGAGAAGTCGAACCTCGTAGATTATCTTGGCGCATTGGTCTCAGGATACAGCACGGTCAAAATTCGACCGGTATTCCAAGGAGTGTGCGTTTCTCGAGAGATTTTCAATTAACTTTTTAGTGTAATTTATTTGTTTTAAATTAAAATACGTAACTAAACTCAAGCAAATAAAAAATTTATTTAAAAGAGAATTGTTTGCATCCGAAAAATTATGTCTGAAGCTAAAAGAGTTAACCTTGTTCACATTATTTTAAACCGAACAAATAATTGTATAGTAACAAGTAATTTTGCTACGAGCCGCGTACTGTTCTCACAGTGGCATTTTTAAAGGAAGATTCACCGGACCGTTTGACTAAATGCCATACATCGTTCAGTTGACCTTTACATCTGGAAGAACCACCAGTGTGGATTACCGGGTTGCAACGAACGTCGATATCGTCGCGGTACATCGGCATTTCTAACTCTCGATTGCATTCCCACGCCGCGAATTGCACGAATGCCGCGGATGGTCCGCCAACTTGGCTCCGGCATTCACGATCGTTGTTGCACTCGGTATTGTGCATGCCGGCGAACCGCCGCGCCGCGCCGCGCCGAGGAACCAGTTGAGCGAATGCATTTCTAATCAGCAGTAACTCGCGTGCTCGTGCGGCTTACTGCATCGCGCATTAGGCGAAACACGAAGGCGCGTTCTTTGCCATCCTATCGTACGAGATCGAAGAATTCCATGTCCGATTGTTAACAGTTAAAGTGTTCAGAAGATGCAACGCTGTTAATTGCTTGTTTCGGCAAGATGGAGAAAGATTTTCCATGATTAATATTAAATATGTATATGTTTATGTTATTATTTTTGAAATTTTCTTTTAGAAATTATTAACATCATTTTCAAATAATGTCGACACAGTGTATAACAATGATGTGTTATTCATATTAATACATGTATACTAATAAATCTGTGAAGAAAATATTATAAAAACTATAAAATTACGATAATAAATTTAATTGTCGAACGCTCGATGAAACGATGGCTCAAACGATCAATGCTTAATAGTATCATATAAATTTAGAGTCAACCTGTACCTACATGAGTAGCTACAGGGCGAACAGCGATCATATCCATAAAGTTCCCGTGATACCTTCGTGCACAGCATGTCAAATAACAACGCCTATTAGTACCCTATCGGTCATTATGAGTCGTTTGTTGAATACGCGTAGTATTTGTAGATGTGAAGGATCCAAATATTAAAACTTTTTTCTTTAAGCAACAATTAGTCTGATTCTAGCAAATCAAACATTTTTTAAAGAAAATATAGAGAATATTAAGAATAAATACTTATTATGTTATTCTTCAACATCTAATTGTTCGAAAAGTTAGATTCTTTGATAAAGTACAGACGGAGATTTCTTTTAGTAATTGGCCATAATCTATCGCAATCATTCTGATTTTTGTCTGATTCCAAATTGATTCGATACTAGGTAGCTCTTAGCAATGAGCAATTAGCTTTGAGCAACTTCGAGGATAAGCAGCAGTCTCGATTCTGAACTTTAGAATTCAGACTCACAACAGTCATGACCTGGCTTTGTGCCAGTTTTAGTTGATGCATGCACGTCGTATTTCCTATGTTATGTCACGGCCACGTGAACCCTGTCATTGCTACCGCGTTACAGCGGCCTAACGGGTGCTAATCGACGGACACGGTAGGAGACACTCGCCGCGCGACGACGAGGATCGCTATTATGTCAGGAATCGCTGACTCAACGCGAGAGGTGCCTATAGCCGAGCGGTGTCTAGCCGAGATCGCCTACACTCGGGTCTCGGTTCTGTTGCCGTTACATAGGCGTGCAATCGGCATACAATCGGGAACGCGTCGGATTAGGCAATACTCGCCATTTTACAATTGTCTCTCTGCCACATGTGGCACTCATTCTCACCGAGCGCGGGATTTCGACATACCGGTTACCACCAACGTATCTCTCACGATCAACCGTTAATAGGGTAGTGGAGACGGGAAAAGGGACGGAAGTTCGAAGGGGTTACTTTAATGAAATTGACAAACGTTTAAGCGATATATATTAGCCAACGTGTCAAACGAGAGCGCTAAATAAGATTTATCGCTCGCAATTGCGAGGGAAATTTAGTGAAATAGGAACGTCTAAGAGTCATGCTATGCCCTTTATACGGCTGCGTGGTTATTTATTGCCTCACTGGTTGTTAATTTGATAATTTGAGCTGTTGCATGTGAGCCGCACCCAATGTGATTAACTCCCTCTACTTTTATAAAATTGTGACAATTGAATAAAGCACGTTTAATAGAAGTGTATCATTAACAGCGTTCCTCTCGTCATAATTATATCTTACGATATAAACTAATATAAATTCGATATAAACTAATGTGAGTAACAAATTATTAAATTTTGGAAAGAATGATACGCCAATATTTATACTACGTATGGAATTATATTATGAAAACTATGTCTACGTAGTGAGTTCGGTATGGTGCATGTATGAAACTTGACCGCTTCACCGACTGCCGCATCCAATTTATATAGATCGTATTATTTTCTCGTATGCTCGCAACTATCGTCGCGGGGAGATCCATCATGTAACAATACGATCGGCGATCGCGTTCGCCGACAATAATAATCCTTGCGGGACACCACGGCGAGGATAAAATTCCTGACAGAGCGACTCGTAAAGATCGACCTCTCGAAACGGAATCAGCGATACCATAAAGCAGGGGCACGCCGCGCGCCGTGCCGTGTCGATATCGGTCCCCCCGGTGTTTACGTTTTACACACCCGTGCACGTATCCCAGGCGAAAGTGTGCGCACCCACACGACCGCGGAGATATGTCGTGTGCACGAATATATAAGCGGCGACGGCATGCACGCACGTGGAACGGGCAAATATATATGGAGAACGATAGGCGATATAAAGTGGTAATGTCGCGAGTACCGTGAAACATAGCTGATTGGGCGGGTTTAGCCGCGCCTTATCGCCGGTTGCTTGCCGTATACCTATCCACCGGATAAAGCACGTCGTACGTACAGGGTGATCAAGCCGATGCGATGGTATGCCTTAAATAATGCACATATGTACATTAGTTTTTTTTATCTGTTACCTGTTACCTGATACTGTATAAGATACTCAGACGATTTCATATACGCTATAAAAATTTTTCATTATTCTGATTTCCTTCTTATTTTTTGAAAAATACAATAAAGTAATATTATTAGTATTACTAAATAAAAAAAATCTGCAAAACACCAACATTAATCCTAAAAGTTAATGCTATTTTCGATACGATATGATAATAAAGAAATGATAATAAATTGAATCATCACGTAATTATCTTTTAAATAATACTAAAATACCTAGAAGTATTTGTTAAATAAAGTTTATGAAAAACTTTTAGTAATATTTACAAAAAATACAAGATAATGCTATCAAATCACTACCATAAAATTTTTATTGCGAAAAAATTGTCTCAAAATGTTAAAATGTGTTTTCCTG
Source organism: Temnothorax nylanderi (assembly GCF_030848795.1). Classification (NCBI taxonomy): domain Eukaryota; kingdom Metazoa; phylum Arthropoda; class Insecta; order Hymenoptera; family Formicidae; genus Temnothorax; species Temnothorax nylanderi. The sequence goes on from NW_027249237.1 coordinate 109,188, forward strand.
AATTGATGAATATTTGTGCATTATTTATTAATCATAGCAATATAAAAAAGAATAATTTAATTTAATTATTTAATAAGATGTATTTTAAAACATTCATCGCTATATCGTTCGCTGTCTTTGCTATAGAGGAATGTTTCGCTATGGATCTTAGATCACCCGATATATACGCTCGTGCGCGGCCATATACACGCGATTACGCGAACATACATCCTCTCCATCACTCTTGCAATGTTTCTTTCCCTCGTCGTTTTCCCTCGCGAGTCTATCCGCACGGTTGGTCTGCAAGCGACTTCATCATCGTTGCAGTTCATGAAACGAATATCTCGCACGCGCTATCTCGTATAGGAAGATGAAGCGAATTGCAGAAGCTGACCATAGGCGTCATCAGAATTCTTCTTAGGAACTTGTTCGCAACTAAATTTCTAGTTCAATAATTATCTTAATTTACTTTGAAGAGAATATAATAAAACCGTCACTAAAGTAGAAACTAAACTAACAATACGTTTAAAAATCCAATTTTCTATTTAAAAATTTATAGGAGCAAATACGAGGGTGGGTCAATATATTCGCGGAATGGCGGGGTTAGAGAGAGGCTAATGTAAGCGGATATTAAAGTGTAACTTATTGTACTTATAAATACGAGAAACCATCAAAATCTGATCAGTTCAGTGCGAAATATATATATAGGTATCCGACGAAGACACTTTGCACGTCGACTACCACCACTAATCGAGTACCGTTATCAAATTTCTCCAAACAATGTAGCTTCGAATTGTTATATCACCCACCGTCCAGTCCAGATTTGATCCAGTGACTATTTTCTTTTTCCAAATATGAAAGATCTTCAAGAAAAAGAAATTGGTGGCGATGAAGAAGTCAAATCGGTAATTTCTGTGCATTTCGAGAGATAAAAATTACTTTTTTGATGTTTTAAACAAACTTATTGCCAGATGTAACAAGTGTATTACAGTTAGGGGAGAATGTTGAAAAAGAAAAATAATATTATAGAAGTTTTTTTTGTTTTCTTTCACGATATCCATGTATAGTCGCCCATGAACGATGGTCTATCGTGAATGCATTACGGACGTACGCGAGAAAATGTCTATCATGAATATGCGTTCTCCGACACGGAATAAAATTAGATTACATGTGGAGGAATGCAACGATATGGGAAACTCTCCAGCTATGGTTTTTACGAGCGTGATAAAATTATAGAGAAATGATAAATGTTCAGCGTTCCTTCGACGACGTTCGAGATGCACATCAATATTTAATCGTGATAAAACGTGTCGCCAAGATAACGATGGAGTTGGCTTAATCACAGACGCAATGCTTTTCAACTTGTTGTCACTGAAATATGTATCGGTCACGATGATTTATTTTAGTTGCCTTTCCCGTAGAACGTTTGATTTCTAATCGTGCGATAAGACAGCATAAAAATAAATAATACTACGAGATATTTTAAAGATATCTAAAGATCCAAGGTATTTTTTATCTAAGTCTTTATTTGTAAAATATTTATGTCAACTGGTAAGCTATAAGAAATTATTGACACAAAAATAGTTATTTTGTAATTTAAATAATGATAAGTAAAATCTTTCACTATCAAAACCAGAAAATGTATATTATAATATGTATATGTGTATTAAATATAAAATCTGTATAAGTACTACTAGGATACGAAAGTTTATATGTAAGACTTTATAGTGAGATTTTCCAGACGTTAGAATACGATATCTAATATGTCGTTGCTTAATTTAAAAAAAAAACAAAGATTTAATTTATTTTATTTACTATTGGCGTTGTTAAATAAACGTATCTTGGAATTTCATTTCATCATAGAACTTCACTACTTTCTTAGTGCTTTATTAATTGTATTTCATAAATTAAGATGGAATGCGCCACGACAATAAAGTTTCTCTCGTTTCTCGCTTCGGGAGAATGATTAATTTAATATCATGTACTTATACCCGTTCCTTAAATTTTTCGTAATTACGGTGATAATTTAAAACGCACATCGTCACATGTGTACACTGCGTGTAACGATTTACATTGCACTTTACCGGAATAATGTTGTAGTATACCTGGCGATAACATAACTGCGCGCAATTCGATTATCTGCAACGGTTATTGCATTCGTATCGCGTGTTGCACCAATCGCAGTTCTTGTTGGACGACGCTTTATCGCGGGCGTTATCAATATTTCCAGCCATATGTTCAAATCAAATATTGCGAATCGTTGTTCCTTCCTGATATCACGCGTTCGCTCCCGTTTGCAATTGGTGCTATGCTTCCCTACGTTTGTAAACCGAATACTATAAACTGAAATTTGATCAAGTGTACTACTCAAGAAAGATTATGGAATTACGTCGTTCTTACCTCAAGACGCGAGTTTGCATTTTTTTATTCTAATTAATATAAATATCTTTTTAAAGTTTCGAACTAACGTTCATTCCAATTACACATTTCAACATTATTTAATTATTCCTGTGAACTTTATTCGGTTTAATGTCTCAAGATTACGGTTATCGCATTCCTTCAACCGCATATAATTACTTGGATATTTATATTTATTCAATAATTAGTAACTAATTGCAAATAATGAATTGCAGAAGCATTCCATATGTCTTTGTTAAGTATGAAACTGACAAGATTATACTAGAAATATCGAGAACGTGTTTGAAATGCCGAAGTTGCGATAACAAAGACTTCGGTGAACGGTATCAGGTATAAAGATGGAATTTGGAAAAATTCCGGATACAGCGATGCCAGTCGTAACTTCAGCAATGGAATGTCAACATATAGCACTACCGTCATACGTATAGGAATAATAGCGACTGCTTTACGAGTAGCGGCGTAACAGTATCGGAGCTCGGTATAGCTCGATCCCCATGCAGTGGTGAGATCGTCATACGCGAGAAAATGGACGCTATGGCGAGCCATCGAATATGAACGTGTATATATGCTTATATGCATACCCATGTGCCGCGCCAGATGAAAAAAAACAAACAAATATACCGTGATCGCTTAACCATGGCTGTCTACAGTGACTTTTGTTGGGGGGGAGGTTCCCGTCGCGAGTCACGTGTTCAAATATTATATAAGCCTTCTCGTAAACACGGAGGGCATATGCGACGAATTGACCGAGGAACGATACAACCTGATGATGAATACGCTCCCGTATTTTCGAACCGTTAATATATCCCGTCGGCGGCTTAACGAGAGACCGCATATATTTTAATGTAATTACAGTTCTTAAAGCGATAACTGATAATGACAGTCGCGTCACGTGCGTACGCGTGTAGAAATTTAGCCGGGGGACGGAAGACGCCACACGATCGGACAGCTCTCATTTCACGGGACGTTTCCAGCATCGTTATTATCTTAATGAAGTGCCTTTGTTTACAGGGTGTTTATCCTGATAATTATAATCGTGCACGCAATAGGGGAAAAAAGTTTGCGCATGCAAAGCGTGTTCAATCTACTGCGGTTGCGGTGGCACGAGCGATACGTGAGACTCATGTGAGCACGGTGTTAAGTGATTTCGTAGAATTTGAAATTTAATCCGCCGAATACACATTACCATACCTTTGAAATGTTAAATATGTGTCAGATGACAAAAGAGAGCCTTAAAAATATTACACAAATTTTTCATACACAAAGGTACTACTCATATATTTAATTCATACAATTCGCAATATTTTTAGCAGTTTTTTTGAACATTTTTACGTCATTATGTAAATGTAAACTGTAATTAATATTAATAATTAACTAATTATTATTACTTGACACTTTTTTGATCACTGTAATAATTATTACTTTTTAACGAAAGATAGATTTTCTAAATTTTAATATAATTTAGAAAAATTTGCACTTATACATTTATTTTCCACCTTATTATTTATGTAATATATTTATGTATCATACAACCGTTACATCAACGTAATCTATTTAGCATTATTACATTATTATTTCGTTAGTAATCGAGACAGCACAAGGAGGCCTGCGCGTGCTGTCCAATCGACACAAGATTTGTAGCGTGGGATCCGGTGTCTTTTGAATGCTGATTTGCATGACTGCATCAGTCGCGCGTTATTATCCTATCGAGTTACGTATCCTTACACACTGAAGTTACCTCCGCCGTGCGCGACATAGGGATCCCTGACCAGACATTAAAATTGCAAATTGTGTACAAGAGTGATGAGAGATCACGCCAGCTCGACGTTGCTCGTCTTACTACGTTTTATTTATCGTTTATTATGAAGAGGTTGGATGAAAAATAATGAAACGTGACACTCTCACAATCAGTATCCACGACAGTTAATTCCTGATGGCAAACAGTGCCAAAAGTGTTAATGTGAATGTTACATAATCACATTATCTTGCAAAGCATAGGTATACGATTCTTTCTGCTTTGTTTTATAATTTGTTAGTGTTAATACCGTGTCTATATGGAGTTTGACTCATGGTGCGTACTCAGTGCAAATTAAAGCCGTCGTACACAAATTAACGTAAAGTGTATGTTAATATAAACGGGTTAAATCACGAAATCCTCAATATTCTTTACTGTACTATTTGGTAAAATATGTATTGGGTATTTTATCAGTCGCGAAATATTTGCATTTTACTTTAAATATTAGAGATTAAATCAGTGTACAACGGCTTTAATGTGCACTGAGTGCACACTAGTTTTGCCAATAAAAAACGCTATCAGAAGAAGTCATTTTTTCTAATTTTTAATATATCTTTCTAACTAACCCTTAAACTTAGCTCTTGTAAAAATAAAATCTATTTGAAATTAATTAAAAAATATAGTTTCGTTATTTATTTATATCCCTGAAATTTAGTTTATGAAAAGAATCTTAATTTTTTAACCGTTCTAATTATTCAAGAATTATTCGTGTCTGGATATTTTTATTTAACAAAAAAAATTTTTAATTGTCCGAAGAATTCGCTACTAAGAGTTAACGCAATACTAGCGGGACATCACGTATTAGTTATCCTAACAACATTCCCGAGGTAATGTGCGAATCGTAAAAATCTACGTGTATATCGCGTCGCGGAAAACAAAGTCGCGAGATGTTTTCGCGCCGTCCGGTTTCATTCCCAGTAAGGAACGTCTCTTTCCGCTTCTTCCGATGAAACGCGACGCGTGCTCGCACTGTCCGCGCTTTCGCACGTCGCGCCTGTCAGAGGTGCCCGTTTCCAGGCGAGCGCCTTTTAGCGGGCGACGGCTAATCTTCGCGCTTCGCAGACCGCACGGACTTCGACAGTCGGCAGCATTGTTAGCTCTCGAGCACGACGATAATTACCAAGCTCTCCGTAACGGTTCGCGGTAAGAGGCGGGTGCGAGCTATCGCGTCTCTCGGCAAAGATTTCAGCCGCCTTTCTTCCGCCGAAAGAGCCTATAGCCTCGGCGCAATGCCGTTCTCGGTAAACGTTCTCCGTTCCTTCGCGATTCTTCTTTTTCCCTTCCTTCCCGTTCCACCTGCGCTAGGTGTCTAGCACCTAGTTTGCGTGCCGATTCGCACCTTCGTCGGCAACGTTCCCGGAAAGCGGTGAAACCTCGGCCGGTCGGTACCGAGCGAGCAAGGACATCGCAGCGAGGAAGAGGAATGACCTCGATTTATTACATTCGACGTTCGACGACGCCTCTGGGGTTTCGTGCCCGCGGGCTAGCACTCAGAAGGCGAAATCAACCGCTCATATAATGTATACGGCGACCGGATGGATATTCATAAAAAACGGTGAAAGGAGAGATGCCGTGTATCACAAAGATAACTCTGTGATAATTAACATGCTAATTAATGCGATATTTTAAAAGCATCGAGGATAATAGAGATTACCAGGTAATGTACAACGTTGACGCAGCACATATTTAGAGTTAAATTCAACTGCTGGATTTTGAACTTTATCTGATATTAAGATCATATCTAATTATATATTAATATCGCACTCTGCCCTCATAAATGATAAAGGATTAAGCGTACAACTAGTTATTTTCAATCGGATACATAGGAAATAATGTTTTATGTTTTATCACGTTAAGTATCTCTAAAGTGTATCGATTATTATCTCTATAATTATTTTTCCTTTCTCAAAGATATGGAAGACGTTTTATAGCCTCCATTTCATGTATCATGATTTTGAGGATCTCAAAAAGGATCTCTATATTACAAATGTAGCGATAAAAATATCGAGGAGAATGTACTAACAAAAATGTTATATGTTCCAAACTATTACATAACTTGAGTAAGAATACGCAATAAAACAGGTTCACGGGGGTATACTGCTGTTGCTTCAAGCGATCGAGATCTTATAAAATTATCGGCGCATTCGACGCTTAATCGTCCGCCGGCGCGATAAATTATCATTCGTTATTATAGGTCGTTAATTACGATAAATCGCCGCAGGTGCCGCGATTTTCTTTGCTTGGCGCGCGCCGAGAGGGAGACGCGGGTGCGATAGAGTGCGAATTAGACTGGACGGAAGGGGTCTTCGTAGCCCGTAGGGGTTCACATTTCGAGAGGGAAGAGATCGACGGGGCCGGAATCTCTCTCTCGCGGATAATAACGATCATTTCCAGTCGAGACGATCATTCCGCGGTTCGTCCATCCCGCCTTATCGCATAACGGCGAGCGAGAGTACGAGAGGCAGGAGGAACGAGAAGTAACGAAACTTGCAGCAGCCGGCCATTATCGTCTACCTGAGCTATTAGCCGAAGGAGCTTTCAAGCCGGACGATAATAAAACAGCATCTGATTGGTATCCGCCGTTATTACACCACGAGGTATGTAAGCGCGGGTACGTAGATATTCGCGTGGACGAGTCGTCTCGAATAAAACGCAAATAAAAGAAACAACGTTGCTGAAATATTCCCGTCAGCTATCTATTAATGCTTGCCCTTCTCGCTCCTCATCTCTCTTCATTTCTGCGATTGCAACTCGACCTTCGGAAGATGATGCATCGGGCATAACCGATCAAATGCATTAAAATCTGTATACACGCTATATGTTCCTGATATCGCGCGTCCCACCCTGATTATTCATACTGCCTTTGGTAAATAATTCGAACTCTATCTCGTCTCAGTAAATATTTGACCAAATGTCATCCTTTTCGACAGAATTTTTCGATTTATTCGATAAGCAATCAAACCTAAAATATGAGTTTTAAAATATAATTTATATACATGTAAAATTAAGTGAAAAAAAAATCTTTATTTATATCCTTAAGTTTTCCACATCTATTCGTTCGTTAAATTCCATTAGTTCTCAACCGTTATAACTTACAAAAGTTTTGATTATTTTGGCGTTATTTTTATAATTTGGTGTTTAGTATTTGCAATTGAGAAAAAACCCGATATATTATTCACAATTATGTTTAATTATTTAATATAAATCATAAACACAAGTATATCGATGTTAAATGTAAAACAATAGCATAAGAAAAGACGGAATTTATCGGATAAAAATCTCCGGATATTGATCCCATAATTCATTAATTATCTTTGCGTTTTGTATCAATTTAAATAAATTTAATAAAAGCTCTTGTATGACTCACATATACATATAGGTATGTGCTAATATACAAAAATCAAAATAATTCTAATTTCATATGATTTTTATCATCTTTATGTACACAAGATCGGCTCTGTCCGATTAATGTAAGTAGATAAGATAAATATATTAAAGTTAGATTAGCTTTTGAAATATAATATAGACTATCTATTCTTCATTATCATTGATATGTTTTCACACATACGCGATATTACTTTATATATTTATAAACATATTGTATAAACATATAGTATCTTATTCTCTTTGTAAATAAAAGGGGAGATTGAAAAACATAATTACACAACCGACAAGATATCGTGACATCGGAGTCATCGACATTTCATGATCGTAAATCAGTAAACGGTGAATGCAATGGTGAATGCAATGATGCCGGACCTATTGCATGCTGCTAGAAATGTCTCGAAACGAGGTCGGTTGAGCGAACTCGATAAATTATAAGAGATCAGGAAGAACAAGAAGCAAAATTGAACTCTCATTAACGGAAGTTTATGAGAGGAATCATTAATCAATAAATATAGGAAGTATTATAGTTTTTCCCAGTAATTTTTTTCCAGAGTAGAAGGTTTATCGTGTACGATATGATAAACGTATTATACACACGCACACACACGCACACAAAATATAGCATATAAAATATACGAAATCGATTAAACTGTGTAAACAGGTCATACCTGTTTAAAATTTATATGTAAAATTTGCATTTGTGCGTTGCGTTATGTTCTTCAACAATGTTACGCAAAAAAATAAAAAGTAATAATTACTCACCGGCTGGCCATTATTCATCTCCAGATATTCGGTCGATGAGCACCAATCATGTACAAAGCTCGAACGTGTTTCCTGTCCAATAGTCTCCGGCACCAACTCTGCGAACAAATTGCATCCCTGCCACGCATGACGTGCCACGCAGGACCCACAGGCGGCGAACGTGTGTCGCGAGTAAAGTGTTCCAAATTGTTCCTTCGGGGTGACATTATGGTCGTCAAGGGCGATAGCGAGATATTGGCTGTAACGTTCGCCATATCTTTACATCACATCTCGCAACAACGCAACAAACGAGAAATACGACAGAAAATTATGCGAACGATAATCTGGACACTTCGCGATCTGATACAACGGTGAGATGCGGAGATGTTTTGAAACGACTTGACTATTTTCACAGGATATAATCATGCAAACACTGTTTATCACAGGCTTGCAGTTGTGTATATTATATGCAAATCTGACTTCTAAGAAATTTCTATAAATCACGGTATCTCACTCGTCACCGCTCGTATGGAAATTAGGACAACTGTTGATCAATAATAACATTACAACAAATAATCATAATAAATAACATTAAAATAAGTAATCAAAAATTAAGTTCGACTTTAAATATATTAAATTAATAAAGAAATTTTATAAAATGACGAGAAAAAGGGTTAATAAATTTCAAATAAATTACTTAAGAAATTTATATCCAATTACTAAGGTAAATATATGTCGATCCGTCACACATGCGTGGCAGAGATCCTCGTTCTTTCACAAAGAAATCTGTAAACAGTTTAAAATGTAATACGTTCGGAAATATATCGCTTCCTCTTAGCTACTTCGATAATAATCACCATATTGAGTTCACTGTAGAAAATATTTGCGCGGTGAATGAATGCATAAAAAATCAATTAATAATAACCCTAAATGGCGGGTCCGAACGATCCTTTCTCAAAAAGCATATTTGTCGTTATAATAATATTTCATTCTCGCGCTAGTAGAGTTAAAAATTATTATTCGACAGTGGTTGATCCGCGATTTGAATGTATCCCTGTTAATCGTTGTTATGCTCACGGTGGGATAATATATAAAAATCATCGCCGTTTTAATTAAGACGAGAATTAACTATCGGGAAAATGCGGAATTCTCGTTGCCAAGTACGGATAACAAGACGATATTTCCATTTATTATCGCTTTTTTTTCCGTGTCGGAGAATCCTGGGTATTTCTGCGGCGCAGAGCCGGTACGCGATGCCAGGGATAAACAGGATTCTCGGGTAAAACGAAAATTTTTCTCCGGGGCTCCTATGCGACGGCCTTTCTCCCTCCTCTCCTTGTTGTGGAGAACAGGAGGAAGAGGAGAAGCGAGAGAAGAGAGAACTCCCGCAGCATCTGTCAGGTTCCACGATAATTATTTACATCAGATAGAATCTCGACTGGAGTTCCACGGCGGGAAACAAAAGAATCCGCCATTGGCAAGGATGCTAACTAGGCAACAGAGGGAGGAGGAAGAGGAGGAGGATTCTAAAATGCAGCTTCCCCGTGTTATACTCCTTTTCTTACCGACGACGACAGCTAGCTATATTCCCAGCTAACCATATTCTCGGGCAAAGGGTCGAGGTGAGGGCCTGAGAATCTATCCTTTCAGTGGACGGATCATTTATAGATGATTTGAAGAAGGATCGTGAAACAAAAACTTTCAAACGGATTCATCTCATCTTTCCCAGTGAACTCGAATGGAGATGGTAGCTTACATTATTTGACTTAACCATGGATGAATATTTCAAGAGTGCAGCATCTTATAAGTAACATGGAATGTGTTGTTACATACTATATACAACATAATCTGCCATAAAAAAGAATAAAACTTAAAATATTTAGAATTAAATAAAATAGATGTAAAATACTTAAGTAATGCAATACAATAGATCTTGACACCGTACGAAAGCTTAGAAAATTTATTATTATAGGATGTCTGCATCAGATATCTATTCATTCGTGGTTAAATATTTAATATGACTACATACGATTAAATATTTTCTTGCGAGCATCAGTACTAGGTAAATGTTATTGGCTTTCTTTCGCAGAAGGAGCTTTGCTTTGAGAATTAATAAAGAATTATTCTCTGAGGAGAACGAGCGCTTTGTGCACGCTCACGTCGTGCGTAAACTTCGTTCGCAGGACGCTCGTCGTGTGCGTGGACGGGTTGTAAAGCCGTCACCGGGTAGACCCGTAGATAAATACTTATGGCACTGAACCGTTGTAAACAATGTTGCTACGAGTTGAGCTTGATAATTGAGGCGGTTGTTCGCCGAGTCGTAATTCCCCAAGTGGCCCTAGCGGAGGAGCCTCGTTGTAGAAATGGCGTCTGGTATAAATGCTCTCAAAGTCGTATACAGATTGCCGTGACAGTTCATCACGTTTATGTCAACGTCGTAACGCCGAAGGTATCGCGAAATCTCGTGTTCACGCGCGAGATAAATCAATCGGGTTTTAATAATTGTCAACTGTCTTCTTCGAACTGTTCCTTCCATAAAATCCTGCGATATCCCATTCGTCCCGTATTGACAATTAATCTCTTTATACAAATACACATTTGTAATACATCCATTAAATTTAACATAGTTTTTATTTTAAATGTATCCCCTTTCTTTAACATTAAATCACAAAAGAGAGTTGCACGGATATCAAAATAACGTATTTAAAATGAGGTATGTATATAATATCACGGTCGGCTATTTTTGTGATGGTTTTTTTCCAAAAAATCCCTGGGTAAAAGCGGTCCTCTATCAACGAATAATCCGCTTTAATGAATATTTAATGTTATGCGGATTCTGAAATATCCCGATATATCTGGCTACACGCGTGTAGACAGAATATAATATTCTGGAATATCCAGTATTACCAGTAGCACTGGTTAGCGGCGCCGCATTCGATTATGAATACCAAAGTCGGTACCTGAGTTTATATAACACGTATAATCTCTTAATTGCTGTAACAGCAATAATCCGACACACTAATGATATGTAGCGTGAAATGGTTTATCCAGATCAAGAATGTAAAACCATATAAATATCGGGAATCTACAATAAATAATAAATATAATAAGTAACAATATGATTAAATGTACAGAGAAATGTACTTTTAGTTTAATACAATTTTACTATTTCTTTTAAAAGTTTCCGCTATTATTATTGTAAAGCTTTTTCGAGACAAGAGCATTATACAAAGTATTTCCTATAAGTACAAAAAATTAAAAGGGATAATCCGCTTATTTTAGGAAGAAAAGGTCCTATATATATAAACATATACATATGCTTTAAAGTGTTTTGTTTTCAAAATACAGAGGGTGTAGAATATGATTATAGAAATACGATTGTAGAAGCTGATCATAGAAATATGAAACATTCAAAGTTAAATTTTAAATATTAATTCACCTAATATAAGTCTCAAGAGAGCTTTATATATAATATAATATATAAAGCATATTCTAAATAATTTATATATATGTATATGTATATTTATTTATTTTACTTTGAAAAATAAAACAAAAATTTATCTTTGACAGTGTTTTAAAAATCACGGAGGCACGGATAGCATTAAGCACGGAGCACTTTACTGCATTAAGAAACGAATTAAAGAAATCAAATCACTGTTCTTGGAACAAAAGAAAGCGGTAGTTCTCGCTGCGGCGAGATCCAGGTTGTAAAACAACTTGTAAAACGCGTGGTCAAGATGCGTCCTGTCAGCCCAGGTTTCGCGACGGGTCCTAATCTGCTTGGCAAATCTATCGGCTTGCCGTGCCGGAGTAAACGGCAGATTATACTTCGCGGCGGGAACAATAAATAAACTGAGCGTGCGTTCGCCGGCAGGCGGTGGATAATTTTATATTTGCATAAGCGTTTGTCGCTGAAACACGTAACATATGCGTGCTTTCGTACGCGGTGCGATATACCGTATGTCTCAAACGCTGCGCTAGATTTACCAGACGCCATTCTAAAAAAATAATCCAACCCAGAAACTCGCATTGGGATAAATATAGATAATTAGTTGGGTAAAAGGATTGGTGGCAATCAATATTTCCATCGTTGTAAACTATATACGTATATAAACTATATACTGTATTCTATAGATTCGCCGCATTTAATTTTATCTTAACAGATTTTTTACAAACATTTGGAATTAGGATAATTAGTAAATCCATAAGTGACAAAAAACATAGAAAATCTAGCTGGATCTGCCTTCATCGCTCTGCCTTCAGAGAAATCTTTCCAGTTAGATTCTTCTTCATGCTGATATATTTGTAATTATAACTAAATGTTATTATTTGAATGACGTTAATTTTAGTAATAACAAATATGTGTACTATATAAGTTGTTACTATTATTACCTATATAAGTTAGTTGTAACTGTTGTACTGTGTAATTAAATCAATATTCTGTAACATAACGAATAAAAGTTTCCAGAAGAACTCGTCAGTGATAAAAGGGCGTACAGATTATACCGGAATATTTATGGAGTATGAGTTTCCTCTATTCTCGGCAGATGCAGCCAAAATAGGTGACCAACGAGAACTCGTGTCAATCTGAGCTCGACACGTGTATCCATCCGTTAATCTACCCTCCCGATCTAACAATCTCTCAACACACTAAAGAAAATGGCTGCGCTTGCACTCGCTCACGTCGTTGCGTAGCGCTTCGTCGGTGCGTGGTTGCATCCTCTTCCCCGAAAAGTGACCACTGTTATATTTTTAGCTGACATTTTTCAGATCCTCGACCGCCCTCGACCGCTAACGAACTTTCCGATAGTTATCTGTCGGAACCGGGTGCATTATAGCCCCCCGAGGTCAGCCCAGGTAAAACTTGAGCCTCGAACTTACCTGGAACAAAGAAGAAGAAAAAGTTTGTTTGAATAATTCACGCATGTTATAATGTAACATGATTGATTACTGAAGAATTGAGAAAAATAATCAAAAAGAGAGAAATGTAATAATATTAAAGAATAAAATAATTATCGACTTTTCTGCGTATTTAGATTGTAAAGAGTATTAAATAAAGTAAAAATATTTAAATATTAGTTGAATATTAGTAGAATTTTGAAAAGTAGTTGAATATTAACGCAGAAAAGTCAAAATAACACAACGACAATATGTTACTTCAATACCAGTGTATGTTAAAAATTTAACACAAAAATTTCTACAAAGAAAAATCCACTCAAATACAAAATGTTTTTTACCGTGTAAGATACAAACATATTTCATATAATGCACGCGTGCATTGTTTGCTTAATCATAACCATCAATTTATTATTCAGTGACTTAACGAGACTGGACAGAGGAAAAGACCAAATGCGATTAACATTAAACCATGGCATCTTCCGCGCAGTAGGCTCGAACATATTAGTTTCCGTCAAGAGGACCAGTCATTCCCTCAGATTATTAAAATAATTTATTGCACTTTCTCTCTCTTCAACGCCACCCACACTCGCACCGATACGAGAATGTATCGCGTTCTTCCAAGGACTCGGGGGAGTGCAAAATGCATTTGCATTCGCCGCTCATGCGTGCCGCTACTTTCTGGCGCCCGCTTTAGCGTATTACGTCGCGGGATTCATCCTTGAGCCGCAGGGTCGTATTTCTCGGTGTTTAGGGAGATTTTAGAAGTCTATCTCTGGGAGGCACGCGGACTAAACGTTAACGGTAATCGGCGGCCGTAAGGACCTCCGGCGGAGCGGCTTTATCTCCCTCCTTCTCTCGCTCTCTCTCTCTCTCTCTTCTTCGGCTGGCTAGGAATAAAATATTTCATCGGGCTCGTTTCGGTCAGTGCCTCCTTCGACGACCTTGCTATCTCTTCCCGCTAATGGATCCTGCCCCACAGCCTGCGCTCATGCTCTCATATCGTATCACAAAATGTGAATTGAATGGGGTGTCCAGCAAATAATATAAAAGGACGATAAAGTGGTGTCTTCACTAAGTTCATTTTTCTTTGACAGAAAGAACAAAAGAATTATTAAGAACAAAAGAATTTCGAAAGAAAGAAATGCAACCCTCCAACACTGTGTCGATCCATTATCACAAAAGTCTCAGAAAAATTGCAAGTATAAAAGCGGATTAAATCGCAACTACATAACGTGGAGAATATCATTAGACAATACTCGTGTGGTAGCTTCATTTTCGTTCGTTTTTTTTGTTTCAGCGCAGTATCAGGAAGGACCGGTTGACGAACATTAATCGCTGAGAGCTCTTCGAACACCTATCTCTCGTATTCCTCTCGTAAAGAGCTTCGCCGAAACGCCATTCTTTTGCAGCTTCTTTCTCTCCCTCTCGTAAAGTGCATCGGTCCTCGAGATCGAAACGCGGAATTATAATTGCCTACTCGGCAAGTCCAACATTCCACGGACGTTAAAGTTATCGTGGTAGAATCGCCGCATGCGCCATGACGCTGCTTTCTCTTGTTCTTCTTCTTCGCTCTCATCGTCTCTTTCTTCAGCCTCTTTTTCTTCTTCTATCGCGACCAGTACCCTCGTCTCGGTGAAAAGGGAAGATATCGGGCGAAATCTCGCCGGAGGATTATCCTTTTCGCCGGCACGGTCATCCTACGGGATTTTCAGCCCGGGATCACTTAACATCTTTTGGCACGAGTTCGCAGAATTCCCTTACATACCATTAATATACGTACATAATTTTAGATTATGGCAGATTTGAGGAGAAATTAAGTCGAAAGAAAATATTTTTATAGCAATTTTTATTAATGCAGGTTGTACGTAAAATATAATCAAATTGTATCCATTTTGGAATAAAGTTGAAGAATTACAGTTCTAACTATTCGGGACATTGTGTACTCATCGATTTTTTTTTCCTTTGCGTTCAATCGATCGCCTACATGTGGGCATTACCGACGTCGTTTACATGGGTCATAAAGGCCACGTCGGCATACCTCTAATTAGAATAATTAACAAAGGTGCTTGAGTGGACGATCGTTCCTCCTTCATTATTCCACGTCATTATACCATGCTATGTTCCCTACTTTTGTGTAAATTGCATTATCTTTCTTCGCATCGAAACGGGGAAACGAAAACGGCTTTAAAAAGATCCGGAAGGGCGGGAGCAAAAAGGAAGAAGAGGAAATCGATGTCGAGCGACGATCCGTGCCGCATTCTGCCGTCATGTCACATGCAAATGCCTTCGAGAACTGTTGGTCCCAGGTCATTTCTATTCTAGTCGACTTTTGGTGCTTTCGACAATTTCTTTAGACCACGGAGTAATTAATTCAAAATGCTAACCACGCTTTTTATGCTCTCTACAGAGGAAATTTTCAGAAACTTACCACAGCGATTATTTTTATCAATAATTATTAATGCTTATTTTTGAAACGTTGCATAATGTTGGAAACCGATATTTAAATAACTTGTAAAGAAGATAATCGTATAATAATTTTTTTACTCGTGTGTATTTTATTATTGTGTGTTATATATAAAACGTTAGAGTTATTATCGTTTATGTAATATGAAGTAATTATGTTATTTTTAAATAATTTTTCTTTTTCTTGTTACAGAAATAGTTAAAAATAATAAAAATTTATGAAAAGTTTAAAGAAACTATTATCAATTCCAATTTTAATTTAAAAAATTTTATTGTGTTAATTTTTTATATGTAAAATTGGTTTTTTACTTAATCTTTTTTGGTTTAATAATGATTGAATATTGATAAACATGTTATAAATAAAAAATAAGGCAATATAACTTATTATGAAGTTATAAATATAAATTTATTAAATTACATTGTCGTAAAGTCGTTTTCTGTTGCTTCGTTTTCGTAGAACAAAAATCGAAAATCGAACGTGCCACATGAATAAATACAGTTCAAATTGACTGACCTCGGGCGATCTGGTAAACACAGGTAACCTGATCTGGTGATAAATGCCTGGTTGAAATCGTCCATGTCCGAATAAATACCACGACTGTTTGCCAATACTCGTATCGCAAAAAAACCCGCTACGTTAAAACATTGCGGACTTTGTGAGATTCGTCCCTTCCTCGGCTTCCTCACGAAAATTTTTTCCACTCGATTCGACAGTTAAATTCGACGAATAAATATGTTGAGAACGTAAGCGAACCAGCGATCATTACATACATTGCGGCCTCATGCGAGTAAATCGACGTTTGATCGCGATAATAGTTTCACAGTTAATATTCCCCATGGACCATGCATCAGGTAGATACGATATCGGATGAGTCAGCCATTGTTGTCTTGAAAAGTACCGATGCCTGCCCTTACTGGTATTGGACCACCATCGGCCTTCGAAGATCGAAGGAGAGATCGAACTTGAAGAAACGGCGCGGTAAAAGCCAATCTGGCACAGGGCGTGATAGCGGCTTCTTCGCAGATCTCTTCTTAAGAGCACAATCGATCCTATGGAGAGATACGATTGATGCATCGAAATGACCCGGCTGAAATCCGTTAATGGATATGCGAAGATCGTAATTAAAATGCGCGTCCATCTCACTCATTCTTGCTGCTAGGCACGTTTGTATCGATCGAAAAGATTATTAATTCGATTATCATTGAAATACCGTAATATTAAATAATACGAAGAAATATTATCTGATTACATTTTCCCCGTTAATAGTTTATTTGGAAATATAAAAAAATTAACTTATTAGTTATGTACAAATATATATTAGAGTTTTAAAAGTATGAATCAAGGTATCGAACATTTCAATCAGTTGTTGTTGAAAAATCAAGTATGGCCTTATTTATATCATTAACAATAGATGCAGCACTTAACGTATACTGCATCAGTAACTTTTTTACGAAACTAATGTGAACGTGACATGTGCATAAAAAGCCAGATGCCAGGGAATAAGCGTAATCAGAGAAAATACAGGTTTATCGCCCTCCCGTTTCCACCCCTGATCGCCTTAAGCTTTCGTGCACGAGCGATTAATGCGCGAAAGGTGTGTATAAGGGAGTACATAAATAACGAGTACACATACGTAATGCGGGATAGGCGGGCTACGTGACCTAGTAGCAATATATCGATAGTCGAGGGACGTAAACGGATTACCTCATCGCACAATGCGACAGTTGTTTCTCCTCTCGCTGATCCGCGCCTACTATAACAGCTTAACAATGATAATTGTAAGTGCGGCACGCACGTATATCTATGTCGTACATGTCGTCATATGCTGCGAACTGTCAGAATTCTCGAAATAATTATATATACATAACTTCATTGAATAAAATTATTAAATAGAAATTTATTAAAATTTTCTTATATTTGTATTTTAATATTATTTTATTACGTAATTTAGTTTATCAAGTTTCTGGGGAAACCACGCAAACATCTTTTTCGTCACACAACAACCTGAAAAAATAATAGAATTTATTTGCTAAAAAATTTAATACTTGATTATTTCCCCTATTTTAAAAAGAACAAAGACGCGGCTATACGTACTCCAGTAGAGCAATCTGAGCAATCGCATGCCTTACGAATGAACACGATGAATCGAGAAGCCACGAACCGCGGTTCGATGTCTTCTCCGCGGAAAGATTTAGTTCTGAGAATAACAATGGAGCCGGGCTCACCCGGTATAGCAGCTGCGGCTCGTGAGCGTCTCGGAGCAGCCTTGGAGCCGCGGTTATGATGTTCTTGTTATTAATTTGTTTTGCGCGCTACCCGCAACACGTCGTGCGGAAACCAGTTTCTTAAGACGTATAGGATTACCGCGCGGCACGACCTGAAGAACCTACCGACAGCTTTTGGACGAGTAACGCTACCACGGCGAAAGCTCAGACGGTTCTCGAGGCGGCTCAGAAATCTCTCGCTTATCCCTCTCAATCTGGAAACCAGTTTCGGATTTTGGGAGAGGAGTCTTGCCCGCTGAGAGGATCCTTAAAGTATAGTCTTTCTCTCTCTCTTGAAAAGATTCTATATTACAATTAAAGAAGTACACGGGCAAATTGGACGTATCACTCTTATAATATCGCTGTACATTCAAGGCTGACTTGTGAGTCAGTAATTCTCTAGATTGGCAAATAGATTAAGGATACTTTATAATTGGAATGTTATTAACAAATAATAAAGTAAGAAGCACGTTAGTTTACTCTGCGAGAACACGCCCGGCTGTTCCCCTTGTCTTATTCTTCATTCGATGCTAAAGAGATTTTTATCTTATTTACTACAATAAAATTGTGATTATTCACAACGTTCAAATATACTTTATGTATCATAAATATATAATTATTTCCAGAATAATTGTATATAATTAAATATTATATATTATTGTTGAATCTTGATTTTAAATCACTTCATTTTTCGACATTAAAACCAAGAAATTCTTCCATCTTAATTGAGTTTTTGTCACGGGTTTTTATTAGCACGATTAGAGTTTATAGCAATAAAATAAGTCTTGCGATTATAAATAATTTTCGTAAACTAAAGTTAAAATAACTCGTATAAATAATACAATGTATATTCTTTACATACGTTTACCTGTCTTCCGAAATTTCTGTTAGTTAACAAGATCTTTTGAAAAATAACTTAAGGAGATATATGAGAATCGCTCTTGACAAAATACCATGAAAAGCGAAGAAACGTCGCATAAATTACATAACGTGAATGCGGCAGAACTCGCTAGAGAAAACATCATTTTACGTCGAATTGAGATTCGTTTTGTGACGATGACTTTCAGTTCCTTAAAATAATGCCGCGGCGATATTTCAAGCGGGGCTTTCTTGAACCGGACCGAAACAAATCGACTGAAGCGATCCGAGCGCCTAGAAAAAAAGGGCAAAGACTGGCATGCTTATGGATGCGGACGGTTTCCGAGGCCGGGATTCTAGAGCGATAATGCACGAAGAGAGCGCGGAAGAGATCGTCCTGGCATAACACTCGCTGGTACAATAAAATATAGAGCGTGTCGCGAGAATACAGGATGGATGCGCGCAGGATATCCTCGAAAGAAGTGTCGTGAAAGAAATGCCTATCATCTGTGTCGGCCGCTGTTCCCGTTATCTTTACTTATTCTACTTGTTCTCGACGGCCGGGTTGAGACGAGAAGAAAAGAGACGAGGCTTTAGTCTACCAAGACTACGGAGAATATGAATGCAGTGACGACAAATATGCGGTAGAGTTTAAACGTACGGTTAGAATTCCAATGAGAAGAGAAGAGTCACGACCTTTGAAATCGAGGTTGTCAGCACATTTAACAATGTCAAATTGACCATTAAATTATCTATGAAGTTGGATAATAAATCTAATTAATACAAAAAGTTTCTATCATAAAATTATTAGAGAAAGAACTCGTGTAGCAGCTTAATCGCGTATAAATTTCTGTGCATCTACTCAGCTGATTAGCTAATCAGCTGTAAGATGTTTGAATATATTAAGATTTTACATAATTTAATTTAATATAAACCGTAATATCCTGCGATTTATAACATTTTTATATTTGCAAAGGTTTGGGATTAAGTTTCTTCTTGCGGAAGCGGATTGAAACAAAGAACAGGGTTGGAGTAATCTGAAGTGTTAATAGGGGTACCAAAACACGCGTTAAACTGTGTTTCAGGATACGTATTTTCGCGACATCGCTGATCGATTGTATCTTAAAAATTCTCCGTCTTCGAGACGAACTACTCACGATGATTATAAAGACAAGTCTGGAACGTGCTCGCGCAAAAACCTTAAAAGGCTTAAGGACTACAAATCCGGACCGTGATGCACGGGCCGTGTGCCGGTCTTTAGCCATTATTTATGAATTTGGTGCGCCGAAAAAGGCTCTGGCAGAATCGCGGCGGGGCTGGGAGAAGTGCGCTCTACGGATTTCAAATCGATCCGCGAAGCGGATAAAATATTTTATGGAGAATGAACGATCTTTTTAATGGCCCTTACGGCAGATGGGGTCCCTTCATGTCTGCGTTGATTTGTAGTCAACGTGGACGGCGCGGACCTTATCGATTGCCCCCAGAGCAGCTCGGTCCTTGGCTGGACCTTGGCAGATCGCGATATCGCAATCCGTTTGTAACGAACGAGCGAGGAAGATTTTAAGGTTCCGTCCTCTTGGATTTTTTGATACGGTCGGATTGACCGTTCGGAGAACTATTAGCATCTATTAAGAAAAGTCCTAATTTGGTAAAGAAAAAAGCTTACGAGCTGAATATAATTTTATTTAATCGAGAGATAAAGTTTATTTCATTTTTATTACTTGATGAGGTGAGCGCTGTAAGCCGCTTTATTTAAGTTAGAAAGTAAAAGTCTAAGTCAGATTTTGAAATGTTTTCAAGTCTAATTAAGAAGATAAAATTATCTTATCGACTTGTTCAACACAGAGCAAAAGGGGTTATTTAAAATAAGATTAGAAATATATATCTCCTGCGTTTGTGATAAAAACGCGACAGTCATTTAGGGAAACATCAAGTACAACTCAAGCGGAAGTTCCTGCCGTTTCTCGTTCCGAGATTACATTGTCGATCGCGACAATACTTTATGGGACACTACGGATGATATTGCGCCACTATATACGTTTGCTACGGGATCTCGATTTAATTTAAGGTGCAACGTAATGTTCCTCGCTTTCTCACGTGGGCGTTCGCACGCGTGCTACAACCGAAGCCGATGGTCTGTTAGCGGCCATAGACATCATTATATACTTTCAAACTCGTTTACCAAAAAGAAACGTCAGTATTCTTTTTTTCTCGAGTAAGGACCGGCCTGTGATACTGATCGTTGGCCGTCAAAATGATCTTATCCGAAATTAATTAATATGCAACTGGACCGACTTTTAAGAAGATTAAAAATTTGAATTTGAATCATGCGTTTAAATAAGACAGTATTTTATCACCTGCCGTTCCGGTCAAAGAGCACAAGAATTCGGTAGGAAAAGTTCCATTTAATTTAATTTAATCACTATCTATCATTTTTAATATTTGTTTGCATAAAAGCAAGTTTATGTATCAGACTAAATCAGAAAACAAGTTTATACAGTCATTAAACGCGAACAAAATTTTATTGTAACTAATGTCAATGAAATTAAAGATTTATTTTTACAAGAATTTGACTAAATTTCAAAACAATCAATATTAGTATAATGAAACAAGAATAAAAAAAAGTTTACAATAAGAATCTATATATATAAAACATTTGTTATGTATAAATAAATTAAATTAAATTTGTAAAATTCTTTTCAATGTCTCTTAAACAATAATCTCTTAAATAATGACGTCAAACTTCAGTAAAATCCATAAAAATATAGAAACTTTTATAATAAATAAAAATTTCTTTGTAAAAATATACGATTTGGAATTAGAAACATAAAGTGTTATAAACTTATTGTATTTCATTGTAAGTAGAAGAAATTGAAAATCCGTAATATATCGCAACCACACGTTCACAACAACAAAGAGCGCGAAGCGCCGATTAAACCTTCTTTACGATTGTAATTTGCGTGCTTGCAAATCGCCGTGCACCAAGTTCATTAATTACCACCCTGGTATGGAAACGTGCACTCCCGACTGTTAACGACTTCTTAACCCTCTCCATAAATACGCTTTCTTCTTTACGATCGAAAAGGCCTACCATGGAATCAGCAAAGAGTCTATCGATCGTGATAGAGAAAGCACGGAGTTCGTGCGATTTGCCATATGACGCTGTAGTTCACATTGCAAGGATTCGTTCTGGCGGTGTTGTGGTTGGATGTCCATCTTAATTACTTTCATAATTTGACGAGCGTAAGTATTAACGCGGCAGTGTTTCTCGCCGCGTTAACTTCCGTGACTTGTAGCAGTGATTCATAGCATTCCGTTCGTCACTCGTGCTCGAATTAAATAAACGGCAACGTCATCGTCGAATGTAAAAAAGAATTCTTTCTAATTGAAAATAATTCAAGTAATAAGTAATTAAAAAATCCAACAAAATTACTTTTTTAAAGGTTTTAATTTATATACTTATACATTTAATTATATAATTGTATTAAGCTGTTTACCAAATAATGATTAACATATTTTTATTCCAACAAACGCGAATTCTTTTTATAATCGAAAGAGATCTCGCACAAATTCATTATATAATGAGTAAATATACTTAATTCTTTTATCAATCATTATATTAGTAAAAAGGTTATTAATACGTAATTTAAATAAAGAAATTAATTTCCTGTACATATTACAATCTTGATTTTTATTTTGTGTAGCACATGTCACAAAATAACGGGAGCGCGAACAAATCAAAATGCATTCCACGTGAAACTCGGCATTAAAAGCATACACGTAACGGATAGGACTTGATCGTTCGCAATTAAAGCAAAGCAAGATAATAGGACGAAAAAGTCAACGCACAGCAGGTGCTCGCTAGTAAACTGTCTTATAAAAGATTAATTAAGAGTACGACGTGAAGTATGGTATACTAAGTGATAATTCAACTAATAATATACTTAATCTATTTAACTAAATTTTGTTCAGATAAAAACAATTTGTAGAATCTAAAAATAATTCAATTTTTTATGACAAATTAATTTTTAATCGTTACTAGTAAAGAATATGGAAACTTGTTAACAAAATAATAAAGTTTCAATGATAAATTAATATTATTAAAATAATAAAGATTGAAATATATTTTAGAACTTTATTTAAAGCTTATTTAAAGCTTACTTAATAAATTTGATAGAGACCACTCTATATATTCCAAGGCTATAAATTCTCCCCCCAAAAAGTTACATAATAAATTTTCGAAACTTGATACACATGGTTCAAGGCGTACTTGATGGCATGATTTTCATACTACTGATAATATCTGGATCAGAATTAATTTCGTATTTAATTCATTAATTTCAGAATCGAAAACGTAGCTGAGATTGATGACTTTTGATGGTCGCACGTAACCTTTAATAGAGATTTATTATTTCTGTAAAAATTCTCTGCTGTTATTATAGAGCTTGATTAATAATGTCCGATATATACAACCTTCACAAGTCTTTTCGGATAATTACAACTTGATTTAGCGACATTTTACGCATCGGCAAAGAGCAACTTCAAATCTCACAAGATTACGATTACACTATCTAAAGCGAGTGGAGATGTCTGCCAAATATTAGCACAGCCGGTGCAGCTGCCGCTTGGCGAGTATACTAACTTCTGCTCTTTTGATTGGTTATACAGTCTTATATCCAGTATTTATCTTTTATTAACAAATAAGAAAGTATTTGAAAATAACGCAATATTTTTGTTTTGTGAAGAAGTTATATGAGTACGCTTGAACAAATATCGTATTGATATTCCGATACGATGTAAGAATATCAAAAGATTAGATAAATTTTGTTTTATTCTTAGCCTGCGTAATCTGCTATAGGTAAATAGTTCCTTTAACACTCGTCAAAGTACGAGTATCCATGTAAATTTCCATGTTATTTTTTTAGTACGTAATGGTTTTAATTCAATTATTCTTAACATTTTGCATATTATATAATTCAGCATATAGTTATATGTTATATTATTATTGCAAAATTGTCCTTCTTTTCTTTGTTTCTCATTAGACATATAATTCTCTTATTATTTTTTCTATTTTTGTATGTTAAAACAATGAAAGTCGTGGTAATAATATAAATTATAATTATATGTATAATAAAATCATCATACGATAAATTTTCCACAAATCTGGTTTGTGAAACGGTTACCTAGACTGTAGGTATAAATGCTCGTATATAAATAGAATGGCCTCTACGGATAATATCGTACAATAATCATGCGCAGCAAATCAATCATTCGCGGCTCTCCACTGCTTGTAATTGCCGTGTATCATTCATCATCGATGCTAGCAACTGGAATGCGTCGATCTTATTCGACGAAGAGAAATGATGATGGCGCATCAGTCAAATCCGACCTGACGGAAACAATCTTCTATAACGCATCGGCGCATAATTATCAAGAGAGCCGCGAACAACGATAAGAATCATCGACAAAAAGCATGAATACAAATTGTCACAAAAAATTTGTACAATGATGAAATTACATATATTTTTTCAACAAATTGAAAAATTAATTATTTTTATCAAAATTAATGTCAAAGTCTATATACATATATGTATATGTATAAGATCATAATTTAATGTAAAAATATAAAAAAAAATCTTTAAATAGCGACTTACATTACCTAATGAATTATTCGTTATTTTATATTTTAACTAAACTACAAACAATAAAATTTTAATTTTCAAATTAGTAAATATATTTAAAGTTGTACATTCAAAAATTATGAAAATAAATTATACTGCAAGCTTATCAAATGTAATGTAAAATATAAAATTTAAATAACATTTAAAAGTGGAATATTGCTTTGCTAAGTCAATATTGTTACATAGAAATTTTCCAAAATACTTTGTATAACATAATAGATTTCGAAAGAACGCGTACAGTTACGAGGGACTCATTTGCTGGTAATATTGATATGACTGGTAGTATGAATAGAGTTAAGAAGTTAACATTACAGGAGCGTGAATTAAATCACACGATTTTATCACCTCACTAAACCCACGCTTTCGTTTTCTTCCTCATACTTCTTTCCGCAGTTAAGAAATATGCGGGCATCAAAACGCTGGGGAGAGTTTCGTGTTTCGACGAAACCTTATTATGTTTTTATAATTCAAACAACCGCTCTTCAAGATCTTCGAAGAAGATTATTCACCCACAATCTTAAATCACCCACAATCTTGGCTACATATATGGTTACACAAAATCAATGTTTGTAAATATAATAAATTGTTAATTCTGATTGCTGTGATGTCTCAAATAAAATAATGATTAAGTTATTCTTTTTTGTGATTATTGCACTATCTCTTATCTCAATCACGTTGATTAAAAAGCTAAATGCTATGAATAGCAATTTTATATTTTCAAGTAAAGAAATAAGAAATATTTTATTAAAATTATTAATACGCTTTAAAAATTAAAACTAAAGCAGAAATTCAAATTAAAAACGAAATATTGATATTAATTAATATTTTATATTTATAAGATTTATTTTCTTTGAAATTTCTTTTATAAAACATATGATATTTTAAATGTCATAAGATTTTATTTTTTATCTTTGTAAATACAAATAAATTCCAAATGGTGCAATAAGTTGCAAACAATGTTAAAACTTTCAATATTTTATAAACATGTACAAAGGATGAAACTTTATACTATTTTTTATAAAAACTAATTACTATTCAAGGTAATGCAAAATAAATGTATGCGCAAAGAAATGTATTTCTGTAATTGCTTTCGCAATTCGAGAGAAACGTTAGAAGAATGATGAAATATGAAAGAAAGTGTACATTGCAGACTGGCAAAACAAGATACTTTAGTCGATCAGTTCCGTCAAATGGACTTGATGGCTACCGTCAAAGAAACGTGAGGTCAAACCGAGTCATGTTTCCAGGGGCCAATAAAAAGCAGTGGCATACCGCAACGGGTAAAAAATGCAGAACAATAATGCACGAGTCAGACTATGTTTGACCCACACGTAGGTGCAACTTGTCGGATAATCGGTTTGGTTTTGTCACCATATCGAAATTGTAAATAACACTTATTCACTCTGGATAGTTCCGCTTGATTCAGTGGCACGTGCTCCAAAAATTAAAGTTATTATAATTAATTATACATTATTAAAAGTATGGCAACGGCCTATTCCCAAAAAGTATTTAATTTATCACATTTAATCTTTCATATTAATTAATTTTGAAAAAGTACTTTTAATTGAAACAGGTTAAAAATCTTTTGTTTCAGAGGATTCTTTCAAGTTATAGTGGAAATGTTTGATTGAGTCAATCTTAATATATTGCTTTTATTTAATAGTAAAAATCGGAATATTGTCAAACACATTTAATCTACAAAAATATCTATTTCATTATTTAAAACATTATTACGAATATAGAACATCAACATTTATTCCAGGATTCAGTCTATGCACTAATGTGATGATTCTACAGTTCAATGACTTTTTCATTTTGGCATAACGAGATGTAGATAAAAATTTATCGCGATAGGATTTTTTAAATTGCTTTATCTCTATTTATCGGTACTATCATCTTACAACGACGATCGAAACATGAGAATATTCGTTACAGGAAAATTTGCACCGGAACATTCCAGTTTTACGGCTGAGATGAGAGTTGAGATACGGCGCGTAAAAGCATCAACGGCCAAGAGATTTCCGCGAAGGTATTCGCGTCTCTCTTTCATTGCCAGATAACAATCTGATGAGCAAGCCCTATTGGTGGATAAATTTTTGATTGAGTGACTGAGAAATCACAGGCGAAATTATCTGCATTAATTGACATTTTGTTGAATTATGAAACCGCTATATATGTACGACTTAATCGCATTTACGCATATTAAAGTTGTTTAATTTACTATTATATAAATAAATTGTTTATCATATAGATATATCAAATAAACTGTATAAAAATAACGATATTATATATACTATTTACATTACACACTGAAAACTGTATTTTTGAAAGAAGAAAACTAAACTTATTTTCGAAATATCGACATGGATATATTGTTTATTTTTTACTAATTTCAAATTATGTTTTCTTTTAAACACTATTTACCTAAAAATAAATTTTTTAAAAATATTACATTAATATTATTTTTAATATAAAATGTTTGTGTGTTTAAAAAAGCAAATATAAGGAATGAATAATTTCATGTAAACTATCGCACATGATATATTATTACTGGATATTTAATTTTCTTCAATTGAGTAATTAAAGTCTCTCTCTCTCTCCCTCTCTTTCCTCTTTTCCCCTCCTTTCCTATTTGACAAAACAGAGTTACTCGCACAAAAATAAAAGTGACGTTAATGAAAGTAGTCTAGTCTCATTAGATGCGCATTTAATTTCACTAAAGCTGTAAAATAACTTTCTCCCAATGGCAATGGGCGTAATAAATTCTTTGCGCGTTATTATTGGGGCTTCCGATGCGTGAAACGAGCATCCCTTTGGAGCGTCTTTTACCACATTTTTGTGCAACGCGCCACTCATCAAAACTGATCCGGTGCGTCGTCAGGTTACGCCTATACTCCTCTTCTGCGCCCCAGTTTCAGGCTGACAATTTAATCCGCCATACGCACTGTACACACTGTGCTACTTTTAGCATGTAATATGATCAAAAAGCAATGAAATTGCCTCTTTCGATTGCAAACGGTGCAAAAATTGTAATTATTAGTAACTGATTAGATTTCTTGAATTTCAAAAAAATTATATAAGGATTAATTGTTTGAATTTTTGGATTGCTACATGATAGTTTCGCAGAAGAAATCACCGACTGATGTGATTATATATAGGTCACTAAATTTACGATAAAAAATTTAGTGAAGAGGGACAATCGTTTTGAAGCAAAAATTCAAATGTAAGCACATCACAACAAGGATGAGGAATTCGTGAGGACGTGCTACTCGTGAGTGCATAAGCGAGAGAGTTCACGTGCGGTTGCGAGAGGAGGATCTGGCCGATATGCATGAATAAGCAGCAGCAACTCCAATTCTCTCGTTTACTTCATTGGACGAGCGTGCGCGTCATATACTTGCCTAACCATCGAGAGACCACTTTCGAAAACCTGCCATTACAGGCAATTAGGCATGCATCATAGACCGCAGAGCTGGACGCCTTACACGGCTAGGAGTTATCGGCTGTCGTAACGTTACACGCTGCCGCTTCGTCGCCGCGGCCGGGCCGGGCCGGGCAACGACGAAGACGACGATTTGTGGTGCTGGGCACGAGGCTTCCTTGTCGATGACAGTTTTATAGGAAGTACCTCGCGCTCGTGCGTCTTCTCCTCTGCTTCTCCTGGCCTTCCTTCCTTCCTTTTATTCTCTTTTCGAGCGTCAACGAATGTCCCATTAGGACGTATCGACGCTACGCGCTCGGCATTTAATGCCATGCTCGAACGCGACTCAAAGTGAAAGCTCGCGTGTAGTATACCTTGCCTCGATTCATTTTCCTGCCTTTCTTGTTTATATCGAGTAGTTTCTCGTGCTGCGGAAAGAAGCAGAGCATAATGCCCAATTATGGCAAATATATATACTCAATCACGATTATAATCTCGGTGATCTCTAGCTGTTTGCTTAATTTTTTCTGCAAAACTTTTTAAATGTCTACTTCATTTTGATACAGTCAAATGTCATAATTACGCACAATTTTTCACACATATGCATACACATTAAGTAATATATCTTATTAACAGTTTAATTTTAATAATACTAAACATTTTCTATTTAAATTATTGTAACGTTCTTGTTTTCGTTAATGATAGCTTGATTTTAATATCAGGATCTCGAATATTAGTAACAGCAATTCATTTAAGAAGAAATAGTAGTAAAATTAAAAATGTACAATACAAATTTTACCGATATATAATTTAAATGCAATTAGTTTCAAAATATATATTCGGTGGAGTTATACTTTTCCTTGAATAGAATAATTTTATCGAATCAGTATTCCTTGTATAAGTTTGTCTTATCTTGACATGATGCAAGTTCTGGATGCACGGAAAGATCGCTTTTTTTAAATAGTGAACTAGTCCGAACTATCTCCTGTGGCATCATTATGCAACTTGGTTATTTTTTATGGAAAGGAAGCAGATGACCTTGAGTGAAGCGCCGAGAGCTTCGTCACACTTTCACCCGTTCTCCAACTGTTTTCCATCCGGTACCGAGTTGCAGTTCTAACTTTGCACAGACTCGATGCAGATCAATAAGATATTGTATAAATTTCTTTCAGACATCTTTTAAGACAGAAAGAGATGCACAAATTTTTCAATTTTATCATTATTTTTCTGATATTTCCAAGAAATTGTATTGTAATTCATATTTGAGTCAAGAGAATCTGTTAAAAAACTGATATTAAAATTATACTATACTTTTCTATCCCATAACGTTATTTCACTTCAATAACGATGCTAAATTATATAATTCCATTTTACTATTACATTGTATATTATTATTTCGAAGAAACGTTGCCTATAGCAACTCTGTCATTATAAAGCGGCAGTAGAGCCCCCTCCCCCCACCCCCAGTAACGGGTCTCTCTCTCGTAGAATGCGGATTACGAGAGGCAAGTTTCGCTCTCTGTCCGATAGGTGATGCTGGACATGAAGCTCTATCCTTACGAAGGCCGTCGACCTCGCGTATACAAGCGCATACGTACGTACTCGACACGTAAAAGTCCGGTACCTATACACGCGCGTGCGAGGAGTGGAAGAGATTCTTCTTTCTCTTCTCTCTTCACACATTCTCGACTTACACGGGCGTAGATGCTAGAAATCCTTGCTGTTGTTCCCTGCTGTACTCGCGCACAGAACTGTTAGAACTTCCGAAAGATCAAAGGATTTTATTTAATTAATTTAATTTATCTTGCAAGAGCGTATCATTCCTTAGTAACGACCTATCTTACAGTTTTCTTGATCTATCAATCGATAATTTTAATTGTAATTTTTATTTAATTCTGATATCGCTATATTTAGAAAAATCAGAGTTAATTTAAAGAGATTACTCCATTAATCCATCAATAAGTTTTGAAATAATTTGTTGACTTTGCTGTACTATTCATTATAATTTACAAATGCATTTGCATGAATTTTAATACGTGATATATTACAATCACTTAGCTCGCGGCATTCTCCACATCTTGCAGGCACTTCAATATTTACCTGCGACCAAGACGAGCTTTAAGTCGAAGGCAAACTGACCGACTCTCTGTTAATGTGCTTAGACATCGAGTGTCCGCTCATGGACGGTCTACAAGAAGACGCTTCGCTCGCTAACTAAAGAGATTATCAAGCCTTTCTCGTCTTTTCTTAAAATTTATTAAATATTTGGCGAGCGTTCAGGATCGAAAAAACATGCTCGAGCAACTTTTAGCGAACGCGGGAATTGATGTAGTATAATAATACGAAGAAGAATCATAAAATATTCTTGTGTTTTCAGGGATATCTTCTCTTTTTCTTATACTTTTCTTATGCTTCCCTTATTAATAAAAATATTATTCATGTGTGTTTTTTGCCATCAGATTATCATTTTTGCATTTGTAATAAATCCACAATAATAGTTTTATTGAAATTTATATTTATCTATTGATTTATTTAAAGTTTTAAAGCTACAATCAATTAAGAGTGTCTCAATTTTCTTTTACATAACAATTAATAAAATTGTTGACAAGATATTTGAGGTTTTATCAGAATATAGTGACAACTTGTAATTACTTATTTCCATTTTCCTAACAAAAATTTATAGCAATTATTAAATGCGATATCTTTTAACATAAATAATTGTAATCGCATACAATGGCTGTTTCCATATGTACTCAAGCGCGACGAAAAGATTAAACGTTATGTATTATTACGTACAAGATATATGTAACTAGATTATTCTTTTTCCCCCAAAACAACTCGCTTTCTCCGCGTGCCAGTGATCACAGTTGCCTTCAAGCTTTTATGAAATATAGCGTATTATTGGATACGGATAATAAAGCGAACATTTCCGTCGCCTACTTTTTTGCGAAACAAAATGATTTTAATTGCTAGATTGCGCTAGAGCACCCGGAAAATGGGCCAACGTTTTCAGTGAACTCATGCATGAAAAGGAAAATTACAGTGGAGGTGTTTAACAACGCAACATTTGGTTAGAGTTCATTTCACAGTATTGTATAGAATAATTTTACATTTACCCCACTATTGTCACAAATTTAAAATTTTAAAACGAGCAAAGTACAAATTATAGATCGCCTCTGCATGCGATTGCATATGTCGATATTGCATATATTATAATGCAATCAAGAGATTACCACACACACATGTCCCATTATAGAAATTTACATAAAATATTCTTGAAAAGTTTTTATTTCTATTTCACAGTGTAATTTTTAATTAATTGTCTTACTTTTATGGACAGAAAGTACTATGTTACAGTTTTAGTTTCATAAATTTAAGATGTTTTGTAAGATGTGTATTAAATTTTCAATAATACATCTTTTGACAAATAAGAGCTTGCTCTCGAGATATAATGGAAGAAATGATAACACACTAAAGTTTTACTTAAAAAATATGCTTCTGTAAAAATACTCTATGTTAAGATATTTAAAAGTGTACTAAAAAGTTACAATTATTTAATGCATGTAGAATTAAAATTATTTTATAACTTTATAGAAATTTTATTGTTTTTCATTAAAAATAATATAAAAATATACAAATATTTTAGAATAATTAAAAATTTTGAAGAATTCGGTAATCAACTAACAATAAATGTCAAAGTTTGAATGACCTGCGGCACAAATTTGAACTAATACATTTTGTGAGTGAACACACATCTGTCGATATAATAAATTTCTTTATACCGGTTATTAGTAAAGAGAATTAAGATTCTGTATAACCTGTTTTACCGACTACCGACAAGTCTTTGTCGACAGAGCCAAATGATCCATAATCTGTTTTACCAACTCACAGGATCATACACCTGCGTGATCATTAACGATAGCAATTTAGAAATGAGTGAAAGCGAGAATGCAATTACGCACTGCTTGTATTATGTCAATTTCTCTATCATTTCTTAGGAAATAAATCCTTAAAATATAAATAACATTATAAACCTTTCCAGTTAAAAAGAGATTACAAATCGTAAAAGAAATTGACTAACGATTAACCTGAAAAATTTAAATATAATTTATTATTTTGTCTAGCATTAATAGCTGCGAAATATATTTATGAGCACTAATAAAACTTGAAATTTAAATAAATTAAGTATAGAATCCGAAAAAGAAATATATTATTTTCTTCGTCATAAATCACACATAATACACATATGCACAATGACATAACTATAAAAACATGTCTAACACTTAGACACTTATACGCAATATTTCTTTTACAAAAATATGAATGTAACTCCTAATTTCTATACATATATTAAAATATAAAAATAAGATGTTGATTATTTTTTTCCTGATTTTTTCCTACCGCACTTGCCATTTTTCGCGTTGTTCACTGAATATCAATGTATATTACTATAGCGTTTAGTCGCAGCGTGAAGCTAATTGTTGCTTGTAAATCACTCGTCTGGATACGAGAGTCGCCGTAGGTTCCATGTCTTACGTTTATGCGAGCGAAGGTAGGGCGTCACGGATGGGAGCGTCCGTGTAGAAGGAAGCAAGACGACGGTCTTATACGGCACCGGGTTTCAGAGCCGTTTCGGTCGTCATGCGAGGACACAAGAAAAACATGGCGACCTCATTGTCTTAGACTCGTAACCGCGACTGTCGTGCCGCGGATAAGATACGGGTGCGCCAAGGCAAGTTAAGTCACCATCGTCGGTCGTTTGCCAAAAAGAAAACACAGCATATTCGTGGCGATTAATTTGCCGATTTGCCACGCACGTGTAAAAAATGTGCAATGTACTATATTTTTACAGACATTCGATAATATAGAATTTATTTCGATTATTACCTCTTCTAACATTGATTAGATCTCGGTTTCGAACTGATTTAAATTAGACGTAATTGTATAAAAGTTGCATTTCTTGCACAGCAAAATTTTACTGTTAAGAAATTCTTAAATTAAAATACGAAAGCCGCGCATTAATTATGAGTTAATTGTGCAAGGTAAAACCAGTGTATTTATATCCTGTATATCTGAGAGATCCTCAAATTTAATTTAAGCTTTGTAGAAAGACGAATGGGCAAATTCATAATCCAGCAGAAAGATAACTACAATACTTAATTAACACCTTGAGGCGCGTCCTTATTGTTACGCAATGAGATGCGTACATATCGCACTGCAATAAAATCCAACTATTGTAGTGTGTATGGAAGTATACCTACATGCGCGACGTGACACTTATGTTTATGCGTTCGTTCGATAAATCCGAGTGAAATTTTCGGTGCAACGAACCTTAGGCGCGGTGCATGTTCATACGACGCTTATATAGTTGGCACAGTAATGATGCCGGTGGAGAATCTTATTCACCTGAGGTCTCACAAACCTCAATAGAAGAGTCTTTTCCACGGGCAGACGGCACGAGAGAGACGTTCTTCTGCCTGTTTCCACGTCGTAGTCGACTCGTTTCGTTCGCGACCCCGCTTTCGAGAGCAAGCCTCGTTCTCGCCATTGTTCCGACAAATTATGCATATTAATTCGCTGTTTCTTGTCGTGCATTTGTGCGAGTTCGCGCAGAAGTGCGAAGCGTTCTCAAGACCGACCCATAAGTATGCCTCGGCAAATGATAAACCGTTAAATCTAGTTCGTTTCGAGTCTGTCAAAGTCACGGTATAGCGGCAACGCGGCAACCTTTACGTAATATTAGTTTTGCAAGTTTACGTTATCCGTAATAATATTTAATTATCTATTAATTATATACATGTATTTAAAAAACTGCTATTAATTAGATAATCTTAAGCAATTTATGTGACTGATCTCCAAAGGTATCGGATACACACGTGCGCTTCAAAGAATAATTAACTTCACAATATGTTATCCGTGCCGCTTCATTCGCTACAGAAGATGACAGTCTGCCGGATGGTGACATCATGATAGTAATTGCGTTGGCGCTTAATGATACAAACAGAATACCATGGGAAAATGTTAAGAAATCTACGCGATAACCCGGCGCGCCAAATGAGATCGATAATACTTAAATGCCGTTGTTAAATCGAAACGTCCGGTCGTGTTTATTTGATACTGCATATTTCCTCCAATTATTAACTAGAGCGGATTGCTATCATCCGCGGTAATGAGAATATTGGCTGAAGAAGGAATTAGTGTATTTAAAATCGCCGCGGTCGACATAGATATCGCGGAAATAACGATGTAAAGCAGAAATGGAAACAGAAACGATAAAACTTAGGTGCCAAGAATCTTTAGCAGATCTTTAACAAAATGTTGTAAACGCCGAATTTATCAAATGTGACGTTTCTTTAGCGAAAAAATATAAAGACAAGAGGATTAATTATTTCTGAGAATAAAATAAAACAAAATCAATTGAAATCTAACGTAACAACCATCCATCCTATTAAATAGTTTATGAAATAGTCATTTTTATTAATCGCTGTAATGTGTTCAAAAATTGGTACGTAACGGTTTTTTAACGGTCATCTGCACGTCTCCAAAATTTCTGTGAACTGGTTTATAAGGGGACAGTTACGCGCTCGTATCTTTCTCGCGTCTTTCCCTTCGCCAGAAACTTCTCTTTTGCGTTGCTGCATCGAGTCTGCTCATCAACGAATTCATCGTATTCGACGGCCATCTGCTCACATAATACAGGTTGTGTATGAAAGTAGGCGGTGATACTTCTTCATTTTTTTTAAGAGTTGCCGAAAAAGATTGCACGCCGCCGCGCCGATGGGGTTCGTGCGAGGAACCTTCCCCTAAAGAACGTATCAGGTGACGTTTTCTTCCCATGCAATCCGTTGATGAGCAGATGAGTGTCATCGGAAGCAGGATGCACTCAAGCAGCCCTCTTCACTCCGAGCAACCCTCTTTTTTTTCCCGTACCTGCCTTCCTGATCGGAAGTGACGATAAGATTTCCGCTCGCGTGCGATCTCAATTATCATTAAACAAAGCTGGTGATCGAGCGATGGGCTACTGTTTTCGTTGCTCATCAAATAATCGACGCGACGTGCTGCGTGACATGAAAATACGATTCACAGCGGAAATCTTGAACGCGATAAATCTTGACGGACTCGATGTTCAAGTGTGTTGCCTAGTTGCGTCGTATAATACCTCTCGTTGCGTGCGGTAGTGATTTTACAACAGCTAAGGATACCATTAAACGGTGATAAAATACCGTGATTAATTGAGCCTCAATAATCACACACTCGTAGGAACAATGATTTTGCGCCATTTACATGAGAAGGAACTTCGGCTAATAAATTGATGCTTTAGAGATGCAGTATTTTATCTCATTTCATGGATAAGTTTACACGCACGTATAATTTTCCCGTGAATGTTTTTGTGAACGTCAGAATGCCTAGATAATTAAAATGCTATCCTAAAAATTAAATAATCAAAATTTCTTATCTAATAATTACTGGAGAGCATAACATTATTTTAAAAATATAATAATAATCTATAAAATAATTATAATGTTATGTGACTTAAAACATTTTGAAATTTCATTAAATAACAATATTCTTAAAAAATATATAAAATATTCGGAAATAAAAAAAACCTTTTTAAGTTATAGTGATGTAATTGTATTAAATAAGAAGAAAAGAAATGTTAGATCTAAAGGTACAAAGGTTACGTATCGATAAAAGAATATACTTGACACTACATTTACAAAGGTGTTAAAATACTTTGCAATTGTAATTAGGCTAATGTTTTACAATTCTAATAAAGTAAAAAGGTAAATTTAAATCAACGAAATTGTAATTCTACGGAAGCATCATTATTCGGGTATCAAAGGTAACGAATTAATGTTGAGACTTTATATAACGGCAATGTAATGTTCCATGTTTTTCTATTCATTTTTCTATTCTATTTTTCAATTGCCAAGCAACGTCTTTTTATCGCGATCGATTGATCACCGCGTCGAGTACGATCATAGTGCGTGGAATAAACGTCTTTTATTTTCCAAATAGCACGTCCTCGTTTCTAGATCACTCTATTCATTCTACTTTGCAAATAACAGCGATACTAATTCTGGAGCGTTAACTGGAGTTAATAATTATACAGTTTAATTCAAGTGTTTATATGCTGATATATCTGTTTTCCTAACTGATCGAGTTCAAGTTTTGCGGAAAAAAGTACAAAACTCTTATTTATCTAAATTATAAAATAATTTTTTACTAAAGAATATTTCTGTAAAATTCGCTATACTACAGATAAAAGTGTTATGTATTTAATGGCAGTGCGTCCAGCTTGATTTTATTCAGCAGACATTACTGAAACGTATTTAATGACGTTAGCAAAAAGTACGAGCCTGTATTTCATTTGGAAATCAAGTTACGCGATGTTTGCAATTATTTAAGGAGCTCTTCACAAGAGACACCTGATGCCTATTTGCAATATGCACCGACTAGCGAATTCTCCGCGACTGCTTATGCATTTAGTTTCTATCAGAGCATCCTGTCATTCTGATAAAAGATGATGGAATTTGCGACGTATATCGTTCTTGTTTTTTTCAATTTTGCTGACTGGTCTTGCAATACGAGCAGTCTGTTATTTCAAATGCGACAAAGACAATCGATGCAATTCTATAGATAACGGATGCATCATATACATTTTTGTATTATTGTCAAGTTTTTAACATTTAAGCAAAGAATTTGATGTACTGACCAATTCAGCTTAAAAATAACACAAGTATAACATATAATAAAAGATAAATAAGAGAAAAAGAAGAGAATGAAAAAAATTCAACCAAATAAGTTAAAAAAATTAAGCAAATTAGATAATAATACATATAAAGAATGTAAATTTATACATTTAAATATATTGCTTATATATTCACGATATACTATGTTTAATGTAATCCTATGTAGTTTTACAAAAGTTAAAATTGCGCTTTTGTTTTAAATGTTCGAGACGTACCAATTTTGTTATAAATTATACGTCTCGGTATTTCGTATCAATTATGAAGATAACTACCGATGCTTTCGTTTTCATTATTTTTAGCACGATCCTCGGTAAATATTTCGCTACATAACATCTCCTTTCATATATAGCATCTGCCTTGAATTATGTTCCGCGCGGATCATGTTTTTTGCATGTATCAATCGTGATTTTTCTCTACTGTATACTCTAATGCGGACGTAACTCGTTAGAGCACCAGAAAGTTTACACTACCCCTCGTAATACCGTTCAGACGTCAGTGATTAACAACAAGTCATAAAGGTTCGTTCCAATGAGATCACTGGACCTGGCCGAGATCATTAATCAAGCGCGTGTTCATGTGACTCAGACCGATTAACGTACAATCACGAGACGTGACTACAAAGTGCAGTTGATGTGTCTAATATAGATCGTAATATCACAAATTTACTGTATTCAGAGTGAAGAATAAATAAGTGCTTCTCTGTATTTATTACAGGTAAAAATTACATGCGCAGATGTTGACAGAATCATATAATATTGCACGCGGATATTCTTATATGTCCATATAAGTAATAAATTATTAATTTTTTATAAAATAACAATATTTATATGTATAGATGATGCATATAAAATATTTTATTTATATGTTAAATTTATAATTTTTGTGGAAAAATAGGGAGATACATGTCTTTGCAAAATTTATAAGACAAGAAATATTGTTACAAATAAATTATTGTAAAATAATAACAACAGAATAATTTATATGTCATTTTAGTATCTTTTTTCTTATATGTATAATAATTATAAAGTTTGCAAGTAAAACTATGAGATGTCCCTGATATTTATATATATTTAAAGTGTCGGCGCCAATTAAGTCCTCAATAAATTCTAGGACAACAGGTTCTAAAGAATCACCGGCTGAAATTCGTCCTGTTAAAACTGTCGGGAAGTTTGGCAGAAAAAGTCGATCAATCGTAACGCACAGGTCCGAGAGCGTGGCACGAGAGCTCCCGACGAATCTTTAGAATTCTTTGTCGGCATGCTGGGAACCCAACAAGACGGGCTATCGAGTCGGCTTTGTAGGCCGCAGAGGAAGACCGAAGACGGCAAGATGTGCAAAGAGGGGATAAAGAAAGCGCAGATAATGCGAGCTGTAACGCGAGATGACGTGAGAACGTCTTCCCGAAAAAGAATACCGAAATGATCGAGAAGTATATATATACGTGCTCGACTACCGCGAGCCTAAATTGTTAGTATAATATCCTCGGTCCGTGTGATCCTTCTATACTTACGTACAGTTATCGTCCCAAGTCGACCAAAAACGTTTCGCACGATACTCACCTGAAACAAAAATAAGTCATTGTTATTATGGAGAGCAATTTAATCTCTTTGTGTTTATATTATTTTGATGGTTTGCCACGTGAAGTTTCTTTTGAAAGTATTGTACTCTTGAAGAACAGATTCTTTCTTTTTCTCTAAAAATTTCTATTTTCGAAAAATTAGTAATACTAACAATAAGTTGTGTTAAGCACATAACATCATTATATGTTATATTAAAAAAAAGCTAAAAAGTTATTATATAAGAGATTCAATAATATATGCCGAAGAGAGCTACAGCGGTTTCCTACAAGCGAAAAATCTTTGTAATTTTCCATGCGAAAAGATTTAAATTAATGGTCAATGTCAAAATTAAGAAGGCACGATGAAAATGCAATTCATCGCATTAATTTACGGCGCATTTACATGAGCTTTTTATTCGTATTCAAAATGGCAGATTGTACAGAATAATTGCGGCCCTCATATTATCGTAGAAGAAAAGGTAGAAAAAAGAAAGATAAAAAAAGAGAGAAAAAATAACACTGAAAAGGTAATCAGAATATTGATTGTCGTATTTATGCTAATTGTGCAGAACTGACAATCAGAACGGACAACACATGAATATAAATTTGACTGCATAGTCTTCGATTAATCAAAGCATTCTTGAGCAATAGGATAACTGCCTCACAAAAGCCGTGTCTCACAATCAGTATCTCATTTCTTACTTCAAAAATATGTTTTATTAAGAATTAATTAATAAATGTAATCTTAAAAATCGGAACATATTTCTAAATTATCTTATTATTTATAGAATAAATTCGAATAAAGTTAAATCGTTTTCTTTTGTTTCGACTTTCAAAGATAGTATAACGACTATCCATATGCCGCATGGCTCCGTATATGGAAGAAATGACTTTTTATTGGGACAGTTATCTTACTAGTTTCAGAAGTCTAATACATTCTGTGTCGTCTAACAAATATCTGCGACGCAAATCACGATACAAACATAACATGCGTCTAACATCCTTGACTGCACTTGCGGAAGGAATTATAAGATCGTTAAGATGGATAATAGAAGTTGGAAGTGACGCTAGAAGAGATCGACGTGTTTGATGTCTAACTGATTTATTGATATAAGTACAAAATGATGCAATTGCAAAGATTGAAACTCTTTGAAATCGGTGTAACATTGCTAAATGTACATGTTGTAAACAACAACAAAAAATAGTTATCTATATTGATCCATGATAATAGAATCAGCTATATAACTGATGTAAGACGCATCCATGCATGGAAAATGAAACTAATTGAAATTATATCAGTTTTAATCTACATATATAAAAATAATAATATAATACAGAAATATGTTATATAAAAAATTTAATCACATTTTGAAGTTTACAAGTAAAAAATTTTATACTTTCTATAAGCTCAATTGTATTAATATATAACGTTAGTCAATGTCGTTTAGTTCAATTTTTCTCCTATGGCGATTTAGAAAGGAATGAAAAGTTGTTAAGTAATCTTAATTACCCAAGGTTGTCAATAGTCATTAAAGTTTATTAGAATATATATTTAAATGTATCCACTGAACCATTCACTCTACTGACATTGTACAATATTAAATTCTAAAATTTATTAGATTAAAATATAAATTAATTTTTACCCTGACGAGATGCTAAACGGAAATACTCGAATTATATCCAAAAAGATTACTTTATCCTAAAATTATTCAACATTTAAGATAAAATGTTAACGATTATCTATACAAAACAGCAATTTAAAAAGATTTAATTATATTAACCCTTTCGATATTGTAATCTTCATATAGATGAAAAATATATTAAAACGAAACTTAAACTTAATATAAAATTTCATGGTTCTAATAAGTAAAGCAGTAATTACATATTAATATATTAAAACAAGTGTGCTCTTTCAACATATGTAAAAAGACAATTTTCAGGAATATATTGCCTTTCGCTTAGATGAAATGAAAGTTTTTAAAGCATTAGTCACACGCCAACTAAAAGGTTAGCCGTGCAAATTGATTAAATATGTGCTGCAGCGTCCGGTCCATTAGCGTTGGACGGAATAAATCCATGCAGGTAATCTACGATCTGCTCCGAATGCGATTTCCGACCTGATCGGGCGGAAACTGCTCAAAGAAAGCCGCGGAGAGCGATTTGAAAAGCATGCGCAAATTCACGTCAATTACTAGAAGTAAAATCTGTTCACGCGAATACTGCAATAAGTATAATCTAAAACAGCGGTGAATATCGCAAGAGAGGATGTTGTTACGTAAAGTTCGGCACAGGGAACTCATGCCTTCTAAAATTCCTTTTTGCGCGGCAAAAGGAGCAGCTAATCCCAATAGCGTTTTATAACGAAATCTGCAGGTGATTCTTTTGTAAAAACGCTATTTCACTTTATCCTTGAATTTTTCTGCAACTATAATCGCATCGAGTTCTTATAATATTATTTAGTAGTCGATATTTAGTAACACACACGCTTAAATTATTAATCAGAAAATTATTAATTATAAAATTAATAGATACATTATCTATGTTGTAAATCTGCATTTTTTATTTGCAAAAAGTTTAACGCTATGTGGAAAGTTTTGCGGCAGCTTAGTATTAAATTATTATATAACTAAGATATTAATAGTTTTTATATCGAGAAACTGATAAAATCTATTTATTTATACATATAAAATTTCATTATTAAAAAATATATTAAGAAAAAGTGAAGTGTAAAGAAATATTTTTTATAATTTAAAGTAATCTATTAGAGTTATTTCAAAATCAAAACTTAAAGAACCTGAATATTTATACCTATGTAAATAAATTAAACCAATGTGATAAATCGCGTTATTCAGTGAAGTGGTAGGATGTACACTTCTGGTATTGAGCTAAGAACTATATTTGGAAGAGCGTAGTTTAAATTATCGTAAAAAAGCGAGTTGCCGAATGTTTAATAGCGATGAATTTGAGAGAGAGATATATATATATATATAAATAATTGTACGGGTAGTATATAACACCGCCTATCTCAATTCATTGAAGCATCTCCGTTCTACACAAGGAAAGATTTCAAACATCTGCATCCTGTAGGAGACTGCAAATGATCTGAGAACCGCCTCAAAGACTTTCACTTCGATTCTGCTCTAAGTGGAGCGGACGTGGCAAGTGGTTTCGTGAGTATAGGTATCGGCGAATCCCTCTATTGGCAATATATTGTCAGAGTTGAAATGTTTCCTGTCGTACGTGCCAAACGTATGTACACACATTTGATCATGGCGTAAGAGAGCCATTAAGTACATCACATTTGTCTTACGATTAATATCATTGAACTGTGAAGTCTACATGGAACGCTAGATAGACGCTATATGGAACGCTAGAACGTTAGACTATATTTGTAACATAAAATATAATTGAATAATTTCGAATTAATAATTTTAGCTTTCAGAGTAATATAATTATTTATAATCGACTGATCTCTTTCTGTTGTTGAAATCTGTTGATATAATTTATAATGAAAGATCTAAGAAGAAATATCTACCAAAGCGTGCGCACGAGGTTTATGAATCTCCCATTCTGAGGTCGTAACGTCGTGGTCAACCGGTTGGTTTACATGTGTACAAGTTACAGGATGCGTGGGCGAGCAGGAATGAGCGGTAGCGTGCAAAAAGAAGTAAAAAGCCCAAAGCCGAGACAGGAGACGTCAGTCGTCGAACGTTAACTCACCAAGAATCAAACAAGCAGTCAATAATAATTTGATTATAAATTTAATTATAACCTCTTTCTAAATCTCTTAATTCTTTTTCTAAAACACGAATTTTTCTTTAGACATTAAAACCTATTTTAATTTTTTAATATAAAAGTCGTTTGAAAAAAAAAGCGATATACAATTTTCTTATAATTCTTTAAAATTAAAATAACTAACAATTCTTGCTAATTTCATTAAGTAATATTTATAATTTTATAGTATTTAAGTATATAATTTTATAAGTATTTAATTTTAAATACGTCAATCAATTATATTTTAATAAATATTAGATATACAATTTAAACATAAAATCTACAGTTTTTACATATCTAATAATAACAAAATTAATAAAACGTATAATGAATTGTCAAATAGAAAGCTTTTTATAGCGCTTTATTCGAGAGAAAAGGGAACCAGCAATTATGCAGATTAGTTTCTGGAAATTTTTTTCAAGCATGTTACTACAGAATCACACTTGTATCGGGACATGGTTGCTATCTTATATATTCGTGAATAGTAGCATGTTTTTCAAGAGTGCTGAGAATACTGAACACTTCGCATTAAGAATTCCTGAAATGGACGTCGAATGTTCATACGTGCATCTCCAGCGTCACGCACCTTTTCGAGAAAAACGAAATATTTATCAAGTGTTTGTCACATAATTCTTCTTTTGTAAATATTTATTTCCTTCACACACACTCAGATACGTATATTAAGTTGTCTGTATCATTTCTTCCCTGGAATATAACATTATGTTACAACAATAGCAAAAGGAATGTTTCAAATTGATTCACACTGACGTAATCTTTATTTCGGGATTTTGCGAAGCACTGAGATTTGTTTTTCTTGTATAACGCACAAAGAATCCATATGTTAGGCTCTATTACGACAAAAAAAATAATCGATATAACCATTGGAATAGAACGCATTGATCATTATGTTTGTTAAACAGATTCTATATTACGAACATGATAAACACTTTGATATTTATTGTAAAAATACATTTTGAATTTATCGAGAAATTTAGAATAGTATACATACCTATACGCGTTTTAATAATCTTATTTAATAATATTTTTTCTTATATACATCAAGAGCAATAAAGCATCTATTCTTGTTAAATTATTATTTAATATTATTGCAATCGAGTAACTATGTAATATTTCTCAGCATTGAATGTGTATGCAATATTTTTGCAGATTATTAATTAATTGTAATTATTAATCATTCATTAATAATTACATATGAGAACACGTACGTGAATTACGAAAGGGAAACTCAGCACTCTTTGAATTACAATCATCGTGCTTCTAATCTGAATGAAGTATCCAGTGAGAAAATGTTGAAGGACACGGTATGACCACAGGAGGGGAATCTCACGGAACATCATTGCGGAAACAAACGTTTTTATCTTCTCTCATTTGTCTGAACAGTAGAGTGTATGTAATCTGTGCCACGCGTCTTGTATGTACTATCAATGGGAAACAATTAATAGTGAGAAAATATCTAACGAGAACCACTCGCCATCCATTTATTACAATCAGATTGGGAGAACCCATCCGACTGTAATAAATTTTCTTTACAAGAAAACTTACATCATTCTTCGAAAATTTCCTAGTTACAGCTTAGATATTACATACATGATTAAAAACATTATTACAATTACTGTTTTAATGCGCGTATACAAATGTTCTGAGACAAACGTGCTTTCTCTTAAATGCCAAAGTTCAAACTATACGAAAAATAGTTGTTATGAAATGGTAATGTAAATAACTGAACTTATAAATATATATAAATTTTTATACTTGCGGAAAAGCGCGATAATTTTAGTTAGTAATAGCCAACATTGTTGATTTTTATTTATTATTAAACTAAATAAGTAACATTTGCTTCGCCA
Organism: Temnothorax nylanderi; assembly: GCF_030848795.1. Classification (NCBI taxonomy): domain Eukaryota; kingdom Metazoa; phylum Arthropoda; class Insecta; order Hymenoptera; family Formicidae; genus Temnothorax; species Temnothorax nylanderi. The sequence continues at coordinate 153,045 of NW_027249237.1, forward strand.
GAGAATAATTAACACAATTAAGAATTTTTAATTGACTATATACTGGCAATGATTATAATCGTGGCAACGATTATAATCGTCGTGACGAATCGTCCGCGTTTCGACCAAGGATTCCTGGTCATTTAAATTGATGTAATTTTAGATGCTTATAATATAAGCGTCTTAATTAAATAATTAAATTCATTGCGAAAAATATTACCTCAGCCAGGGTTCGAACCTTTATTTATTATATTTTTTCTATTATGTTTAAACATGCATAATTTCAATTTCACAATTTCTTTAGAACTTGCGAAATGTTGATTAGCAGTTTCTCCGAAATATTGTTGAATATATGATGCATCAATGATTGTGACATATTAGCTTATCGATATTAATACATAAAAATAATACTAATAGATATACTAATAGTTACTAATAATAAAATACTAATTATAAGCAAAATATGTGATTTATCTGACATCATTATAAACAAATTTGAACAGAAAATTTTCTGTCACGTCTGTAATACTAACCCGCGTTTTCGAAAGATATGCTATGCAACCGCAATATGAGTCATTTATAAAAATTCTGAACGGTAATTAATTAAGATGTCTCTTTAATTAGCGGTTAATGCTATCGCAACCTCTCTGTTGCCCGATGTATAAGGACGACGATTGAATTAGTACCGTTGCTCGGTAAAGTGCAACATTGAGAGAATGCCATAGTAGGGTAAGTTATATTCAGGCAGTTTTTATAAATATACAATTAAATTAATTATATAATTGTACGGCATAGATAAAAATAATATTTTGTTTAAGTAAAAGATTAGGAGAAAACATACAATCATGATTAACATCATACTTATTTGTTCAAGTATTCGAGTTAATTATTTAATCTTTAAAAATATAATAGCATATTAATCCGGAGAAATAATCAAATAATATTGTACGTCACTTATTTTCATATTTAATAATATTTTTCAGCAGCGGATAGATCAAATCATGTATTATTTAAAAACCATGAAATTTTTCTTGACATTACGTATCTTTCAGCGAGTAAACAGCGTTATCAACTTTATCGTTATTACGAAGAAGTTCTACGCATGAGACATCCTGATCCGAATAAGTATATACATAATTGTGTCATTGCAGATCACAATAAATTATGAAGAGCAGTGAATTATTCTTTAATTAATTCAAATATTTTTTAATCAATTAAGCCATGTTATGACGCAAGTTCACGTACTTTGTGACGCAATTTTGTCTTAAAGACGAAATAATAAAGTGCAACATTGAAATTATGTCGAAACTGTCATATGCTAGCTGGTACTACTCGTTTTTTTACGCAATGCTAGGAGTAAAAGTGAAAATGCATTGCTATCGACATTTTATGGGCAAAGAATATGCGTTGAACATATACATTTGTGAAAGCGTTAAACAGAATGCAAAAGAAGCAAAATAGAACAATAAAATATCATCAAACTTTTTAAATATTTATTTCAACACAAACAAACAGGAAAAATATAATAAATTTTTATTTTTTAATTACAAAATAATAAAAAAGTAGCAATTTCTAACTTATTCGTAACAATATTTAGTTGCATTTTTAGAATATACTCCAAAATTATTTTTAATTTTAGGTTTTTAAAATAATTATGTAACAATGATAAGACTTCCCAAAAATATTGATATCCGATAAGATAAATCCAAATAAAAATTAATCATTCTTAATCAACACGATAAGGATTCTCGTGGAAAGGTATTGGAAATCATTCCTGGTTGAAAACCGCAGCAATTAATTACTGTTTAACGATAAAAAGATGCTACTAAGGATCGCCATGAATCACCGAGCTTATTAATTATGCGTAAAGTAATCCGTAATGAAATCGAGTCTGTTTTGCCTTATTTGCTCACCGCGTAAAGAAAAGTAGCTGCGTTGTTCTCGAATCAGTCCATTTTAAGTGTAAAAGAAAAAAGAAGAATGTGTAGTTTTAAAGATACAAGTATAGACAGCGGAATTATTCTTTAATTAATTTCAAGTAAACTTTAATAAAATTTCGATTTAAAGCACAGTTATAAAGATATAGTATTAAAAGTTGCGAGAAACGGTAATCTTTCTCAACATTTTCGTTAAAAAAAAATTAATTCCAGATTCATTTAAAAGACATTAAAGTTAAAGTTATATATAATAGGCTACGGTCAAAACGTGACGCTACAAATGCTTTGGAGCGTTCTTCTTCTCCTTCTTTCTTCATTGAAAGAAAAGAGAAGAGGAATGCTTCGAAGCATTTGTAGCGTCACGTTGACCGTAGCCATAGATATATTAATATATATTAAATATTTTTTGCACATTGTGCAATATATAAACGAGATATGCTAAAAAGATGTCCCACCTTGAAAAAGAACTGTCTTAGAAAGGTAAGTTGTACCTTGAAAAGAGAATTAACGTACGAACGATATCTAAAGTGAACTAGAGTGGCTACTTCTTGATTGGCGTTTTTGTTTCGGAACAATATATAAAAATAGAACGTTCTACGTCGGTATATAAAAAACGATAAAGTATAATCAATCCGCTGCATTCAGTCGCAACCGCTTCCGTTACAATAATTATTTGCATACGATTCCTTATCTCTATGTGTCGTTTTTTGCCAAGCTCGCATTTTATTCTATTTGAATTTAAGTTTGTTAACATATTGAAATAAGCTATAAGCTAATCTCACTAAGCTTATAATAATATTGAAATAAGTTATAAGCTACATTAGAATTTTGTAGTTTAAATCGCATCGTATCAGAAAAAATAAAAACAATTACAAAGTCCTTAATAACTATTTATATAAATTACAAGTGAGTTTAGTTATAATTGTCATAAATTGCGGTCTTTCCAAAATCCCTATTTTGACACTTGCAAATGTCCTTTTAAACTCGTCAGATCTAAATCTGCTGTTTAGGTTGTTTTCTTTAGCGTAAATGCCGATGCGGTTCGAAGAGCACGAGGCACTTGTCTTCGCATAAACTAATTCTTCTCGTGGACAGTGATACCTTTTGCTTTCCCAGAAGCCTTCGAGACGTGGGAAGCGAAAGGCAGAGGCATCGAAGTATGCTACACATGTGCCGAGAAATGAGTGGCGCCTGGCCATGTGGCGAGAAAAGCAGTGGTTGAGAGAGAACGAGCGATTGGAAAGTTTCTGTCTGGAAAATGTATTTTACCCAATATATATGTGGGAAATGCAGATAATTTGACAGGTGCACATTAAATATCTATAACATCACATATGTCCTATTTATATTCCTCTTTTAATAGGTAGGTAAATCGCGTTTGATTTCGTCAAAATATCGATTCGCTGCGTGAATCAGCGCAAATAATAAATTACAAATATAAATCAAAAATATTCTTTAATTTATTACTCGACTAACTGGCAACAATATAAATAGTAATCACTATGACACCGTCATGTACAGAGTTTAAGTTCTCTGTGTCTTTTTTAAGATTAATGGTATTATTTTGCTTCTTTATAAAAAACATTTCAGCAACTTCTCTCATTCTCGTATTACATTCCTTATGCAAGATTTTAGGATCTGACCATTTAAAATTATGGTTGTTGTGTAGTCGATGTTTGCTCACAACCGAGAAATTGCTATCATGTTTCTTAATGTCATTATATACAAATATAAATTTGAAGAATTTTCTCTCCACACTATATTCGCGATTATACATGAATCGCGAACCGTGAATCATAAATTGTGATTCGTGGCGTCAGCTTATGAGTAACGTAAACGTAAACATAACTTAATATTTATCTCTGGCAGCTTATCACTTCTTCTTTTTAGTACTTCAGTAAAATTATAATATTATTTTAATATTAAATTGATAATAAATCTGTTGTACACATAATAATAAATAGTCATTGTCATTAAAATATTTTTTCGAGATATTTGCAAGAATAATTTGTGAGAATGTAATATTCTTCTTAAAAAAAAAAACTTCCAGTGTTTGCCTGTTTCATAAATAAAAATAAAACTATTTGTATATTAGATTTCCTATTTCTTTTACTTCTATAATATTCAAAGTATTTCTACAAATGTTTCTTTCTTGCTTTTGATAACCTTCCAAGTTCAGAAACAGCAGCCTGTTGCTTCGCTTCTTTCTGGCTCTTTTCCCACATGAGGCGTGTCGCGTAACACACACGCACGCACCCCTCTACATCACAATAAAGACGCGAGATGCGTGCACGAGCAGCACGATACGCATCTCATTTCGAACAAGATTTTTTTTTAATTTAATACACAATTTGTAACTAAAAAAATCTCATAATATTATTTTAACTAATAAAATTCTGTCTTTCATATTTATATAAACAAAAGCTCAAAGATCTTCTTTAAGGTAATAAATAAATTCAGAAATAAAAAGATAACCAGATAAGTAGTATAAAATATGTTTAATTAAATTAGTCCGTTTTATATTTTCTTTAAATCCATGGCAAGCTTCCCTATGTTTAAATTTAAAATTAATTTTTGTACAATAGTATAAACGACAATAAAACGGGATCATGCAACTATGGTATAAACAATTGCTCCTGCCTTAAATCTTTTATGCATTGATACCTTTGTCTGATTAAGAGAAAGTAGCAGTTTGATGTAATTAAAGTTATTAAAGTATTCGTGAAATATAAGGAAATCGTAGTGTTTTCCCATGCTTCTTAGGAGCGAATGTCTTGCAGGAAAAATAACAGATAGTTTTACTCCGGAAAAATGTCCTTCCGCTTTAGTTGACAGCCAAGTATATACTAATTAGAGATTTCAGAATGGGATAATAATGTTCATGTCCACTTTTCGCTGTAATGCTGTTTGCTTAATTACATTTTCCGTAGCAATAGCGCGGGAACTTGAGCGTGCATGTGAAGGTTTTTCCTGCCACGTTTTCACAAAGACATTTTCTTCCACCGATACATATCAAATGATACAATTTATTTCCGCCACAATACAGTGTAACGTAAATTATAACGTTGAAATATAAACAAAACCATTGCAATGGTTTCAACGTTTTGATGATATTTATAATTAGATTTTCAAAATCTAATAATGAATAACGTATATAAATTGGTTGAAAACTTGTTCATAATCTGACAATGAGAAGATAAAAACGAGAGAGTATGTTTCTTTATACTGGACGACTGTCAGAACTTAGATTCAAAGTATAATAGTGCGAAATCGGCTTCGCGTATATTATTTGGGTTGATCGTCACAAATTACTTTGTATCTGATTGCAGTCGCGCATGATTACTCGCAACACACACTATATCTACGGCGAATATACGTTTATGACTACAAGTTAGAATCCCTGCTCGCCCTCACGATAGAAACTGTCTCCTTCCCAGAAGGCAAAGTAACGGTACCCTTCTCTAGCGCGATTTCACAAGAGAGGTGAACTCCATGCGGAAAACTAGACGCTCGACTGCAGCAAGGGAATGTTCAAGCGTAACCATTCCATTATAAACAAACGCGATAAAAAAAAAACAGAAATAGATTGTAATTTAAATAAAGTATTTTTTAATTTAAAACAGTAATATTAAGATTAATTTAGTGTATAAATTGTAGAAAATGCTTACTCTGCAATGTAAGAGAAAGTGTGCTCAAGAAATTATAATTTTATTACTTATTTATATACATATATATTATATAGATCGATTATTATACAATGTTATGCAAATCAATTTTTTATATTTAAATTTATTACTTAATACGGAGAAGTAATATTTTATAAAATTACATATTGTATACGTTATTTCACCAACAATTTCTGCATATAAAGATTCTGTTACATAATGGTAAATTAACTTTTATTAATAAAAATTGATAAAATATTTGCTTTACTTTAATTGAAAATCAAACAAGAGGTTCCAAACTCCAGGTTAACTATTGTGAAATCAATTATATTTTCGTTCAGAGTTAAGTAAATGAAGGACTGTCTTCCGTGCAGATATATAATTTGAAGTGGTATGGCAGGGGGGGAAGTTCACGAAAGGAGAAAGGGAGATGGACACTCTGAAGAAAAGGAAGGGAACGTCGAAGGTCAGGATCATCCTGAAGGATCAGGCAAGGGTACGAAGGTGCAAATTTCCGCGAAATCTCACGAGGTAAAATACCGTCGTTCTCTTGAGGTAGTCTCGCTTGGCAGAGCGCAAAACAACCACGACGTTCGCTTAACCATCTCGCTCAGCTAACGGAAAACGGTACCGCGGCGTCAGTACTGGAATTATTGCCACTATCGTTGTCGTTGTCGTTGTTAAAAAAGAAAAAAAAAGGGAATGACCGGAGCGTTTCTCGGTCGTCGGTAAACTCGTGAATATAATGATCGATTGTTTTGTGACAAGAACGCGAATGTGTTTGCTTTATTGCAGTTCACCGCAGTTATCCGTTTCTGAGTATTAAAAAACCGAATAAAATCGGTTTTGTGCATGACATTTACTTGTCAAAACCGTATAAAAAATCGGATGTAAAATAATTTTTGCGAACCTTGCACGATAAAAACAATAATTTTGAGAAGTCTGATAATTATATCTCTATGATTGGAAATCTTAGTCCATTTTTGTTACTCGAAAATAATAAGTAAACTCGAAGAGAAATCTAATTAAAATTTCAATTCAAACAGATTGCAACTTTTTTCTATAATTCTTTAATCGTTAAATATCTTATTGGTAATAAAATCGATCCATCTATTGCCCGTGCAAATTCCATTCGCCTTCATCGCACTGCAGATCGAAACAAGACTCGGAATGCTTTCATTTGTAGTCCACTTGTTGCTCAGAGACTGAAGGACTCCCGAGTATGCGGTCGTTAAGAAAGAGATATGTGCAACAGAATGCACGTTGTCTGTTTCACGATTTCGCTCCGTGTCGATTCGATTCGTCGCGTCCCGTAGTCATCGCGATGTACCAGCGGGAAAATCGACCGCGTACACATATGTCGCATGATCATTTGCAGGCGACTATAAGTTGCCGGTTACGGTCACAGTCGTCACGAGTCGAATGATTAATACACAGGGAACAAAGGAACGCACAGAGACAGGCTTCGTTGTTGTTTGTTGCGCCCGTTGTTAACCGATAGTGAGGTGCTCGGCCGCCCACCGTCTTTCGTCTGTTATCGTTGCATGGGGATAACGTGTGAAAGTAATCCTTGAATCGTGGGTGGTCATCCGAGATGAGGGACTAATACCTATGGTCCCTATATCAATATTAACCTATATCGAATAAAGATAGAAGAGTACATATATCTACACACAATATGCTGTGTAAGCTCTTGTGCTCTTATCCGCCAAATGTATTAAAAAGTTACGCTATTACTTGCGATGGAAATTGCATCTGTTTAATTCCTGATCGATATACGTTTCTCATACGATATGTTAAAATAAAACTAAGTTTTATTAGAGAATGTTTTATCAGCTGTTTGTTTAATTTATTAAAAATGCAAAATACATACCACGAAATTAAATAATTCTGGATTTTTAAGCTATTTTTTTAAGAAAAAATTAAAAATTAGACAAACTAATTATGTGTGGCACACTATATCTTTGCAGTTCATTATGCACATTTCGATCTGTGTAAGCTCAGCAGATGCTACAATAATCGAGAGCAATGTAGTATGAAGAATTACGACCTAGGCTAACCGAAGATCTTTGAAAGCATAACCTGCGCGGGTTTTGATTTCGGGATGGGTCGGTGAGGCTCATCACCTGCTCATCATCGAGCGTGGGATGATGTGTCGGTGGTCCAGGTATAAGAAAAATCTTATAAAAAGGCGAGAGAAAAGGGGGAGCACAGCACATCGAGAATACCGTTGATGTGTTCTATTATTAATGTGCTACGCAGATGTAAAGATCGAAGGTCACAATAGATCTATTGGATGATCTATCGCTCGCAACACATGTTCGCCTTATAGCCTCTTGCACTCCTTCAATTTTCACACGATTCTGTTTTCGTACGCGTAATATTCAACATTTCTTACTTTGTAAACATCATTTCTGGTAGCATGAGGCAATCTAACGTGGTTAGAGATATCTTTCATCTGGGAGAGCATGACTTATATTTAACAGCTTTATATTTTCACCTTTCTCCGCCCCCAGTATCTCTCTATTATAAAAAAATGCAAAAATACTACTATTTGTAAATATATAATACATAAATGATATTCAGACTAGCAATTATTTACTTTTTTATGTCTATAATCAATACCTTGAGTTTCTTCTTGTTGGATTTTTCGATTTTTTGTGTAATTCGCTGATATAAATCAGATAAATATTTTAAATAAAGTTTATTCTGCAATGTAACGAGATAAGATATTATGCATTATAATTATATCATAAAATAGTAAATAGAGTTTCGTGCCTGCATCCTTGATATAATAAAATTCTTTATATATTACTACACGATATAATATTAAACGGTACATCTTAGAAATCTGAGAAGCATTTTCGAGCTGGAAAAATTTCCACGCAAGTCTACACTCACGGATCCTGGGAAAAAGGTACTTTTTTTAATCGTAGAGGAGGAAGTGGGTGGATATCCTGACAAGCTGGCTGTTTTTTCTCAGACTCATGGGTGAGGGAGGGATATATAAATTTCCTTAAAACACCAGAAGGACGACCTCGGCTGTCCATGTCGGCAGCTGCCGGTGCCCCACGAGGTATCGCGAGGCGAGGACCACGTGAAAGGAGAGACGAAGTCCTCAGAACAGGACGTGTGCCTCTCGTCTCGCTTCCGGGTTCGCCTATATATTAGATATTCATGCCTGTTTCCTACGGCGCACCTGGTACTTTTTCCTCTCGCCGCGCCGGCACAGCGCGCGGAAAGTAGCGCGGCGGACGGGAATTAATCTTAAAGCTATCGCGTTCGCGCCAATGTTCGTCACGGTAACAACCCACCGAGCGAGTACATATTATTTTTCTCCGCTCATTCACAGCCGATTCATATATATATATATATATATATATATATATCTATGTTGTCGGCGAAAGTAGCGAGACGAGTTTAATGGCGGCGGAAGGATTGTATACTCTGACAACGGTACGTGGGAAATCACATTCGCTCCGACACTCGAGCACTTTCGTTCCTGACGACTAAAGGATCGCTGGAAAGAGAGCCTGAGAACAAATCGATCCTTGAAAATCTTTTGTGGAGTTTGAACATGATGGTTTAAGTTATAAATAAACACAAGACAAAGATCAGTGTCGTTTGGCTCAAATGCGTATATATGTCTTATCTATTAATTATCAGTAAGAAGTACGTTTATCTTGATAAATTCTTGCATTTAATTTTTTTATGAGAACTAAACTTAATTGTACGTTATTATATATAATTACCTTATTTTTTCCGTAAAAATAAATATTATTTGCCTACTAATAATGTAAAAAAAAATAACACGCAAAATTGTCAATTGCATTGTGTTAGAGCATAGAATCACGATACGAGTCACGAGAATCTAAATTCAAAGGTCGCAGTTTAATGCGCACGAGCGTGGATTGATAAGAAAAAGCGCGGCATTGTATTTCGATACGCAACTTATCAAGGCAACGTAGAGTCGTATTAAAGCAGGTAAATTGATACATCAATGAATATCGATTCATGAAGACAATTATGAATGAAAGCGCATCACAGAGAATGCTTGGTTTCCCTATAGTAACTCCTATTTCATAAAAGGTTGCTTCATTTACTCATTCATTAAAAATAGTTATTAATATAATTTCTGCATATTACAAGGTAAATTATATTATCATATTGTAAAATATGAGATCTCTTTGTGATATGAGATAAATCAATACAAAAACAATATTTACAAAAACCATTGAGTCTTTAATACATAACTTTTAAATTATATTTGTTATGTATATATTCTGCTAAAATTTATGTTGAATTTTCCGGGAATTACATATTTTGATTTACTTTTCCGATACGTATGGTTTAATTAATAGCAAAGACATTAATAATGCTTGAAGAGGATAAATAATTTTGAATCACTCGTTTAAAGAAATGGGTTTTTCATGCAATCTTGCGAGCTGTAAGAGGCTATTTCCGTAAAGGATGTTGTGTACCTTCCTTTATGGAAGGTTACCTAGGCGAACCTGTCCTAATATTTACGGAATTGAAGCGCCCTTTTATTCCACACTCGTCGTCTTTTCCCAAAGAGGACACCGCAAAGTGGCTGAGAACCTTTTGACTGTGTACGCGTCTTTTGTATACTTCGCATCACAAGACAACCACTTAGCTCACAGAATGCTGCAATTTGGGACTTTCATAACTATGAGCGAGCATTGCACTTGGAAATGTCGTAGATCATTCTAAAGTACTCGAAAATAAAATATCGTCGTTTAGGATGCTGCAATGCTATCATGCTATTCTCTTTAATTCTTGGATTATGCTCAATACTTTTCATTTTGAGATACAAAAGAGGTCAACAAATTAAGATTAAATATCTTATGCTTTTTATTTCTTAAATTTAAGAAAACAAATTTAAGAAATAAAAAACAAATATTTAATCTCAATTTTTGTATGTAGTTTGTTAATTTAGATTTACTTTTATATTTTTGTAACGTCAAGCTAAAAATACAACAGCTGTCAAATTGACAATAATAATTTAATAATTGTAATATTGGTATTGCATAATATTGTTAATTAGTGATTACTTAATAAACATTAATCCATTCGGCCTGCGGTTGTTTTGGCTCAAGACACTGACCTAGCTCTGCCGGAATGGGTAAACGATTATATCTATCTATAATACTATTGCATTTCTTCTAATGGAATATCGATAAGACCCGATAAAAACACAATACAAAGATTAATGAAGAATACATATAACTTTAATATAATTTATATAATTCTTAACCATTTTTAATAGAAAAATTTTATAAAAATTGAATGTAGGTACAGGTAAGATCGGATAATTAAAAAAAAAACATCTTTTTAAATCTTCGTGCCTCATGAGTTGGCTCCTAAATGTGCAACAGCGTGTGAATACTACTGGCGAAATGAGCAACGAGATGAGCTTCAGTTACGATCCAACAGAATACATGAATACGTTATCTTCTACGCGTGCTGCTTTTTTAATCTACCCTTCTTTCTCGGCACGAACAAACGATTTATCACTTCGCGGAACTCGCCGAGTTCTATCGGCAAGAGGCAAGTCAATAGCGCGAATACCTATTTCATGATGCAAGCAGCATTGAAACAAAGCGCAAGACAAATCGCGAAGGATCAGAGCAAAGCACTAAGAAGCAACTCGTCGTGAAGTACATCCCGACGTGTCGTGAGTCGCACCTGCGAAAATAGCTATTAACATCATTGCGTGCCATATCGTACTTCCATCGTGTGCCACTGTTTCGTATTTCATTGTGTTCAAGCTAAGAAGAGGCTACTTAATTTTTCTTATCTTTTTTTTCTTTTCCATACATTGTTAGGACGAAGACGATGTCTATCACAAACTTATATCAATTTTATACATACATATATGTACACACACACACACACACACACACACACACACACTTCTTCATACTTAATTTATTTCTCTATAGAAGATTAAAAGAGAAGAAGATAATTTTTTTTCCTACTTAACTATATTTTAACAGTAATTTAAAAAAATGTAAAATCGATTGTTCCTTTATGGATATTTGAATTGTGCATTTTTTATGTACATAAATATGTAAATGGAATTAAAAGATATAAGTACTGTTAAAATATAGGTATATTACGTTTTCATCGCGGATTTTGAAAAATATAGCATGTTCACATTTTCCAAGCTAATGCAATGAAATAATTACGATTACCGGTGTGCATCTGTTTTATTTGCTGCTGCCTAATGCATTATGCACGGCGTGCAAACTGAAAAAGATCATCTGCGTGAACTAGCAAGTCGCTTTCTTCATCATCGGTATTCGCTGCCGCGACTACGACTTGAAGTGGTCCGCGCGGGCCTTTTCTAAAAGGCCGAGACGCAGGGACCCCCATCTGCCGCTCGTTATTCGTCCTGCGTACAAAGCATCCTTGATACTGCGGAGATTGCATTGACCAGGGATCTGGCAAACAGAGACCGAGCAGTCTCTGTTCGCCAGAGGAATTTCATGTCGTCGCGCGGAGAAAGAAGGCAAAAAGGAGAAACGTAAGGTCGAGGAACAGCAACGAGGGTGGAGAAACGATCTAAGCGTCGACCTTTTACTCTCTTTCGTCTCTTTTTGCCATACGTAGTTGACCACAGAGTGCACTCAACCAGATTCGTAGTCATCATTGGTGACTGCCGTCATTCAAAAAAAAAAAAAAAATTAGGCAAACGATCGAGGATGCCCTCTTTGCTCTGTTGCAGCATCACGATGGCAATGTGACTACAATGCTTGAATTTGAATTTTGTCCTACACACCGCCAGGTGTGCGAGTCATTTTATTTCTGTAATCAGCTGATATGTCGTAATTGCTCTCATTGTTATACTTTACGCGCACGCATTGTACAATGGACAACAGTCGTCATCCGGCTGGCGGGGAGAATTCATTCGACACAAATGCGGCATTTAATTTTTTATACTCGTAACATGAAAAATATGCTTAGTAAAAGTTAAGTATAAAAGCATTTATAAATGCGCGAATTTTTAAGATACAATACAATGAAATGAATTAACTCGGTATTCACGAACTTTCCTACTTGTAGCATGCTAATTGTATTTAGTTTTATTTTCAGAATTAAAGTTCAAAATCTAATAATTGCACAAATAATAGAAAATTTGATAATTATTTTATATATGAGGAGTTATTGTTATTTTTAATTTATTTTCGTTAAGTACTTCATTATTATAGTAGTTATAAATAGTGACACAACTTCGATTGATTGTAGACAGACAATTCACCATATTGTCCTTGGAAACGTTAACCATCCAAAAATTTGTACTTTTTTTTATTATCTTTATAAGAAAGATCAAAAATCACTCCAAAAAAAAGAAGGATATAAATTCCTACAATTATTGAGAATCACGATGAAAGAAGGAAGAGAAAAACACACGGCAAGAAGCGCGGGAAGACACAAGCTGTCAGCGCATCTTTCTTTTCCCATAACGGGACCAGCACAGGAACCTTGGATTGATTTACGCCGAGTAATCCAAGTTTCGCTATATATTATGCATGTCCGTTAATCGCGCAGTACCGTTTCATCGTGCTGTTTTATCAGAATTGTTTGTTAGATTTCTAGATCTCTTGATAAAAAGTAGAAAGCACGTATACGAAATCTATCATGTCAAAATTACAAGTTAGTATATACAAAAAGATACATTTCTTTGATTAATTGTTTTGTAAAATAAAAAATCGCTTATTTTGTGCAATAATAATACACGAATAAAATATAAAATTATAAAAAATAATAAATGTTACGTATGTAGTAGAGGGAAAGGTTGTAGAAAATCTTATATATTTTATTTACCATGTTTTAAAGATGCGTCAATGCGGCTTTGAAGAATATATTATTAAAGCTAAGTGCATGGTAGGTATATTATAGAATATTCGTCATGGTGTTGGTCAATCTTTAGTAACATATATTGTAACACGTTAGTATATAATAAAATATAAAGCGCGTTTGCGGTATATTAAACGGGCTTAACGGCCGAAGACGAAACGAGGGGCGTTTCTCGACATTAGCGCGATGAAAAACGAAATATCTGATAAAAAGTGCGACATGTGCTCCTACATGGTGCTGCCAAGTGTGCTCAATGTACCCACATGGCTGGCAAAGAACTTAAACCTTTTTTTATCTTATACAGACGTACTCTCCTGCCGCGTACAAGCTAAACTTCGCGTGCGACTGTTTTCGTAAGCTACGCCAACGTTTAGAAAAAGAAATGCCCCGAAGGGCAGAGAACGAAGATTCGAGTCACTATGACGCACAATTTTGTGGCGCATCATTAAAAAGTTCCTGTAGTAGATATTGGATCTGCTTCGATCGTCAAAGAAGAAAAAATTGTATATTCACGCGTTGAAATAACAGAGTATAGGTATATAAGAAATGTATATTATTTTAAAAAATATATGACTTTGCAGCTATGCGTTATTTTCCTCAAGAAAATATAGTGCTATTATGTTTAATTATAATATTTAAAAAATTAGAAATTTAATTTTTTAAAAATTTGTAGAGTCAATAATGTTATTTACATTCTAATTTTTCATTTTCTCATGTATCTATTTCTATTTCTATTTCTTAGAATTGTAGAAGAATTTATTAAGTATAACAGAGAAATGTATGTTACGATCGTTTCTCTCTCATGCAGAAACGATTTATTATGTGAAAAAATCTCAGATCTCTTATTTGTTATTTAGATCCTTTGCAGCATGCGCGCTGTGATCGGTGCAAAAACAGATTTATTACTGCCTGATTAAGTTACACCTTGATTTCAACATGTTCACAGCGAAGGTACTTTTAAGACACGAGATCGAGGAATATCGTATTCCTCAAGCGTGCGTGTACTTTAGACCAGCCACGGTGTTCCTTAACCGTGATTGTATTATATATGAGCAGCCAGTGTACTCTTCTTCTTACACTCTTCCAACGCGGCAGTGTTCCCACACCAAACTGCTACCAGAGTGTAACATTATATTCTCGCCATGGTGGTTGTTTCGCTATAGCGACGAACTCGTATCTTGCACACGACGTATTTCAACATATTCTGCATGGGTGGCCGTATTCCGAGCAACAATAAAAAGCAAAAACTCCATGCAGAATAATATTCATAAATGCCCCTTTTAAAAGTAGTCTTTTTATAAAAATAATCAAAGATGGCGTATTAAAATAAAAAATTTTGCTATTTCCTGGATTACTCCACTTTTAATTCCAACTCTATTTTTTGCTACATGTATATTTCTATTTAGTTTCTATTTGACTATTTGAAATTCAATGTATATCTCTATATAATATTTGCAGGCAATATACATAAATATTTTCGAAACCGTTACTTATTGTTAGAGATATTAGTGTGGATCAGAGTTTAGCAATCTATACTTATTTCATCCAAACTGTAATTTAATATGCTTAAGAATTGGTCAATTTGTCCCATTCACTGTATTCGTCCTAGCTTAAGCATTTTACAGTGTCACTTTTTCGCAGAGAGAAAGAAAGCTTTAAATGTAGAATGCACAAGGGACATGTAGATTAACTGTGACAAAGCATCTCGGTTCCTTCTTTTACGGTCAGCGTTGAGATGGGTTTTTGTCTTAATACCACCTCATGGGTTAATCGCGCAGCTCGCTGTTTACACAGCTTTTCTTCACTTTCCTAACAGGCACTGTGGACCCGTAGTGGTTCATCCCGACGGCGATGCAACAATGCAATACCTGAGTGTCGCGACCCCGCAGGTAACCTAACCGAACCTTCAGTGCCTTTCATCCCTCTTTGACCCCCTATATCTCGTCCGCCAACGCATAGAGATTCTCGACAGACGGGGGACAACAATGCTCGTTTGGATTCTCTGGTGAGTTCATTCGAGGGGGCACACTGGTTTTCCAAATACCTTAGATTACGCGCATAGTTGCACCGAAATAATTCCTGCATGCAAAGGAGGAATATGTGTGACATGTGTAAAATAAGGGTAACTATAGATTTGAATGAGAATTTTATAAAATCAGACATATCGTAAGGTTAAAAGATTTAAAAAAACATGCAGGCTTATAGCCTGGTATTAAAATTAAAAGAGTCAAGAAGAAGACAGGAGAGTGCTAAATGAATAAACGTATAATTCATTAATTCTTTACGAGTTAATATTTTTCGTTCTCAATAATTCGATCATCCTGGAATCCCGTACAATATATTGTAATTTAATTCTATTGAATAAAGTGTCCGGAAATAATATTGCAAAGTGATAAAATCTCATTTTTTTAAATAGAATTTGGAATGAATGTAAATATAATATGTTGTATTAAATTTTTAATAGCAAAATGTTGAATAACAATCATATTCAATAAATTATTCTCAAAAATTATTTCTTAAAGAATGATCTCTGTCAGAAAATCAACATCTTATTTTCAGAATTTTAATCTAATTGACAGAGTTCTAGTTTTTCTAAGGAGTTTTTCCGATACATTAAAAAAGAATTTTGACAGTATATATATTTTTAAATATATTATAGTCTCTGAATTTTTGGAAAAAAAATTAGTAGTGCATGGCACTTGACCCAGTGTTAAAATAAAGATGCTCTCCTGATTTTTAATTCTATAACTGTCATAACAAAACATTTACTCTGTAAATTAATTCGGTGCCTTTTTTTGTAAAATTCAATTACAAATTTAATGTTCGAAATAATCTCCATTATTTTCTATGACTACGTCTCATTTATCAAGTGGCTAACGAATACCTCGCGGAAGAAACTTGGCGATTTTGAATCGATAAAATCTTCAAAACTTTTTCTCGGACCTTTTCTATTGTCTTGAAAGATGAATTAGCCAGTTGTAATATTACAGTGACCGGAACGAATAATAATCTGACAGGACTAAATGTGATGACTGATGAATAATCCGGATAAGAAAGAATTTTCCAGTCCAAAGCACATGCAGATGACATTCTTTCCCTTTTGCGGCGTGGCCAAAAGTTGTCATGCTGCAAAATGACTCGTCTAGTTCTGAAAACTCTAATATCACTTTTTGTATGTTTTCAACAGCATCACCTTCATCCAGAGCAGAACAAATCTTTCTGCGACTTCAGCAGTGCCTCAAATTTCTGCTGTTTTTTAGACATTCTACATTTTATCGTGTTCGGTACTGATGTTTTATAAAGTTTTGTAGTCTGCTTCGTCAAGGTATATGATGCTTTAAAAATTTAGAGGTCCACATATGTACAAATCGCAAAAGGGTAGAAAAATATTTAACTTTACAACGGAGTTATAAGGCACGGAATGTAAAGGCACCGAATTAATTTACACACTTAATAATATCAACTAAAAAGAAAAGAAAGTGAAGTACGCAAAGTTGGAAGATTTTACAAACATTGCTAAAAGAAAAATAATGAAAAATATAGCAGAAAGGTAGCAAAAAATTGAATAAAGATATTAATCTGCGAAGATCAATGACAATCTACATCTTCGTTTGCAATGCTTTAAAACCATACCTATATTGTCATTTGTCTACTTGAGTTTATATATTTTTGAAAAATAAAAATATATTTATGTGTTTATATGTACACTTATTATTTTAAATCAGTATTCCTATGTTTATTATCCTTACAAAATTAATAGATATTATCGTGTATGTACTTTTAATAAATTGAGTGATATCTGCAGTCATCAATGATTTTCATGGGATTCAAACGTTAAAAATAATCGCATTGAGATTTTTAAGGAGCGATTATTAAAAATCAATATTCTATTAATTGATATCAAAATTCTCAAAATTAGTAACTTCACAGAGGTCTTTTTAAAATAATAAATTTACACCATTTATAATTAAAATATACCCGCGCGCGAAGTTAATATTCAATATGCTTATAATTATAATTACTATTCGTTCCCATATTTTCCTTAACAATTATTCAAATATGTCATATAAATTATAGATTGTAAATTATATTTTAGTTCACACAGAGCAAGGAATCGTAAATATTTATTGCTGCGTTTGCAACATGTCAGAGACAATTTTATCGTATTAATTTGCATGAAGGGGTTTAATAATTATCATGTACATAATTATATAAGGCGATTGCAAATCGCTAATATCCGTCGTTAATTCCCGATATTGCAATTCAGCTTTGCGCTAAACATACACTATACGTACATAATCATATTCCATTTCAAGTCTATTTCTAACAACGTAAATACTTTGTCCTTGCATAGAAGTTTCAAGCGGAAAATTAAGATACTAAATTAAAATAATATACCACTCTCTGCAATAGCAATTTATCGAACCAAGCTTTCACTTTAATTTAAATACAAAAAAACAAATAAAAAGAATATTATTTAGTTTAAAAAAGTAGAAGCAGCCAGTAGAAGCAAACTAAAAAAATATCTATTCCTCATCATAATTTTCTTAAAACATTTAACGGTTATTCTAATTAAAAAAAAATCTGAATTAAATCTGAATTAAAACTTTGAATTAAAAATAAATCTGCTATTTAATTTCTATCTGTGATATTATGTCCAAACATGAATAATTGCTTAACTCAGCTATGATTTTATAGCTTTAGAAATTGATCAAATAAAATTAATATTGTTAGTCCGGAGATTTAGTCAATACGTCAGGGATTTATAGAAATGGGAGCTTAAGTTCACTTGTTTGTCCAGTCTGACCGTCGACATGTGTACATTCACCCCGGTCTCAGCGAAGACGATGCGCTCGTGAGTTCGCGACATCGAGTCCCGCTTTGGATGAACGCTTGATTCCCCTGAGACATATCTGGGCTGTTTTCTTTGGAACTAGTTGCCCCATTTGGTCAAGAAGAGACTCTGTTCGCGAGACGTAACCCTTCGATCCCGCCGCTTATTGAACTGCAAGAACAGGTGCGCCTCGTTCTTCATCCTTTCGGTACGTGCGCGGATACTTAGCAATTTTATGCGCAAACGTCGCGACATGGCAAAACATTTCCTTACATGGTACAATGATATGATTCTTTTACCAATCGTACAAATAAGCGTACTAATTTTATATGAAGAGTGCATAGATATTTCAGTGCATAATAAAGAGATATTATTTGAAATTATTGAATATCATTAGATAATTAATTTTATGTAGATTAATCAGAGATGAATAAACTTGAAGTTTTACGGTTAACCTTGTGGAGTATCAAAAAATGAAAGTTCTAAAAAAGAAAGAAAAAACTGGTAGAATTGTTTTCTAAATTTAGAGGATAAGACAACAAACACGTGACAGAAAGAAAAATGAGAAAATAAATGGGAAGGTTGCATTCCGGACTGCCGTAATGGTTCGTACCTTCGTACCTGGGAATAGAACGTCTTTAAATTCGCGTGACGGTAAACGCGAAGTACACGTGAGAAAAAGGTAAGCCTCGCAATATTTTCTCATATGCTATACATCCTATGCTCTCGTAATTCGTAATGTTAGTCCGAAGTATCTCGTATTTCGTGGCTTCACATAAGAGAAAGAGACAAATTTTGCGTAAGCGCGATTCATCTATGTCAATAATATTACTGCCTTATATTATAGATATGTAATAGATATTACATAAATAAACATATACGGATTATTAGATCAAAATTTCAATATGCACGATTTCGTAAATATTGGAAATCGAACTACGCAAAATATCAAGATGATTTTTGCAAATATTCTAATTTAAACACTTAATAATAACTGTTGAACAGATATCTTAGGTACAATATTCAATTCCTAAAAAGCACGGTTTTAAATTAAAACCTAATCTAAATTTCTACATAAAATTTAATAATTATTTAGTCTTAATAATTTTTCATTATTTTCTCAAAATTATTTAGTGTGTTTCTCTTATTGATACGGACATTCACCCATCCCTCCCTCTCTTTCTCTCTCTCTCCCTCTCTCTCCCTCTCTTTCATGAGTAAGCGAATATATGTATGACATGCATATACATATATGCATATACATATATATGTATATATATTATAGAACTGTTTTGAATTTATATACAAGTACAAAAAATATATTTGCACATATTGGTTCATTCAACACAACATTCTCAGATCCTGAGTAGCAGAACTTTGAGGAGGGGAAATAAAATTATTTTCGCATGTTCAGGAGACATGTCCGTCGCGAGTCTCTGCGAGAATGGTGAACGGACAAGCACCGCGGCTAAAGACTAGGAGAGAAAGAGGTAGAGATCAAGACAGAAGAAAGATGCAGGAAGAAGACGAAGAAAGACTTGCGTTCAGAGAAGTGAGCGGAAGAAAGAGATGTAGAGAAAGAGAGAGAGAGAGAGAAGAAAAAAAGGACGAGAGAAAGAGAAAGAAGGGAGAAGCGACGCGGTGAGGGAGAGGACGAGGAGGACCGGCTCGAGGCCTCGTAGCATGCAATCTTCGCCCATTGAAGACGCGCTGGGAAACTGCACGGTTATTATGCCTGAATGGAATAGGGGACGGGGTGTGCGGGGTCGGGAAGAATGTCGAAGGTAGCAGAGGAGGATGAACGCGAAACGTGCACGTTCCTCCCGGCGAGGGGGAGGTTCTTGCTCTGTAACCGCGGCACGCAACTTGGAACCATGTGCTGGCCGCGCGCGTCCTCAGCTCAGAACCCGATTCCACGACGAAAACCCGCGAATGTCCTCCACGTATATGAGGGAGCAAAGGAGAAGGGGGAAAAGGGGGGAAGAAGGAGAGAGACGGAGAGAGATTCTGCCGCGGTCTTTTTGCGCTGTTTAACGCCGTTGCGATTTTATGGCATGCATGACATGGATGGTGCAGCCTGCTCGTTTTACGAACTCACTGAGCAGGTTCATGCCTCGGGAGAGACTCGGATGTGAAATCTCGTTAGAAGATCGACTAAATGAGATCACTCGATTGGCTTTCGCGTTAGAAAATATCGGGGATGAAACATCGACGATTCGATTTATCGCTATGTCACTAGGACACGTGCGTTCCAAACACTTCTGCCGTCTATCTATATTTCTATCTGTGGGCGATATCTGCTATTTCTAGCCGAGCTCGAATTGGACTATCAAGCGAGAAATACGCGAAGCATAATTGAGCGTTCTATAACTTCAAGCAACATAGCAATAAGCGATCTCTCCAGTCAATATGTGCAGTTAGTCAGAAATTGTTAGTTTTCAGATGCTTTGATGTTAAATGTTTAGTTATGTATTGCAGTTATTATATTTAAAAATTATATTATTTAAATTTAAAATATCCATTTATAATCTTATTTTAATGATTAAAATTAAGAATACGAGTATTGCAAAATTATTTCATGTTATCACAATAATTAATGCAACACCATTATATAATCATTGTAATTCAATGAGAGACAGATTTACCACTTCGTAATATCATTTTCTGTAAAGATTCGTTATACTTGTTTGTGTTTTGCCAATTATGCTCTTCTGTTACGATTGCCCACGCATGCAAAAAGATACTAGCATTCTTGCAACTTCCTCATTGCACATATAAATAGATATGTAGCTACAGACAGGATGCTGACAACTCGATTGTCGAAGTAGTTGGAACGCCTCCATTCAAAGGCCGAGCATATCGTACGAGCCTTATACAAAACGCGCTTGATAAGAAGTACCTATAGACACCGTAAGGCGAGCATTTAAATAACAACTGTGGAATGTCACGCTATCAGAGACACCTTATCCAATAAGCGGTACGCATTATTCTATATGTTTTTCAATAAATCTTAAAACTTTTAATATAAAGTTTTGTGAAATTTATATATAGAGTACACACACACACACACACACACACACACACACACACACACACACACACACACACACACACACACACACACACACAGAGAGAGAGAGAGAGAGAGAGAGAGAGAGAGAGAGAGAGAGAGAGAGAGAGAGAGAGAGAGAGAGAGAGAGAGAGAGAGAGAGAGAGAGAGAGAGAGAGAGAGAGAGAGAGAGAGAGAGAGAGAGAGAGAGAGAGAGAGAGAGAGAGAGAGAGATTCCATAAATATGATCAAAAAATTAAAAAATAATGATTGATTCTATATAAGATCTATTAGAGTGTATATTAGCAATACAGAAATATTTTTCAATTTAATTTTGATTTGATTTTAATTTAATGCAATCTAAAATATAATTTTGTTTAATAAAAAATATTTAAACACATAAAGCAATCAGTATAACGATGCACAGTATACCTTATACAACTAATAAAAATAACGCATTATATATGGATTTGTATTTTTAAATGCAAGAGCCCAAGTTCTTCGATTCAGAGTTTATAATGTTGAACAGGGTTTATGAGTTCATCGGTGATAGAGTTACGTCACAGTGAGTTCTCGTTGTGTAATGATTCTTTTGTCTCGTCTCTGTCACCTGGATATCTCGGTGAGCGAGACAATTTCATCGATTTTCCCGAGGCATTCCGTTCAAGACGTCGTCTCGTTGCGAGCAAGAAACATCATCGCGGCATTGAATTCCGGGCCAATACGAGCGCCCCCCTCATCAACCTCAATTAAACTCCACCGTCTCGCAGTTATGCTCACTTCGCACCCGAGGCACACCAAGTGCTACTGGTGTTAAGTCACTATGTATTATTGGTCGAATTCACTCGTCTCAAGGAGGCTTCTCGCGCGTTGCCATATCGTCAAAGAAAGCATTCTTTTCTCATTTTTCTTTTATTACGAAAGACGTTTAACTATAGAAACTGGAAATTTATAATCAAAGATATATGAGCATGATAAACGCGTCTCAAACAAACCTATACGAGTTAATATTAAGTGATGATATTAGACTATTATAGATTTTTGTTTCAGTTTTTAGAATGCAATTGTAGTTTATGTTGTCTCTTAGATTTGTTTCACATTAGACGCTAATACTAATTATTAAAAATACTTGACGTTATTATTCGAAAAGAGAAATTAAACGATTGAAGAAATCACGAACTAAGCGCCAGAAAAAATTGATGCATTTCTAATAGAGAGACATAGAAAAGAGAGCACAACAAATACCTTAGAATTGCATTAAGTTTGGCTAAAGAAAATATGTCGTATATTCAAGACACGAAAGTAACTTTTATAATGCAGCAATGTTCTTACGAATTCTAAAAGCGCATTCTATTTTATAATAACGTCTATGATACGCTAGAATGTCAACGAGAGGGCTACAAATCCTTTCCTGCTAGTGACCCTCGAGCAGTGGCCATGTTCCTTGAGACTCGCTCCTTGAGATCCATGCTGGACATGTTGTTGAATGTCGTCTTCGGGATTACGCATCGAGGGCAGTGTCGTTGAACTTCAATACTCGGTAATGAAAGGGGGATCCTCGCAGTCAGGATCCGCTGCACTCTTTCAGACCGATGAATGCCGCGAGTCTTTGAACTTCATCGCCGACTGGCACAACGACTTGACTCGACTCGACTCGACTCGGACGCGCATGCACGCGTCCCGATTTCCGCTGTGATCGGATGCAACAGCTTCAATATTCTTTCGCATCCTGAATGTTCACGATGTATGACGCGATTGAATGCCGGTTAGTTGACGACGAAGAACGCAGAAGAATAGTTTTTCAATAATTTTTACGTGATATTGAATATTAACCAATATCAACGTTACAAGAATTTTTTTTTACATATACGCGCATTCATTATTTTATGTTAAAACATCGATAATGTATCTTGTATCTAACAAATGTTTTGGTTTAATTATTATAGTATAAGTATTACTTCAATATAAATTGATTGTGTCTTTGTAATATATTTGCAAAAAATAAATTTCGTGTTGTCTTTGCAAGAGTAATTCTATCCAATCTGCACAGAAATTTTGCTTCTAAATTGTAATAAACTAAAAATATTTATTTCTAGACACAGAATAGGGGATACTTTCTGCATTAATAAGAATTTTCAGATCAAATTAATACAAAATAACTGAATTAAATTGTAATACATTTTATCATCTATTTCACCATTATTTAGAAATTTAGATAATGATGCAAATGAAGATAGAAAATAACATGCGATATTTTTCTATAATTGATCAAAAGCGGAATTCGCTAGGCATGAGAATCCTTAGAATGTCTCGCGCATTTCTTTGCAAGAGCGTGGATGAGATACGCGGAAAAAAGAACGTGACAGATTAATCTCGGATACAATTTCACACATACAGATTAATCTCGGATACAATTTCACACATACGTAAATACGGTCGCACTTGTGCGTAGGATTTGCCGAGTTATAACACGTGCGTATGAGAAAGTCTCTTGCAAAAAGGACATGTCTTTGCACAAGACTTAATAAAGTATACAAATTTCAGATAAACATAAGTATACTGAATATAGCAATTTCACATTACTTTATACTTAGTCAATTAATATTAGGCCTGTTCTTTTTAGCTAAACTTCTTGCACGGTTCATCTTTTCTCTTTTTCTTTTCACGTTGGAGAGATATATAAGATATGTTGCGAAAAGTAACACCCCAGCCAGGGTTCGACTATATTCATTAATATTATTAGGCATAAAAAGATCCAGCCCGAACGTGTATAAGGCTTATTTCTATCTACTTGTATTATCCACATATCGGTCAAGTTTACTTATATTGTTTATCATTCTATATTTCCTGTTTTAATTAAAATAAGAAAATGAAAGGTTATTTCCTTTACATTTTTTTTTAATGCAAATAATTTGCATGATTCAAGTGAATAAGCTGATTCAATCATACTTCATAGTAGGAACGTTTCGAGATCTTTTGGAAATCGAGAAAAACCGTATGAATAGAAAGATGGATCATCCCTATTCAACCTTCGCAGCTGGATATCCATTTTTGCTCTATCTGGTTTCGGAATACCTCGACAACGTCGGCGTCGCCTCGACAACGTTTTTCTTTATATTCCAGTATTCGCATAAATTACGAAACATTGACATATGGTATACATTGAAGTTGATATTGTAACAATTATACGATGTGTCTGCTCAAAGAGTTCCCTTTTAAACTTTGTCTTTATAATTTTTGAATGTTTACTTACAACTTATTTAGCCTTGTCACTTTTGAAACTCGGTTGATACATTACTTCCAATGCTGTTTCCACTTCTGGAAACAGTCCTGGTACGCATTTTTCATAATCGCGCGTAAGCCCGTCTGCGAATTTTTTTTTATGTCTTCAATTGTGTCGAATCTTCGGTCTTTCAATGTGAATTTCAGTTTTGGAAAAAGAAAAAAGTCCGTGAAGGCCAAGTCGTGAAAGTAGAGAGGCTGAGGAAACACAATCATCTTTGTTTTAGTGCAGAAGTGACGAATCAATAATGGTGCGTTGTCGTGGTAAAAGAAACATAAATTGTCTTTCTATATTCTATACAGTTCAGGTCTTTTTCTCCTGACATTATCTCGACCTGGCTCTCGTAAACTTTTTCTTTTTACAAAACGAAATCCACATGGAAAGGCCAGAGAATTCGACACTTGAAGACATCAGGGAAAATTTGCAGACGTACTTACGCGTGATCCCGAAAAAATGCATACCTGCATGCTTCCAAAAGTGGAAGCAATATTTGAAGTGTATCAACCGAGAAGAAACATGTTTCAAAGGTGACAAGGCAGAACATGTTGTAAGTAAACGCCAAAACGCCCAAAAATTATAAAGACAAAGTTCCTTTTTAACAGACTTCGTATGGTGAGATGAAATAATAAATATTATTATACAATTGTAATAGAAATCATAAATATCTTTAGTTTTGTGTCGATATGTAAAAAAGAAGTAATTTAATTAGTCTTTTAAGAAATAACAAGCTAAGAAGAATATCCTTCTTAACATACTTTTTTAAATCCAATAATATGTTTCTCCTTACATTTATATGAATGTAATAATTTTAATAATAAGTTAAACGTTTTTCCTATTCAGTCAGAGTTTTATATAATATTCAAAACATTGTCATTTAAAATAATTTTGCACAAGCAATAATGGTAGGTAAATAAGCTTTTCTTCTACTCGTTGATTTAATTACACTGAAAAAAGGTTTTAGTTATAATAACCAAGGCTTGGTGAAATAGCTTCAACTAAAGGGTTTAGTGATTATGACGAAATAATTTGGTTAACATTAACCAAATATTTTGTCATAATCACAGATCACTAAACCCTTTAGTTGAAGCTATTTCACCAAGCCTTGGTTATTATAACCAAAACCTTTTTTCAGTGTATATTATACTGTCACAACGTTCTCATCGATAACACAGTATTAAGTACGCGTGTGCGCAAGAAAAATGTTCGTTCTCAGAGGAAAATACTTCTCATGCGCATAATTTCGCGCGCGGCGTACTAAATTATGCGCGTGTGAAGCGTCTCTTCGTGCGTCCATCGCGTCGCGGAGACTGCATGGCACTGGCAAGTGTTGCGCTAATCGTGGAATGCCGGTAGTGCACAATTGGCTTTTTGTGCGCGCTTAGATTCGGCGGGTGTATCATTTCATTAACCCATTAAACAATTACGCACGCTTAGACTCGCGTCTACATGCGGCTGTGAATGCGTTCCTTGTAAATTGAACGTGAGTTACTTCGAGCTCCTTTTTCGTTCACCATAGACACGTGGTCCCGGAAGACCGGGTCTATAAATCTCTCCAGCAATTCTAACTATTATTTCATTAACGCATATGCTACCTATATTGACAATTAATCCGTAATAATAGAGTTTAGATCTGTAATCTATCGACTATAGATCATTTTTGTTCGATAGATATTTTGGAATTTCATTTACTTATTTAATTTTTCATAAAACTGAGGATAATATAAATCACGTTGTATGTATCTAATGTGTATATAATATTTTTATGATTGTTGAAAATATAACAAGATATCGAAATATAGATATCTTGTCAAATAGAAAAAATGAGAAGATAGAGAATAGATAGTAGCAAGGCGAGACAATGTACAAACTAAAATATACTCAAAGCGCGAGGTGAATGCATTGTCGCTCGGCCCTGATTGCTTCTACTGTTGCCGCTGCACCGGCAGAGATAGCTCAATTGCTGAACATTCAATGCTACTAAAGTTCCTTCATGATAAATCGCACTCACGATTATTTTCTACGATGTATTGTCTATCACATATCTCATTGTGAATTTTAAGAAGAGAAACTAGTACGCATATTCATTACACATATAGTTATATAATTGAATCATGATTTCTAAGATTAATATATCTCTTTCTCTCTCTCTTTCTTTCTTTTTTTCTCTCTTTCTCTTTTTTCTCTGTATTCTTATATATTGGAAAGAAAATAAAACGCGGTATTTTACATTAATTATGTTTAATAAAAACCAACGGATTTAAGTAATAAAAAAAAGCAAAGTAAAAAGAAAGTATTCAGCATAAAATTAGATAGAGCAATGTTTAAATCACTCCCTATATAATATCACACATCGCGCAAGATCATTCGCGGACTGGATGCGTCATCCGTCGCGATCGTCATCATCGACATCGGTTCAAGTGGTGTTGACCCGAGCTCGTTCCCTTGCATCCTTGCGACTCGTTATCGATTCGTGGGAACATCATTCCGATCTCATGCCGATTTATATCTTGATCAGTATGGTAATGTCAAAAAACAAAAATTGCAATAGTTCACATAAATTCATACTAAATTAATAAACATCAAATCTGGTGAATAAGTCAGATACACACTTGAAAGTCATGCTCTCAGAAAATAAAGCTATTCTTATGTCAAGCTGTCAAATAATCGCGTGCTTTATTTAGAAGATAATTATCTCACTTAATTATATGACGAATTATTAACGTGCAACCACAACATAAACACTGAACATCATGCTACTGCATTATATTACGTAAATTCAGTTAATTCAATAAATTCTTTGTTTTATTTGATATTCTTTTCATACAATTTGATATCAAATAACATTTGCGTACTTGAAAAATGTGAGAAGAACGAAATAGCGCATATTACGAAATAAAAGAAATTTGCCGAAATAAAAAATTTCAAAACTCTCGTAAATTTTTGTGCAGTAACGTGTTAAAATAACAATTTTCAAATTTTAGGAATTTACAAATTTCTTTCCGCTTTGTTTTTTAACTTTTAACAGTTATAATTTTTACTAATTCATACGATCGTTGAAGTTTCACGTGTTCTGCGCAAGATAACCAAGACGGGATAATCGCACCTGTATACTGTATATTCCTAACATAAGATATGTTTGGGTTGTTTCTGCGCCACGCAAGGCTGCGGAGTTCGATTCGAGCCACTGCTTTATGCTTGGCTGGTTACCGCTCCTCTATGTCTTTCCTCCGTGCAGTATATAAAGGCAGAGGAAAGGACAGACACAAGTCGCCTCAAGAACGCGGGGGAACGCGTTCTTGCTTCCACCGCGGTCTGCTTTTTCAGCCAAGCGATACTTCGCCAAAGAATTCAATGAAGAATTACCGCATAATTTTCAACTCCCGCCGCGCCGTCCAGCTTCCCTATTTGGCGGCGGATTTTTATGAACTTTTATCATCTCGCCTTTATATACATCGAGAGACTCGACGTCGTAAGTTTGAAGTTGTTGGAACGCTGAGCGCGTATAGGTACTTGAAGAGCGGTAACGATGTTTGTTGAAGAAACTGGAGAGTTTGCCAATGACAGTTTTGTTCAAAGGAAGTTGAAAAAATGCAATCGAAGCAAAACGTATGTGGAAAAATTTTGCTAATACGTCAAGAAGTCTGTTCTTGCGCTACACTCAATATATCAAAGTCTATCATTATATCTATGTACTCAATGTCTATTATACTCAGTGCAATCATGGATTCCTGCTTTTATCATGTTTTTCTTGCAAAAAATAAAATTAATTAAAAATAATATAATTGTTATTTCAGTGTTTATAATGTGTGTTTTATATCTCAGCTCTATACTCGCACACTCGCACATATGCATCGTTCTATAAATATAAAGCACGACAAAATAAAAATTAAATATTTTCTATTTGTCGTTTCAATGCAATGCTACGTGAAAAATTCACATAGATGGATCCGAGCCGCGCACGTGTTCGTTTAAAAAAACTAGAAATAAAGCGAAATCAAAGGCATCATTTGTGTAAGTAGAACAACAATGTCATGTCATGCAGAAACGTGAGTTTTATTTCCAAATTAGTCGCGTGCAAATAAAACTAGGTCGCATTTCATAATTCTATGCTAGCCCACTATTTGTACCTAATTTTCTGTCTAGCTATTTACGCATAATCTATTGTATCGAAGAAACTTGAAAAATTCTTTATACCTATATAAACGTTTCTTTCTTTTAAATAATGTGATGTCTACAATCTACTTAAAATACACGAAATATTAAGAAAGAGAACTGTAATAATATTTTTTAAGTCGTTAACACTTTTTATATGAGTGTCTACAGCATTTAAATTTGATTACGTTTTCATAACATTTTTGTTAATTAAATTGTTAATTAAATTATTATTAAAATATTCAAACAAAATCCTTTTAATACATTTTCCTCTAAAATAATTATCTAATATGTTCGTGAAATTGGAGAAACGTGTATTTTATGAGGAAAAAAATGGTAAATTCAAATATTTACAAAGTTTACTAAAATTTTGGAGTTTTAAAATAACAAAAATGTTCTTCAATAAACGAATTTGTGTTAAAACTAGATTCCGTAGAAAGACATTTGCAGTGTCTTATCTCCGTACCCCTTTCGCACCGATACTGTCGCTTTAACGGAAGTTCCAGCGAACAGTGTCATACCATTGGCCTCGTTCTTGTATGGGTGCTCTGGATGAACCAAACTGACTAAGGCCTAATTAACCATTTAACAAGATATATTTAACTCGTGGCGTCTTGCTGTACGTGAGAGAAAGAAAGAGAGAGGAAAAGAGAGAGAGAGAGAGAGAGAGAGAGAGAGAGAGAGAGAGAGAGAGAGAGAGAGAGAGAGACCACATTGAGAAACGCCGCCGCATTTTTGGCACGAAAATAAGTAAGTCGTGCTCCTTCTTTCTTTCTCCTAATATTGCGTATCTTTCTTATTCTTCTCTGCACGTGACATTTGCGGCATTATCTCAGTCCTTTATCAATTGTGACACAAATAAAAACGGTGTTATCTGTACGAAAATAAGACACCCTGTGCGCGTCTCTTTATTCAGCCACTGTCCTCGTCGCGAGTATCGCAATCTTTTATCTTTATTCGTCGAAACAAAGGTGGGGAGGATTTTTATCCAAGCCTCGTCGGCGGTTCCTTCTGATTTGCTTATCGTAAGGGCAGTCCGCCTTTCTTATCACGGTGCCGAGATACGCAATTTCTTATCTGCCGAGCGATAAATCCCGCCAGTACGCATGGAAAACGCACAGGTGAAGCGCACTAGGTCCCGTTAATTTTGCATCGCATAATGTACATACGTAAATAAGAAAATTACACGGTTGTCAAATTAAAAAAGGGGCGTTTCTTTCTTAAATAAATATATCTGGTATTTGCGTGTTAGTAATTTCTATGAAATTTTAGGAATTTTAATAAAGAAGCGAACGCAATAATAACATTAATTATTATTCTAAAAATATTGCGTATGAAAAATATATTTAGTCTTTATTCGAATAAGATATCTATGTATTATTGTATTTCGTGTTAAAGGACGTTCTTTTTGCCGTTACGGTGCACTCTGTTGCAAAAATCGTGAGCTTGGGAGCGCGACGGGCATTCAGTTAGTTGAATCAAGAATGAGTCGAGAAAGTGCGATTAAAAGCATTAAAGTTTGCGTAACTAAAATGTTCCTACAGTTGAGCGGAACAGGTGGATTTGCTAGGTGGATAAATAAATCCGCTAAGATCAAAATAATATTACGTCATTCGTATTCGAGTTAATAAAATACCTTTCCGATTAATTTAATCTTAAAGCCCATTTATTACATATTAGATGTGGTCAAATACCGAAATGTATTAAAGCAAAATTCCATTTCTCTAATGAGAATTTAATTCGTGATCTTCGTTTATTATTTAATAATGCTTTTCACAAAAAATTCGAGTACGGATATTTTCAAATAAAACGCAAATTAATTGATGCATAAAAGATATTGGAGGCTATTCATTTATGTCATCTGAAAGATCAGATATACTTCTCAAGTAATTAAGTAAAATGAAACTGAATAATCATGCTTCGCGAGATATCAACACGAAAGGTGCATCAAGTTTAAGAAGCTGCGCTGCGCGGTAAATGCCGTAGAAAATAATTCAAATTCCGCACGGATGGATTATTTTAATCGTTATGAAAGGTATCAACAATTCGGATTAACGATACATAATTCGCTGATGCACTACTTTTTGCAAATGAGTCGCATTTTAACTCAAGATACTTCGCTCAGAATATCATCGATTTGCTGACAACAAGATTTGACGTACTCGAGAGTGTGCAGCAGCCTTCTGCCCTTTACTTTCGAGAGCGTTCCTTCAGCATCGACAGCAAGATTTTCAAGTTCGCATTGATCGCAAATTCGATTTAAGGCACGTACCTCTTTCATCTTGGGTGACATTCGCCCCGTCGACGACGACGTACACCACCGTGAGGAGCACGTAAATCCAAAGGATTACCCCGGCCAGCTCCATCCTGCGCCCTCGCGAGGAGATCCAAGGAGATCGAGGAAACTCCGGGCACCCTCACAACAACCAGCGACGCATATCCACTGCACCAGCACCACCGTACACTCGCCACTGTCAACCGCGGCGCGAATCTCTCAAGCCCGCGCGTTCCCGACGACGAGATTTCAACGTTGACTTCACATTTAGCGGTTGCGAATGCGTGTTTTGTGTCTGTCCTTTTTCCACAGGTGTCGGTCCTGGGCGCGGACGGAACGAACGTAACACGTAACCAAACTTCACGGTCGAGACATCGCGATCGTGGGATCCTCGAGTGATCGACGAGATCCTGGATCTTGGCTCGCTGGCTCGCTCCTTAATTTCGATCCTTCGCGAGCTCGAGCGTATTTCGTGAGCACGTGAGCGTAACGACGACGTGGGCGATTTGTTTTGAACGCGATCAACCGTTCTCGAAGTTGATCGAACGATGACAAGTGATGACAAGCACCGTACTCGGAAAGGAACACGGACACACACTCGCGGACTCGCGTTACCCGACGATAAACGGCGACGGGCGCACGTGACGAACGACGCGAAGTTTACGATGGAACGGAGTAAAACGTTGCGAAGGTGCTGCGCGGTCGGTCACCCTCGCGAGTCGCGAGCGTTTGCGGTGCGCGCGCGAACTTGCTCCCACGCCGGTCGCGCTAAGAATACGCAAGATCAAAGGAGGACCTACGCGCCGTCGCTCGGCGCAGCGCCGCCGAAGACTCACGGGGCTGGCCGAAGATTCACGAAGAGGCCGAGTCGCGCCGTGCCGCGCCGCGCCGCGCCGCGCCGCGCCGCGCCGCGCCGCGCGTCGCGTCCGCGTCGCGTCAGTTCGATCGACACCGAATTTATAAACGATGGATGCGTTATTGATACGGTACGCAATGAAACTCCATTATCTCGCAATCTCGTGTGCATCGATGGGGAAGATGCTTTCGCCGCAGGGAGAAATGAAATCGAATTTATGGCTGGATAAGCACGTAGATCGCAGAGCTTATTCTTTCATTTGACGATACGTGCTTGCTCCCTTTAACAATCCGAACTTACTTACAGGTCGCGAATTCAAATGCGCGCGCTTCATAGATTAGAACGATAATTTAAATTTAGGTGAGAATAACAAATTTGTCGCATAGATTTGACACAAACACAAGAGCAGTTCTGTATGTCTTGAAATGTCACCGAATTACAGTACGAATTATAGTAAATATTTCTCAGTCCGGTAAATATATATTTTAAAGTGTATCGGTATATGAATTTAGAATTACTATATTTCAAGTTAAGTAATATGCCATATTGCTAATTGGAGATTTGAAGATTGCAACCGATAGTTTTTGTGTATTTTTAACTCCTCCGAAGCACATATACATAATTTAAAAATGTACAAATGATTGGAGAATTAAATATTCCCGAGAAAAATTGTTTATATTTATATACATATAATTATAGTTATGTATAAAACATGTCTATTGTTCTTATTTATTATTTTTCTTGTATATACGAACAGAGATTATACAAAAGAACAAAAACATATATAGGGACATATTTTACACATTATATCTAATATATTGTTTACTGAATAAAGAAATATTTCCAGAAAAATAATAATCCATACATTTTATTCTATTTAGAGGTAAGGGGGATACAAAGAATTTGGATAATTTGATGGAATATTCTGCAATAAAGGATAATGTTAATTAATCATTTTATCAATATTTAGAAAAATTTTGATTAATTTTGATAGATTTATTATTTAATAATTCATATTGACATGGTTTTTTACAATTAACTTACTAATATTAAATGTTAATTCGTTATTAATTAAATGTGGAAAGTATTGTTAACATCATTATTATTAAAACAGAATTTTTTACGCTTATTAATTATCTGATATAAAAGGATTCAAGTATATAATGATATAAATATATACTTTAAATTAAATGGTTTTTATTAATTAATAATAAAATTAAACACAATAACAACAACAAAATAACATTTTATACTAATATTTAATATACAATTCTATATAAGTTTTTAAAAGTTGGTAATTAAAAGTTGATAATATAGTGTGTATATACGCGACGGAAAAAATTAAAAAGTACGCGGAAGATATTTTTCTACCAAAGAAGAGCGGATGTGCGTGTACGGTCCTGTCGATTCCACGAAGACGTTAGTCGTTTTATCGTTGCAAAAATTGTCGGGAAGACTGGTTTCTTGTCGCCAATGCACGCATGTACGGTGTGCACGTGTGATGCATACGTGTGATCGCGTACCTGAGAAGAAATCCGCGAACCGAGAGCGAGCTACGTTAACGTCGCCATATATTCTTTCTCGATCTACGAAAACTTTTCATTAATTCTTTCTTGTCTTGAAATCTTTTTTTTTTACATATGCAAAATATCGTACAATCATCGTACAATACAATACAATATAATAGCGTGGTTAGATTAATTAGAATTGAAAAATGGAATAAGTATACATTGATAAAAATCAGTGTGGATTTACAGAGAAAATTTATTTATTTTTTGGTAAATTTACTGAATTTTTATAATTTTCTATTTTAAATTTGCATTTTTTCTTTTGTTTGAATAAAAAATACAGGAATATTATGAAAAATTAACTGAATTCGGTATTTTTTATCGTTTATTTGTAAATTAGCTTCCGTTATTGTTAAATTCATTCATAACATTACATATATGTGCTCAAATTTCACTTTTATCCAGTAAATTTACAGTCTGGTGTGGGATTTTACTCTCAGTAGCGTGATATCACGGTATTTCAGTAAAGTGAAATGTGCGCATTGAGAATTGCATCATTCTAACGTGCAAATTACGAAACTTAATTGTATTTCGGAATTTGTATTACCGAAATTGTTTTCCGATACGTGATCGAAATTGGCTAATAATAATTGCCTAACTTCCGCGCGTACAAATTATAATAATTCACTTAATTAATTTGCCCGCAATTACTTGGATTATAGTAAAGTACATTTTATTTTTTAAACATACGTTAGTTCTAATGTCTGATAAGCCAGCTCATTAAAATCAGTTTTAAAAGAAATATATATATGTATGCACGTCTCGATGCACGTTTATTTTACAGTGCATTGAACATTTTGATCTGAGAAAAGAATTAATTAATTACACAATTTTTGGAATATGGCAATGTTCGGCACATTCCAAAAGAATGACTTGTTACGTAGAATGTGCGCCACGCGCATACAGTGTATTGTTGTCATATCACCTTAATTGCTACTATTGCATTGGCGCGTTGAGACTCGAACGAACAGGTAGCCGCATGATTCCGTGTTTTGTCGTGTCATTCTCTTTTTAAATCTGATTGCGACAAATATCAGAAGATATCAAACGAGGGTAAATATTTAGTACAATTTAGTACAACTCCTCTCCTCTCCTTAGTAATCTTGACTTTAACTTATATTATAGATGTCACTCTCCTGAGTTACCTTCAGAAGGTTTTAGCCGCCGCTCGTTGTTTTCTAACATCGGTAAAATTTACCCAAACTAACTGATTGCTACACTGTACGTATACCTGCGCATAAAAAAAGAACAAAGGCAACAAATTGATCGATAAAAATCAATATTACTAAAGTTCACTAATCGATGACAGATCAGTAATTATTGCACATGTATAAGTGCAATCTGTGTGGTATTACTGAATATCTTTGATCACTTAAAACTCGAAAATAATTGATTTCGACATTTAATATTGAGATTGTTTATTCTAGCTATTCTCCAGAAATATCTATTAAAGTATTGTAAGGGAAAGGGGAGTATAATAAGATGACAAAGTGGGTAAGATGACGAATTGCTAATTTTTCTAAACTAATAACAGATAACGAGTCGACGCCGAACTCATTAAAGGCTTCAGATAATAGCACATAATCTCTTGTAGTTTGATTTCAATATGTCCACAAAAATGGATAATATAATAAGAAATGTGTTTCTGATGCACACATATGTAATTTTTTGGTGTTTGTTTATAAGGAATAACATAATTATAGTAAATACTTTCACTTTCTCTATAAAATTACAGTAGGGTAACTCCGGTATTTACGCCGCGGCCGCGCGAGAATTTACGTCGCAGAAGTCAGAAAAAATAGAAGGAATGAAGGTAGGTATTTGCTCGCAATTATTTTGTTATGTGCCTTCATGATATATTAGTATTGTGTTGTAATTTCAGTTCTTTACTGTTAATACTAACGAAACCGTCGTGAGGTGAATCGATTTCTCAATGTAGTAAGCAGCGCGATCATATGTTACGACCTACGTAAAATGATTACTGTAGGGAATGTAAAAGGTTTAATGGTTATTTCATGATACAAATTATAAGTGCAAAAGGGATAGTAAAGGATGGAATACAGCAAAATACAAGCATAGCTCTTGTATATATTCTTTATTTAGCTTGATATCTTATATATCCCATCTGTTTAGGACATATAGCATTTTTAGCGTGCGGGACTTATGCCATAGTGCCCATAGTACAAACACTCTGTAAAAATCGAAATCTCGTGTTTGTCCTTTTTCTTTCTTTTTTTTTAATCATATAACAATAACCTTTAATGCATCTATCGTTCGTCTATTTTCTTTTTAAAATTTTTCAATTTTTCAATTTGTTTATCATTCTTACACCTTAATAAACTTTTTACACACATTTTATAACTTATTATGACATTTTATTGCCTCATTTATAAACATTACTTGTAATTTTTTATAAGGCGTATATTCCACCTATGAATATCATTTATCCTACTCCAATAGGACATATGGCAAAAATGCAAGGGTCTCTAAAAGTTTTTTTTATTAAATACAAAGAATGAATATTTCATATTTCTATTTTTTTTATAGTAGTAGACAGTATAAAGTTTTTATTGGTATAATTTATTTGCCTTAAACATAGTAAATAGTACTCGGTAAATTAAATTGTCCTTAAGTGCGGCGTATATACCGGAGTTACCCTATACCATAAGTATTTAATGAAAATAAAAAGTCGTTCGGCGCACGTTTCATTAAGATCTCGCGCGCTATCTCGTCTTAGTAATCAAAAGTGTAAAATTGCCAGTATTAATAATGACTAATTTCAATAGGGCAGATTTCAAATTAACGAGTGCTTGTTGAATCGTCTTTCTATCGTTTGCGGTTGCCGAGATATAAGCGTTTAATGAAAATAAAAACTCGCTTTGCGCCCGCGAATCCTTAAGATTTTGCGCGCTTTCTCGTCTTAATAAACGGAAATAAATAATTGCCAATGATAGAAGTGAGCAATTCTAATAGAGTAAAGCACGATGTAAAAAGTGCTTTTTGAATCATCTTTCTGTCTTTTACGATTGCCGAGATATAAACGTTTAATGAAAATAATGAATGCGGCGAGGCGCGCGATTCCTTTGGCCAGCTCGCGCTTTCTCGCTTTAATAAACGAAAGTACATAATTGCGAGTAATACAATTGAGTAATATCAACAGGGCAAAGTACGAATTAAAGTCTTTTTTTAATCA
The DNA here is from genome assembly GCF_030848795.1 of Temnothorax nylanderi. Taxonomy (NCBI): domain Eukaryota; kingdom Metazoa; phylum Arthropoda; class Insecta; order Hymenoptera; family Formicidae; genus Temnothorax; species Temnothorax nylanderi. The sequence goes on from NW_027249237.1 coordinate 189,717, forward strand.
TCTTTCTATCATTTACGGTTGCCGAGATATAAGCGTTTTATGAAAATAAAAAATCGCTCGGCGCTCGAATCCTTAAGATTTTGCGCGCTTTCTCGTCTTAATAAACGGAAATACAGAATTGCCAATAATAAAAGTGAGCAATTCTAATAGAGTAGAGCACGATCTAAAAAGTGCTTTTTGAATCATCTTTCTATCATTTACGGTTGCCGAGATATAAGCGTTTTATGAAAATAAAATATCGTTTGGCGCACGAATCCTTAAGATTTTGCGCGCTTTCTCGTCTTAATAAACGGAAATACAGAATTGCCAATAATAAAAGTGAGCAATTCTAATAGAGTGGAGCACAATCTAAAAAGTGCTTTTTGAATCATCTTTCTATCATTTACGGTTGCCGAGATATAAGCGTTTTATGAAAATAAAAAATCGTTTGGCGCTCGAATCCTTAAGATTTTGCGCGCTTTCTCGTCTTAATAAACGGAAATACAGAATTGCCAATAATAAAAGTGAGCAATTCTAATAGAGTGGAGCACAATCTAAAAAGTGCTTTTTGAATCATCTTTCTATCATTTACGGTTGCCGAGATATAAGCGTTTTATGAAAATAAAAAATCGTTTGGCGCTCGAATCCTTAAGATTTTGCGCGCTTTCTCGTCTTAATAAACGGAAATACAGAATTGCCAATAATAAAAGTGAGCAATTCTAATAGAGTGGAGCACAATCTAAAAAGTGCTTTTTGAATCATCTTTCTATCATTTACGGTTGCCGAGATATAAGCGTTTTATGAAAATAAAAAATCGTTTGGCGCTCGAATCCTTAAGATTTTGCGCGCTTTCTCGTCTTAATAAACGGAAATACAGAATTGCCAATAATAAAAGTGAGCAATTCTAATAGAGTAGAGCACGAATCTAAAAAGTGCTTTTTGAATCATCTTTCTATCATTTACGGTTGCCGAGATATAAGCGTTTTATGAAAATAAAATATCGTTTGGCGCTCGAATCCTTAAGATTTTGCGCGCTTTCTCGTCTTAATAAACGGAAATACAGAATTGCCAATAATAAAAGTGAGCAATTCTAATAGAGTGGAGCACAATCTAAAAAGTGCTTTTTGAATCATCTTTCTATCATTTACGGTTGCCGAGATATAAGCGTTTTATGAAAATAAAAAATCGCTCGGCGCTCGAATCCTTAAGATTTTGCGCGCTTTCTCGTCTTAATAAACGGAAATAAATAATTGCCAATGATAAAAGTGAGCAATTCTAATAGAGTAGCAGTACAGTTGCCGAGATCTAAAAAGTGCTTTTTGAATCATCTTTCTATCATTTACAGTTGCCGAGATATAAGCGTTTTATGAAAGTCAGAAATCATTTGGCGCCCGACCTTCACGGCACGCGCGCGCTTTATAATGTTAAATAAACGGAAGGACATAAATGTTAGTAACACAATCGAGATATTCCAATAGCGCAGAGTATAAACTAAACAGTCCTTTTTGAATCATCTCTATATCTTCGGTGGTTGCTCAGATATTTGCGATAAACGATATGGAAGACTTTTTTTTCTCGCGCCAAGCCAGCAACACATGGCCTTGACCTACTTTTGAGCGGCGGGCTGTACATTGACCTACTTTCTAAATTGACCTTGACCTAGATCGCCGAGTCCGGGAATGACGGCGCGCGGCGCGCGGCGTGCAAGGCAACGTCTATCGTAAATATTTTGATGTTTTTGCCGATTTTTAAAGGTTTATTTTAAGTACCGAGTGGCCTGCTTCCAAAGTAGCGTCGTTTACGCTGTCACAGCTTCCTCCTTAATGTGAGATGTATTATTGATGACATTGCAATCACATAGATGTCATACATCCATGCATTAGCGCTAATTACAAAATATTTCATGTCGTTGTTGAATGATGTTTATATCTGTGGTGGTTGCTGCGATATAAGAATATATTGATTCGCTGGTTAAAGTATTATGCGTTTTAAAACTCTTTATCGTTAAATCTTGTTCGAGAAATCATGCCTTATATTAAGAAGCATGCTGGTAATTGGTATAAACATTGTATTATTAATTTCTAATGTATTTTGACAAAGATCTGACGATAATCATTACTAGGATATTAGTGATTATCATTAAGTACCTGCAATATTTTTTATTTGTGTTTATTAATTAATAAAACAAACTGTTTACTAAAAATTTAAAGGTACATATTTCATAGTTCGAAGAGAACATTATTACAGTTAATTCCAATTTGTTATCGTCTTTATTGCTAATTTTGCGATATTCGTCCCTACATGTTGCGTGCGCGTGAATTATACATTCATATCTCAATGTATACATAAACTTGGAACATAACACTACCGTGTCTCTTGACAAGCAAATGTAATTAATAAATTATTACATTACTAATTTAATAAACAATTCATATTAATATAATATTAAATTACTATTAAGTAATAGCGAGAAACATATTGTGCATTCGTTAATACGCTTGAAAGATTATAAAAATTATGAAAAGAATTTTAGATTATGAGAAAAGCGCGAGATTCTCGAGTTTAGAGTCGTCTTTAATTTCTCAGAAATCGCTCCTGTTACGCGGAAAGCATGATGAGCGAAGAGGTTGCAGTAGGTATTCAAGCAGCGGCACGCCTACCCTCACCAATGTGGGGAGGCAACACCCTCGCTCAGAATACCTCCGTCAACCTCCTTGCCTAACATGCTATCCTGATACTTTTGCCGATTTAAACGGAGTTTTCGACACCGAGAATCGCCATTTTCGCTTCCTCTCATCCTAATACGCACTTTCAACTATTTTTATGATCTGTTTTGTGCATCTCTACGACACGTGAACAATTCTTCTATTGTTTCATTTTAACCTTAAAATTACCCTAACATTAAAATATGAAATTTCTGTTATTATTATTATTATTATTATTATTATTATTATTATTATTATATTTATTAATTATATTCGTTTAAATTACAAATAATTGACGCGTATGCGCGGCACGCAATAACGCTCCAACTCATTTCTCACGCTAAACATGACACTATAGCGAATTGAAAAGACCCGTATTATAATATATGTGTTTTCCGCAAAACAGCAAGATATAACTTACATTACTTTGCTAAAAAATTTCTAATTATTTAATAAAGATTAACAAGTTCGTGAAACAATTAGCGTTGTGTCAACGTATATTTTTTTAAACTCGTTTAGTATCGGCCGCAACGGCATTTGTAGCTTTTTTCTCTCGTTGGCTAGAATTATGAAACAACATTCTAGAACCTTTTATCATTTAATCTTAATTGTTCGAGAAAGCATGCCTCTCATTAAAGGACAGATAACAATGATACAATTAACGTATTTCTCGAGATTCCTCTTGTGTCGTTCGTCGTATGTACATACATATCTCGGATCTTCTATCTTCCCGAACGCCGCCCGACGGCACTCGACGCTACCTTTTTCTCATTGCCGAGCATTATGCAACAATATTCTAAAACTTTTTATTGTTTAATGTTGTTCGAAAGAGCATACTTTGCATTAAAGGATACATAACAATGATGAGATGAATGTATTTCTCGAGATTTGTTTAGTGTCGTTTGTCACATTTCGGATCGTCTACCTTCCGGCCGAGTACGAGCGACGGCATTCGTAGTTTCCTTTTTTTTCGTTGGCTAGCATTATGCAACAGCATTCTATAACTCTTTATCGTCCAATCTTGTTCGAGAGAGCATGCCTTACATTAAAGGGCACATAACAATGTTAAGATAGCTATAAAATAAGGTATATCCTGTATTACAACACCTTAGAGATCTTTTGTGTGCATAAATGCTGCTTACAATATTTTCGTACGGTTCATCGTCTTTTAGATTAAACGATAAAAAGTCTCAGAATATTGTTGCATAATGCTAAGCGAAAAACGTAAACTATACGAATCTCGTCACTCGTGCCCGGCAGGAAGACGGTCCGAAATGCGACGAACGACACTAAACTAATCTCGAGAAATACGTTCATCTTATATCATTGCTATGTATCCTTTAATGCAAAGTATGCTTTCTCGAACAAGATTGGACGATAAAGAGTTATAGAATGCTGTTGCATAATGCTAGACAACGAAAAAAAGGAAACTACGAATGCCTTCGTTCGCGCTCAGCGGGAAGGTAGACGGTCCGAAATGTGACAAACGACACTAAACAAATCTCGAGAAATACGTTCATCTTGTCATTATTATATGTCCTTTAATGTGAGATATGCTCTCTCGAACATGATTAAATGATAAAAGGTTTTAGAATGTTGTTGCATAATGCTAGCCAACGAGAGAAAGGAACTACGAATGCCGTCGCTCGTGCTCGGCAGGAAGACGGCCCAAATTCCGAAATGCGACGAATGACACGGGACTAATCTCAAGTAATAAGTTCTTATCATTGTTATCTTAACATTGTCCTTTTAATGTGAGGCATATGCTCTCTCGAACAAGATTGAACGATAAAGATCGAATTATAAAATGCTTTTGCATAATGCATAGCCAACGATTCATAAATTTTTATATATGTATCTCAGCAACCATCACAGATATAAACATCATTCAAAAACGACATAAAATATTGTAATTAGCGCTAATGTGATTGCAATATCATTTAATAATACATCTCACATTAGGGAGGAAGCTGTGACAGCGTAAACGATGCTGCTTTGGAAGCAGGCCACTCGCTACTTAAAATAAGCCTTTAAAAATCAGCAAAAACATCAAAATATTTACGATAGACGTTGCCGTGCACGCCGCGCGCCGTCATTCCCGGACTCGGCGATCTAGGTCAAGGTCAATTTAGAAAGTAGGTCAATGTACAGCGCGTGACAAAAGTGTCCCGCCGCCCGCCGCCCACCGCTCAAGTAGGTCAAGGCCATACGTCGCTGGCTTGGCGCGAGAAAGTCTTCCCTGTTTATCGCAAATATCTGGGCAACCACCGAAGATATACAGATGATTCAAAAGGGACTGTTTGATTTATACTCTGTGCTATTGGAATATCTCAATTTTGTTACTAACAATTACGCCCTTCCGTTTATTAAACATGATAAAGCGCGCGCGTGCCATAAAGATCAGGCGCCAAATGATTTCTGCATGACTTTCATAAAACGCTTATATCTCGGCAATCGTAAATGATAGAAAGATGATTCAAAAAGCACTTTTTAGATCGTGCTCCACTCTATTAGAATTGCTCACTTTTATCATTGGCAATTATTTATTTCCGTTTATTAAGACGAGAAAGCGCGCAAAATCTTAAGTATTCGAGCGCCAAGCGATTTTTTATTTTCATAAAACGCTTATATCTCGGCAACCGTAAATGATAGAAAGATGATTAAAAAAAGACTTTGTTCTTCGTACTTTGCCCTGTTGGTATTACTCAATTGTATTACTCGCAATTATGTACTTTCGTTTATTAAAGCGAGAAAGCGCGAGCTGGCCAAAAGAATCGCGCGCCTCGCCGCATTCATCATTTTCATTAAACGTTTATATCTCGGCAACCGTAAATGATAGAAAGATGATTCAAAAAGCACTTTTTAGATCGTGCTCTACTCTATTAGAATTGCTCACTTTTATTATTGGCAATTCTGTATTTCCGTTTATTAAGACGAGAAAGCGCGCAAAATCTTAAGGATTCGAGCGCCGAGCGATTTTTTATTTTCATAAAACGCTTATATCTCGGCAACCGTAAATGATAGAAAGATGATTAAAAAAAGACTTTGTTCTTCGTACTTTGCCCTGTTGGTATTACTCAATTGTATTACTCGCAATTATGTACTTTCGTTTATTAAAGCGATAAAGCGCGAGCTGGTCAAAAGTATCGCGCGCCTCGCCGCATTCATCATTTTCATTAAACGTTTATATCTCGGCAATCGTAAAAGACAGAAAGATGTTTCAAAAAGCACTTTTTAGATCGTGCTCTACTCTATCAGAATTGCTCACTTTTATTATCGGCAATTATTTATTTTGTAATTAGCGCTAATGCATGGATGTATGACATCTATGTGATTGCAATATCATCAATAATACATCTCACATTAAGGAGGAAGCTGTGACAGCGTAAACGACGCTGCTTTGGAAGCAGGCCACTCGGTACTTAAAATAAACCTTTAAAAATCAGCAAAAACATCAAAATATTTACGATAGACGTTGCCGTGCACGCAGCGCGCGCGCGCCGGCATTCCCGGACTCGGCGATCTAGGTCAAGGTCAATTTAGAAAGTAGGTCAATGTACAGCCCGCCGCTCAAAAGTAGGTCAAGGCCATGTGTTGCTGGCTTGGCGCGAGAAAAAAAAGTCTTCCCTATCGTTTATCGCAAATATCTGAGCAACCACCGAAGATATAAAGATGATTCAAAAAGGACTGTTTAGTTTATACTCTGCGCTATTGGAATATCTCGATTTTGTTACTAACATTTACGTCCTTCCGTTTATTTTAACTTTATAAAGCGCGCGCGTGCCGTGAAGGTCGGGCGCCAAATGATTTCTGACTTTCATAAAACGCTTATATCTCAGCAATCGTAAATGATAGAAAGATGATTCAAAAAGCACTTTTTAGATCGTGCTCTACTATATTAGAATTGCTCACTTTTATTATTGACAATTCTTTATTTCCGTCTATTAAGACGAGAAAGCGCGCAAAATCTTAAGGATTCGAGCGCCGAGCGATTTTTTATTTTCATAAAACCCTTATATCTCGGCAACCGTAAATGATAGAAAGATGATTCAAAAAGCACTTTTTAGATCGTGCTCCACTCTATTAGAATTGCTCACTTTTATTATTGGCAATTATTTATTTCCGTTTATTAAGACGAGAAAGCGCGCAAAATCTTAAGGATTCGGGCGCCAAGCGATTTTCTATTTTCATTAAACGCTTATATCTCGGCAACCGTGAATGATAGAAAAATGATTAAAAAAAGACTTTGTTCTTCGTACTTTGCCCTGTTGGTATTACTCAATTGTATTACTCGCAATTATGTACTTTCGTTTATTAAAGCGATAAAGCGCGAGCTGGTCAGAGGAATCTCGCGCGCCTCGCCGCATTCATCATTTTCATTAAACGTTTATATCTCGGCAATCGTAAAAGACAGAAAGATGATTCAAAAAGCACTTTTTAGATCGTGCTTTATTGTATTAGAATTGCTCACTTTTATCATTGGCAATTATTTATTTCCGTTTATTAAAACGAGAAAGCGCGCAAAATCTTAAGGATTCGCAGGCGCCAAGCGAGTTTTTATTTTCATTAAACGCTTATATCTCGGCAACCGCAAACGATAGAAAGACGATTCAACAAGCACTCGTTAGTTTGAAATTTGCCCTATTGGAATTAGTCATTATTAATACTGGCAATTTTACACTTTCGATTACTAAGACGACAAAGCGCGCGACCGCGCGAAATCTTAACGAAACGTGCGCGCCGAGCGACTTTTTATTTTCAACTTATGGGTATACCTATATTTCGGCAATCATAAATATATAGAAAAATGGTAGAAAAACACTACAAAATGGTTTTAGCCTTTTTTTCTCGTTTATAATGTTTTTTTTAAGCTGATTTCATGGATTTTTGTTAAGTATTTTTGTTGCGCGCGAATACGGAACTATCAAAATCCGAGTCATTTTTGGCTAAAATTATATGGAATAAATATGTTCTTGTCAAGATATATAAGGTAATATTATTTGTTCACTGTCGTCAAAATCGCCAATGTACCACTTAATATTGTCAATTTATATAGTGTCGATCGTGAAACTATATGCTTTTTATCGTTATGGTTAATTTAACAACAGTCGTCAAAGTATATATATGTATGTACGATTGAACAGCGGTTATCGTCAAACTATAGCCAGAAGTCGTCGAAGTAGCCAATTAACATATATATATATATTTTTATATTTATGTGTTTCTTATATTTCAAGATTAGGTATAACTTTTCGGGACATTGTCTCATTTCTAAGATTTCAGGATTATGACATTTCGACACATTGTCATATATATGTAGTTTTCAATTTTTGTGATTTTGATTTTTCGGGACATTGCATGTCCACCGAAATATTCTATAAGAAGAATATATTTTGCGTTCTTGTACGTTTATAACAATAATAAAATGTTTTATTTTTTAATTAATCTGTTTGTGTAATTTAGAACATCTTAATTCTGCAAAGTACTCTCAATAGGAAATAATTTGTTATATAATCTATTGTGATACGTCATTATGATACAAAGCAAACAAGAGAACTTATTGCACTGCATTATCGCAGTCAATTGAAAGTCACATGTGTTTCCAATAAATCTATCGGACTTTCTGTATCTATGTTAAAATAATCAGGCAGCTGAATAAAGCGTTTCACACGTGTATTATATCGTCTTCCGGCACTAAGTAAGATAACTGACAAACTGTCTTTGTCTATTCAGAATTACGCATTACCGATTAGAACAATATTGTTTTTGCATCGCGAATATGCGCATGCAACTCGATGAAAACAGCATTTGATGTCCTCGGTAGTACTGATAAGCAAATTAAAACGTCATATTACTCTGAGATATTAATACCTTCATCGTAGCTGAGCAAAAATCTTTTAATTAAGCCGGTTCCCTGATTTTTAACGAAGCGCCATGTGTCCTGTAAGTTAATAATAGCCTTCGTAAAAATGCATGTCTTTATGATGCTGTTAATTTCTTTTCGTCCCTTTTTGAGTTATTAATCTCTCCGTAGTAATGGTTTTTAAATAGGACTTGAGAGCTGCGATTATTATTTTCTTTCTTTCTTTGTTTGTTTATTTCTTTGTTTGATTATTATTTTGCCTTCATCTTCTTCCGCACATGGAGTGTGATGTCCGCACTGAATGTGCGAATTATGTTGACTTTTACGTATAAAGATCATAGAATGTTAAAATAATTTATAGGCAGATGCAATATCTTGCATCTTAACAAACGCTGAAAATTAAATCCATTTTTCGAAATAAATCATATCTTACATTAGAAAATAGTTGAAACTGATAGGGAAGAAAGAGGCGGAAAGAATAATTAAGCATAGCTTTATTTAATTTTAATTAGTATTGTTGTATATGTCTCAAAACGTCGAATTAGCTGTTTGTTTCCAAATTCTTTATATTTCTTCTTTTTCAAAATTTTCACACAAAATTATTTATTTTAAAATATTTAATATAAAATAAAAACTCTAAATAGCCTAAAGTAAAAAGTGTATAAAAGGATAGGTGCAGAATCAAAATAAATATACTCGGATGCGTTATTTATATAAATATCATATCTTAAAACATACAAAAAGATCTGTAAGAAATTAAAAAAAAAACCTTAAAATTTTTGAAATGTCTAGAACTTTTTAACTTAATTTTGATACTTTTTGTTATTGATATGAAACGTTGTTGAGGAGAGGGTGTGTTAAACAATACTATTATTTTCTTTGTATCTGTTTATTATAAATAACAAGATGCATATATTCGGTGCGCACGTGTCATTTAACTTGTATAATATATTTATATGTATATATATGTATATATATATATACCTATATGTAATCAAGCTCCGGCTAAATTTATTTCGCTTATTCCCTGTACTATATCTCTGATTTATGCTGAGTGATTAATACACTTCGCTACAATCTGTTTCGCGATACCGCGTGAAAAATTCGAGAATAAACTTTGCGCGTCATGCGACAAAGGAAAATCGCGTTGTCTTCTCACGAGGTAGAAGTGGATGCCGAAAATCGATTTGCTCTCGATCGCGCGTACTGAATGATACTTTTTCTTAAACCCTTCGAAATTAGCGGCATTACCGCATATCTTTTCTTTCGAGTGACATTGATTCCACCAATTAAAATGTAGATACAAATCCGATAGAATTTTTTTTATTGTTGAAAAGTGTTTAAAAATTTACCGTTACTGATATGCGTCTCGCGAGTAACATGGGCGAATATTTGGATTAAAATTGTTCAGTCGACGAACAATTTAATGATATCGCGTATTGAACTTGGCCTGGATATGTCTAATTGAATTCAGCAATACGTCGATGTACGAGTTCAACATATTCGTTGTCTTGAGCGTCCAGATAATTCGTGCCAATAATCGCCAAATGTCCGTAAGGAAACTTCTCTATCTCTGGAAACGAAGGGATTAACGGCGGAGCATCGGTAATCCTTAGAAGCTACATTATATATTCATATAGCATTCGCATTAGCAACGTTTAATGCGTGCGTCCCTCTCGTATCGTATCCCCGCAATCCTAATGCTCTCCTACGCGCTCTCGACTATCATGCCTTAATTTGCGATAATCTAAACAACGCGTGTGTGTATACTTATAACATATTTTTATAAACTCTCTTTTACACATGAAAAGGTTTAAACCTTTCGTCCCACGAGATGTCCGCTATTTCGACTTTGATTCCTTCGTCATTCTCGCACATCTTTTTATCATTGTTACCTGCCGTGAAATCAGAGAAATCTATAATTATTAAATTAACAAGTTTTCTTTTCCAAAGAGATTTATTTAAAGTAACGTTATACGTGAAAACTGATTTTGTTACTGTTGCCAAATTCTTTATTATTTATTAATTTTTTATTTAAGATGCAATCGAAGAGATAAAACAAGTTGCATATTGCATTAATTTAATCGCATTACGTTTGTGTGCGTAAAAATTGAACGATTAGGACTGATTTTGAAAAAGATATGTTCATGCTGATTGTTACAAGCGCAATGCTTCGAGAGAAGACGCGCGAAAAATGGGGAATTTCGGGGGACGCATTTGAATCACATATGTAGAAAATTAAAGACGATTAAACTTTGAAAAGCTACATATACGACATCTTATAGCAGGCACATCTTATCATATCACGCTAGAGGCTCGAAAAAGCCTGGTAAAACCGCACAGAAATACTGAACCCGACATTTGTTGTATTCCTTATTTCTTGTAACGACTAATTACGTATTTCCCTCTCTTTCTATATCATTCTTACACATATGCATTCGTTCGCATGCGTTCTTTTTCTTCCTCATACGGGCAGTCTCTTTTGTTATTAATTAAATAAAGGGTGCGAACGGTGCGTAAGCGCAAACGAACGAATAAATTCTTATTCTGTTTAAATGGACAGAGATTGTTATATCAGAGACATCCCCCTTGAAGGACAGCATTTGCGATAGGGATACTGAATCGCGAAGCTACTATCTTTTGCGAATTGTTGCAATCTATTTTTTGTTTTAGATTCCATCAATTTTAGATTTAAAAAAAAAACATGTAAATAATATCATCGAGAATCTGTTTAGTAGCTATTTGCTTCTATTTGTTGCACGTTTATTTTCATTTTATCTTAAAATCTTAAATAATTGTAAATAAATCAGTTTGTATAAAACAATATATAAAAAATAATAATAAAAAATATCGCAATTATAAACGGTTCGTATTTGTTCGTTTGATTCTTTATGAGTCGTATACGAGACATGAGCGATGAGACCGAAAAATGTAACGACATACTTAAATAAATCTTTTGGTGCTGCAAAGAATAACTGAAAAGTTAGATTTTGTAACAACTTACATGTTATACATAAAACAAGATTATCTTTTGCGAATTGATTTTTAATCACAAGGAAAGTAGATATATTTCTATCAATAAAATCTTTAACATTTCAAGACTTTTTAATGTGTTATATGTATTGTGGCAAATACAAAAGGAATTCATTTGATGACATTTTATAAGAAATTATTTGTTAAACGTTTTTATCAATTCCTTACAATATGATTTGATTACTTTGGGTTTGAAAGACGGATACGGAATGCGCATTCTTCTGTGACGTGTGTCATACAATTTAGAAGTGTTGCGCGACGTGATTCTTGAGTATTCATTCAATTATATAGTAATGCATCGTTTCTTTTCGAACTTAACGCTCATATATGAGTTTCCTTCACATTAAACGTTGAGGAAAATCTCTTTTATTTTTAGTGAACGTGTCGCATTGTGTCACGTATTTGTGAAGTCATCATGACTTTGATATTAACATGTACTCACGTATATAGATTTGTATCAAACATGTTGGATATTTAAAAATCAAATTACGATATTAAAATATCCATAAGATAAACGTTAAAATTTAATTAATACCACTTTATAATTCAAAAAAATGTTAAACAATAACCACGAACATATCAAAAAACGATTAAGAAACTTGATTTTATGATAAAGAAATAAACAATGTCCTTAAAAGACGCTTTGCACCATTCATGAAATCTTTTAAAACCTGAAATTAAAATTTATTGTATATCCAATAACGCAGCAATAACATTATTCTCTCATATACCCTTAATACTGTTCCTAACAACATTGCATGTCGAGCAAATATAATATCGATAAAAGATCTGATATCTTTTAAGTAGTAAATTCTATCTTTAAAGCTCTTAACTTATAGTCATTTAGAATTAAACATTTATTACGAGCGCGTGTGGTCGATTCAGCGCAAATCGCGATTAAAAAGTAAATGTGGTGCCGATGAAAAAGCTTCGGAAAGAAATGAACGATTAGTGCCGCGAGGGATCGTTGCCCGACGAAACCTTTCTAAATTATTAAATGGCGTCATTGTCCGATTATGCTCGTTTGATTTTACGTAACGAAAATCGAGGGTGGTGGTAGGATTCGGCGATAAACATTTAACAGACGACTGCCTCCGATATCGGGTTCTCCGTGATGTGTATGGTCGCGGTAGGCCAGTCGATCTTCTTGCTGCAAACGTGATTCAATCCTTCCAACGAAGCCAGTCTGAAATCGGCCATTTTTAACGGCGACAGCGGGGCCACTGTAAACGAAAATATCGGAAGCTAGTATCTTCGATTACGCTCCTTCACCTTTACCTTGCCTTGAAGAGGCTGTAACGCGCATGTAATTACGTTCGTTCGTTCGAATTTTGTTACGCAAAACGTAGAAAATCGCTCAACGAAGGATATAAATAAAAGAAAGCGCACATGCAAAGTAAAAGGAGAATCAAAGGTGTATTGTTGGTGGACTGTTGTGTGCGCATAGCGAGACGTTGTGGACTGGCAAGGATTGTTCACTATTCTATGTTGCCCAGGTGCGAGATTGCTTTGTTCTGTCTTTTAGTCGTTTTTTTTTAAAACAATTTTACGAAAAAATGATCTAACATGAGCGTGTGCTGTTGCAAAATGAGTTAATTCCCTTTTTTTATTCATGTAAAGTAAATACTTTAATTTGGATCACCTGTATTAGAGTGTAGCGCAACAGGTCGGTCTCTGTTAATATCGCAAACAGATAGTACCTTGTTATCGATTACAGAGAAACTATATGAAACAGAAGAACTCAATCGGTAAGACCAATTTGTCACAAATTACTTCACTGGGCACCAATAATATTCGCTGTGCATTCGTTCGTCTGAAGTTCTTTAGTCGCACTTTCGTCATAAAATTTATGAATATTCGTGAAACAAAATAAGTATAGGAAGAAAGTTAAAGAAACCTACAAATAAGTGTAGGAATAAAATAATGTCCACACACTGATGTATACGAAAAAGTTTGATACAAGGCGAGTTAGTTAGAGACTTTCATCATTCTTGTCATCACCAGCGTAGACAAGATCAATGCGGTATTAGGCGAATTGTTAGGGGACGATTAGTTGAAATTAATCTTTTTCGAAAATCTTCGGGGTCCAGGGTCGCCCAGGACATGTAATTTTCTGTTAGTACCTTTCATACCTTCCGAAAAAAAGTTTGAATTCCGACTTACTTAACATATAGACGTGGCCTAATTGACCAACTGCGCGCTCGACTCTCCTTGCGGCCTTCAATTCCTAATTACAATTACCTTCGGGTGTTGTCGGCTTCACGGGCTTCCGCGGGGATCTCACCACTAAAACGTATAAAAAACGAATATTCCTTAAAAGTCATGAACGAAATATTGCTATATGGCGCACTGAGTTCGCAACTGCTATCTTTGAAGCGTTTCTCGTGCGGAACATTGATAGGCCAATTGTTTTTAATAATTACGAGTGAAATATAGCAAATTAATAGTGCAACAATTGATTGCTTAAAGTATCGCTGCAGTACTGCGTTTGTTACAATATGCAAATATTAATTTAAATTGTCCATTGCCTTTCGACTCAGGTTCATATATCGATACCGATACTTTCTTTGTGCAATCAATTCGTAAGCATCCAGGAATTTAAATAATTTTAACTTTAATCTCCTAAATTATTTCTAATCACGGCACGACTTTAAAGTAAAAATGACTGTCAAGCCTGAATTTAAATCTGAGTCGTTTCTAGACAACAGACAAATGGAATGCTCAGTTTTATTTCTATAATGCTATATTTTATTTTACAAGCATGTCGTCTTCAACGCAGATCGTAGCATTCGGAATTATCCGAAAAAAAGGAAACAGCAAATAAGCCAGTAACTAATTACGCTACTGTTCAGCTGAAATTGTAATATATACGTACCACTCGATCGATCCGAGACGCGTGGGAAATAAAGGCGCAAGTCGATGAACATGTATAATACTTTTTTCTTATTTTGTCTCATTTTTCTTTTTTTTCTAATATAGCTCGAAACATTAGTATATGTTATTGGCAAAATTCACAGACGAATTCAATGCAACCTTGTTTTTAAGTCACTTTTTATTTATCAGTCGAGCCAGTGGCTTTTTAACGAATAGAGGTACATGTTCGGACACGTATTTGAACCTCGGTGTAATCAGGCTGTAGCTTTTACTATTAATTAACACAGAGATAAAGCGGTTTATTTGTCAAGTTTATCGTAGTACATTTAATTAGCATTGTCATGATATAATTGAAGACACACAGTATTAACCCTGTTACACCCGAATTCAATTACGTCTAATTGTATTTTGCGCCACTTGTACAACATGGAAATATTTATATAATAGCGATAATTGCAACAACAATTAACGACGATGGAGATGAATAGTAACAGATGAAATAACAGATTACTCAGCGCGACAATTTGAATGTCACTCGCAGTTATTCGCTATATAAATTATTAAATTTTATATTAATTAGAGAATGAGAAAGGATCAAACTGAAGAACGAAAGACATGATACGGAACTAAATGCAAAATTATATAATCAAGTTTTAAAATACCTATTTGTATCGGTTTGTGAGAAAGCATAGTGTTTTGTGATTCAGTTTTTGTGATTAAGAAGCTAAATGAAACAATAAATCATATTTAATTAAAGGGAGTATTATTTAATCATTAAATTATGTGTAAATGTAACGTTTCTATTGTTTTCGTAAAGATATAAGCACAATAGCTTTTTTAGTAGAAAGATATGCTCCATAACAAAAAGTATGTGTGCAATATTGTTTAAAAAAAAAGAAAACTTGATATCTTAAAATTCTAAAACGTTAACTTATAACAACAACTATTTTACACAGTCTCGATTTAATATATATTTACTTAGAGAAAACATGCACTTAGATATTTCACGCGAATTGATTTTTTTCCTAATATTTTCAAAGATCAAACGATTCGATTGCTTCGTAACATTTTATCGTTTGAATTCGATAATAAAATAAAAAGTCATATATAATAAGCAATCAATATCTAACGTCTACTCATATCATATCTATCATTAAAAGAAATATAGTCGGCTAAAGACACACATTTATTCGAAGTATATTTAAGTATGTAAAGTATTTGCAATAGGCCAAAATTTTAATTAATAGTAATAGGGTATAGCAGTCGATAAAGTAAACTTAATACTATAAATAATCGCAAAGTTTCTCGCTTTTCCATTTCGACATCTAGCCGTGAGAAAAATGATGTGATCACTTGCAAAGCTTTGGAAGTTTGTTCTTTTTTTTCGCGCATAATTATTTACAATCACCTGTGACGAACAGATTGGCTGCAGTATGTCTTTTTTTTCTGCTCCTTATTACATTTACGCGTCATTAATTACGAAAAAATATATTTTCTATGTTTATTTCTACCGAAACATCTCTTGCGTCATTCTGACATAATTATTTTAGATGATTGGCAGTAATTACTGACATTTTACACTTCCGCTTGCAAGCGATCACGAGATATTTTCTTCGAAATCATGAAACTCGACGCGTGCGCGAATTGCTTATTACCAGTAAAGATTAATGAAAATTGTTGATTGCGTAATATGGTGATTAATTTCTGAAATGTGGTTCACGAAACGCTCACTTACCATATCCTTCGCCCTGAAGAAACAGTCGGAATGCCTCGCTTACTTTACCCGGTTGTTCTTCCAATACCATACCGCAATCCGATATCTAAAAGGTACAATTGATCACTGTTTGAAATACAATTAAAGTAGCAATAAAAATAAAGTATAATCTGATTTATGAAAGTTTCGTTTACTATTAAATTTTGTGATTTATGGTAATAATTCCACAATATATTAGTTTCCAAATTTAATAAAGAATATATATCTATGTTGCTCGACAGTAAATAGAATTGTAGCATTTTATCATATGCTAAGCGTCTGTTAAGCGCTGACCACATATGTGCAAAAAGAATCTAATTAAAATTTTAATTTTTTTAAATATATGTTTAAAACATGTGTTTCGAATTTTGTTATTAATTTTTAAGGAAAAATAATTACCTATTTACATTTTTATTCAATTTCTTTTTCCTTTCTAAGTTATAATATATACTTATGATATTAATATATATTTTATTGTGTGCTCTTCATAAAATCATAATCAAAAACTTACTTTCATCCAGGAGCTGTTTGTCGGATCCAAACGTCCATTTAACGTAACGGTATCGTCAACATGAGGGCTTAAAGCACCCGTGATGTTCATCACCGGCACACTAAGCGTTAATCCTTCCTTCTTGCGCGTTGGGTCCAATTCTCTTGTTATGTTCAAATCCGTGCGACGAACATAACTGTCGATAAATAATGCGAGATTCGTTGGGTTTACGCGACGCTCAAAATAGTTCTTGTACACTTGAACCAGATCGTGATTCCGTTCTTCAGTCCCCTGCATAAAATTACATCAATTTTAATACATGTTACATGTTGCAGTTTAATTTCAAAATTATTCGATGTCTTTGAATTTATCTTGTTACTCATAATACTTAAAACTTATACTAAGACTCATACTATAATCAGTAAACATTTATTAGAATATTCTTCAAAATTTTAATGTATAGTTTTTTTAATTTTAATGTTTTTTTTAAAGCAGTAAACAAGTTATTACAAATAACTATTCTATAGCTCTCATAAAAAGATTGGTTTGTTAATAAGAAAAACGCTTGCGAGAGTTGCACGCGACTTTGTCGTGAAAATAACCCACGTTTCTATCTCGGCCTATTATATCTGCCAATTGAACAGTTTCGAAGCCTGTTTCGGTAAACTATCGTGCGCTCACGATATGGTTTCTTTACGTCGTGATGACAGTAAAAACATCCGGCAAGTCCCATCATTAGTGTCAAATGAAAGAAAAGACAATGAAGCTAACAATAAGAATAAAGCTAGGAAATAATGGATGTCAGCTTTATTTGAAAATTATGTTTCTCCGTTTTTCTGAATAACATTGAAGATAACGACCTAAATACCATCAGCACAATGTATACGTGTGTGTGAGTGTGTATGTTTTCTCATTAATCTTCAATCAGCTTTTAATCTCATGCATCACGTTACACGTCATTTTTTTTAATTTTTTTATAACAATGTACGTTAAAGACGACATGCATATTATAAAATAATTAGCTCGTGTGACATTACATGTTTAAAATAAAGCGCGTTTTATTTCTGCGCATTGATATCAATAATATCAGCAATTTTACAATTAATTTCTTATTTAAAATTATCGAAAAATTCAAGCATGGATGATTTTTTTACTACGTAAATTATGAACATTATCTTCTCAAAAGATCAATATTTGCTGTTACTTTTATACTACTTTCTTCAAAGGTTAGAGGTCGTCTTTGAACGCAGTAATCTTTACGTTGTATAACAAAGCAAACTGTCAGTGTAATCCCCAGTTTCCATGGAGATGTTCTAACGAACCTTTGAAAGCTTAAGCTCTGTCGTCGATAATTCATCTTGCGTTCGCGCCTGAACGCTAACTCGGTTGACATTATTTTGCGCCTCATAAAAGCCCGGTAGTTTATTAGCTTCATAGAGTATACCTAGTGAGATAATCTAGCTCGGAATATGATTACCTCCCATAAGAGACATTAGACGAGAGACGGGAGATGTTTACATTATCAAATAATTTAATTACTCAATATTCCGGATATAATAAAAGAATATATTTAACATAATTTTATAGATTATAGTTTATTTTATAACTTAATCTATTACATTTTATCATAATATACATTTCTACAAAGGATATTAATTATCCAGATAATAAAGTAATTTTATTATCCGTATTTTTAATGTAATGAAAAAATTTTCATATGTAGTAGATTAAGTTATAATGTGTAAACTTCAATATATATATATATATATATATAAAATTTCGTATTTTTACTAACGATTTCATTTTAGCTATATAAAAATATCACAGAAACACACCGCAATTACGGATTTAAATATAATTATTTAATGATAATGCGTTAAATATTCTCAACAGCGAATTCTAATTAAATTCTAATTAACTTGGTAAAAAAATTATCTACTTGCTTTGTTAATTTTCTCATTTATTATAACAACCGTACGAAATCTTTTTTGAAACATTTAAAAATTTTTACGCTTAAGATATTACATGCCTGTTATATGCCGAGTCATAATCTCATTATAAATTTAAATTAAAAAAATGTGGACTCACCCTGCCAAAATGATGCCACATCAAATAGTCGAGAACGCCCTGGGTCATGCCTTGCGATCTCAGGTGGCGTACATTCAACTTTTGATAACCCCACTCGATCCATCCTGCCTGCGTGGACACGCAGTTTATCAGGCACAGTGCATTTACTTTCTCCGGATGAGCGAGCGAAAATCTTGCCAGTATATTGGCACCAGCCCCGACTCCGAAACCGATTACAGATTTTATGCCAAAATGGCCAAGAACGAAGAGCAGCTGTTCGGCCAGCTCTTCCATGGACGGATAAGTAAAACTGAAACATATTATCAATTAGTTGTCGTCGTTTTATGAGACAAGTGAATATTATATGACTATAAACAGTAAGAGAATTAAAAACCGATATATCAATATTTAAAGTTTATACGGCCTTTGGTGAATTTGGCACGCGAACAAGACCAATTGACAGAACCTCTGCATGCAAATCTGCATTGCGGTTTAAATTATTTTATAAAGTGGTATTTAACTAAAGTGTCAGAAAGTGTCTTAGGAAAGTGAGATAGGCCTTGATACTTAAAATCTAAAATTAATGCTAATATAAAAATAATTTCTGAATCGAACGTTAAGTTTATTACAAGACCTTGAACTATAATATTACCGAATTATTCTATTTATTTCTAATAATTTAAATCTCTATTTATAATAACCTAGTGCGTATTTCAATTTTACCGATTGTATCTTAGCTTCATTTGAAATAATAGATTAGACAGTAAAAAAGAAGAATTATGTAACAATCGATAAGTTTGAATCCGTACAAGTGCATAGGCAGTGATATTACAATAAAGTATGAGCATTCATACGACGAATATGCATATAAAGCAATAAGAAAGTAGCTTTAATTGAATTGTAAAATTTTGCGGATTTATAAGAATATAAACAAGCTGTTATCGGGATATGGATTAATAATGAGATTGATTGAGAAATTAATTAGGTCATTGATTTGCGCTAATTGAGTTGACATGTTCTGAAACGATGTACGCATATATATGTATGTAGAAATGCTCGAAGCTTTAGTCAGAAGCATTTATTATTAAATTTATTAATTATTAATTAATCAATTAATTAACAGACTTTAGTACGGAGAAAAAAAACTAATATTTTAATAGATCTTAATATGATAAAAGGAACTGTTTTAATTTAAAAATAAAGTAATAATTATATTTTTCTTCTATTCGATCGTTATTTAAAAAAATTGACTCACTCTTCAGGTAATGTCGGTGCACCTTCCTCTTGTCCGGGTGCGTTTACATGGTATACGCAGAAGTTTTCGAGTAGAACACGCATATCGATGTAATTAAAGAACGCCTGGAAGCTCGAGATGTCTATAAGAATAATTTTTATATCAGAAATCATATTATATAACATATATTACATATTTTTAAAACATTGTGGTAATAATACACAATTAAAAAGTGTTCATAACACGAGTAAATAGGATTAAAATATTATGTAATTCTATATCAATTTAAACGCCTGAGTTATAAATTACTTACAGTTAAGGCCTAGATCGTGATAAGTAAGAATAGCTGGTTTCGCTCGATTTCCTTGCACCGCTACCAGCAAACTTCCTTTGTCGGTCTCCACCCTTTCTTCCCGTACAGAACTGTCATCTCTGGAGAGATATCTCAATGCCGGAAATTGCAACTGAATGTTTTTTAGCTCGATGTCATCCATGCTATCGGAAGGCATCGTGCTGCGCATGAAAATACGACAATTAATAATGAGCACCGCGAGTAAAGAAATGAAGTTTCCTCTTAAATCATTAAATCACATAATTTTAATAAACGTATAAAATAATACATATTACGACTCGCGTTTCGCAGAAAACAAACTTTTTTTCTTTGAATACTTTTCTTTGAACGTTGTATTTACGAGATATTTGTCAGTGAAACATAAATAGTGGACAAGTAGCAATTTTCCTACCTATTTTATTAACTTCAAGTGTTTAAAAACAGTTATAATTTTTCCTTACAAAAATTTAATACCGTAAGTGATTATTTGGCTGGTGATTAATTACTTAATAAATAGATAATAAATAGATTATATGAAATGATGAATTGAAATAGATTATATAAAAATAGAATATATGAAGAGTTTGTATGAGAAGTTTGCTAATTTTTCATTTCACTATAAACGCTTGATTGTTGCAGCTTGTATTACGTCAAATTGTACATTCTTGAAAATGAGTTATCTCGCGGAATATTATACAAGATTCTTTTTTTTGCGCAATACACAAAATCGTCTATTAGTCTAGATGTTGAGCGACTTTTTTTGTAGTATCGATTTATTTGCCACGCCCAGTCGGTCGAAGTAAAGTTAGAGAGAACTCTTACGAAGATGCTTTTAGTCTAGAGTTCCGTTTTATCACGGAGCGCACATATACTTTGATCGTACTGTAGATCATCATGGCAATTCAGTTTACTGGATTCTAGTTAATTATTTCTGATTTAGCGCTCAGAATTAGTGGAAATGCTTTTGTTCGGCTGGCAAGCCAGTTAAATAATAAATCTCGATCGATGAGATTTCAATGCGAATTAAAACCATCTCACTACATAATTTATTTTCAAATTGGCAGTAACAGTGGATTGAAATAACGAGCTTTAAAAAACAAAATTTATAATATTAACATTTAAGTTATGTATTAAGTAATTTTACGCGCTTGAATTAATATCTTGACGAATATCTTGACGAATACTGTAGTGGCGTACAACTATTATAGTAGTTAGTAGATAATAATTATCAGCTAATCTATACCTAATCTATACCTAATGTGATATGATATCAAATTTTAGTCCAAACGAAAGATTTGTCTCATGCATAGAAGAAAAGAAGCGTCAAATCAAAAATTTATATACTCATATCTATGTATGCAAGAATATATATTATCCTCTTATAAGAATTCCAACTTCTTTATCTTAACTTCTTTTCTTAAATGAACTGCATAAAATACTTACTTCATTTAAGCATAAGCTTTCTTCGTTCAACACAATATATTCTTATTTCAAGATTTTCACGTTAAACTAAAAATATTTTCAAGAATATTCTTTTTTTCTGTGTATATATAACATATATTTTTAATTGTTACATATACGTATAATATATGAAGGGTACACAGTAAAAATGATCAATGTCCATCCGGAGTAATTTCCGGAGAAAAACGCAATTTTAAGTTTCAAGCCATCAGATGTCTTAGGAAGCTATTGAAAAAAGTATGTATGAAAATAAGCAGTGAATATCAGAATGCATAGTGTTTATTTAGGCTGCGTTCCAATATTCATCGTCAGTACTGAAAATCTATATTTTTCTATATTTTACATCACGTATGTTATAGATTTTCAGTACTGACAGTTGCTGACAGTATAAATATTGGAATGCAGCCATAGTATGTGTTTACATTGTATGTTGGACTTGGTTCTTCCCCTCAAATGCGTGGACTATGCTCGTTTTTCCCCAGCACGGTATATCTTTCAACCTTATTTCCAATAAATTGTAACTGCTCTTGATCAGATAAGAATGATGAAAGTTCTTTGAAAATGTCATAAGATCAGTGGACTTTGATCATTTTTCTTCTGTACCTTCCATATATTTTTGCTCTGATCTTTTCAAATATCGTTTGATAAAGCATAATAAAAAAATAATTGCTTAATATCTCATTACCCAGGAATGAAAAATTTATACTGTTTTTATTATATTGTTTTATTATTTGACAGAAGAAGTAATTTGGTATAGCAAACATTTTAATATAATTTATTTCTTTTATAAGTTACGATAATATATTAATAGTCGGTAAATATAAATTACATGTAATGTTGTGCAATGTCCAAGGCAGACAACAGATATCCTCTAATGGATCCTCTAGTGATCTATTAGCAGTTCCATATCAGCTTAAAGTTCGCACGAGCTTCGCTCGTAAACGCATTTATGGTCAGTTCGGGATAAGCAATATCCCCATGTTATTCTAAACATATAATAGCGGCAAGCACTTTAATCGTCCGAGGAATTACATCGACGTCCAATTAGTCCTGGATTCGCTTAATGCTCGAAAGTCCTACTTCGGTATCCCGGAGGATTCATGGCGCCGACCCAATTTCAGCAGAAACGGATGTAAAATGTCAGGAACCTCGTTTGACCTTTTCACACGGTCATGCGCGCGTACGTAGGTACGTTAGCAAGATGCATAGGTGATTTTTTGGAAAGAATGTCATCGAAAGAATTGCCGTGCAATCTCGCAAGAGACCCATTCTCTTGCTTTCTCGAGTTTTCCCACGTTTCCGGACGATTAACCGAAATTCCTTTGTTCTATGTAATCAGCACGAATGCGGCGTAACGTATTACATCATTTACCTGAAGCGTAGGAGATTTTTTACGCCTCGCTTCTCCACGTGCCGACCCAAACACGCACGACCCACCACAACACATTCGCGTTATTAAATTCTTTATCTAAGCTGTTGGCTGTGTAAGATAGATTGCACGCGCACATTTTCACACTATGGTATTTGAATCAACACTGTGGTCACTTATTTTCTGAGTCACTACTGCGTTGCAGCGATTTATTATTAGCATCACGAGTTTGCACTGAACGCCAAGATTTAGTCTCAATCTATTTGCATCATTATGAGAACAAAGAAAAAATATAGGAGAACAATTTTTCTTGAAAGAATGTTGATATATACATAATATAATTTTCCATATATGATCATAAAGATTTATATAATTTCTTATGATTACTAATATCTACAATCACATAAAAAATTAAAATATTCTATAATTTAACAAATATAATTTACATAACTTCTTGTTTAATATTATACATATTGTTTAAACACATAATAAAATAAATGAGAAAAAATTGTTTTCCTTTAATTGTCTATTTCAGTTTTTAATAAGTAAGACTTAATCAGTGCAAGAGGTAATAAAAGGATATTTGTTTGTTTCCCTGAAGTTATAAAGTAAAATAAATTTGTCCTGCGGATTTACGACACTTTTCGCAGACGGCGTCACAATGACTGACATTGGCGATCGATAAAAGCGAACGTGTCATCATAAATGCATCATGAAATCGATTGCAAAGCACTTCGGGGCTTTCGATTGACAGTGATCTCGATTTGAATTGACTTCCAATTATCGGGATGATGAATGACATTATAGTAGTTTCCATAAAATCGTTTTCACTTCAAAACAATCGCGCAAATTTTCCGTTAAAAAAAAGTGACACGCTCAATGCGTAATTTAATATTTCGGAATAATCAAAGTATAAACCGAAGATATATTGAGAGCCTAAAAAATTATTGAAACAATAATGAAAATTAAATGTTTCTATAAATAGGTAATTTCTTTTTCTTTAGGTAGTCCGAAAAAATTAAATAGATAATCAAATGGTCAATTTTCGATACTTTTATTGGCATCAATAACCTGTACCTTACTCATTAACTAGATTCTTTAATTCATAACACATCAAAGATTGATAATGATAAAAATGTCATTATAAGTACGATAAAAATTGAAATGCATAACCATAATAAAGTTTTTTTGTGTTTCTGTATTAACTTCTTACGTTACTTTATTTGACGCGTGTCCCAATTCAGTATAGAAATATACGAATTGGAAAATCTATGAAGAGAAAAAGAATTGATGTCAAGCTCTACTTTGCAATACCATAGATAACCACGAACTCGAATCACGATCTCAATGATATCCATTTCCAAGCATTATTTTCTGCCAATTTCTTTCCTATATTAAACTCTCTGACAGAAAGGAATTAGGAACATTGTTATCTGGAAGAGCATTTGAATAGACGAGACGGCGAGACGGAACACAATGCTGATCACAAAATCTGCCGAAATAGAGTTGGTGAAATATAACGAGGGAGATAAGAGAGCATGGACGCACAATATAAAATGTGATTGATGAAGTAACATTTTGTCTTGGCATAAATAAAGGACTAAATATATAAATACGTACTGCTCTTCGCATTTCGCCAAGGGTTTATAACCAGCACGCTTTGCAAGGCAACCTTGTTTTTCCATTTGAGGAATTGGATGTACTCTCTCTCGTATTTCTTAACGTAGCCCGAGTTAAATCGGTACACCACTTGAAAATCAGGAAGCTATCTCACAAATGAAAATAAAGTCTCGTGCTCGGTCGTCTATCGGTATTGCGTTAAACGTAATAGATAATGTATAAAGATCGAATGTAAATATAAACATTGCAAAAGAAAGGAAGAAAATAAAGTTATAACAGAAAGTGTATATTATGGTTTAGAAGAACCATTTAAATCTAAAAAAAATACGAAATTTATCGTTATCTTTAAAACTTACTGTACTTTAAATGTTGCAAAAAGTGGACATATGTATAGTATCATACATTAAAACTTATATGATAATATTTTAGAACTGCAAATAATAAAGTCTTTAGCTAAAAGGGAAATTATGATATTTCCCTAATTATTTCGAAGCAAAACGTTTATTTTTTTCATGATGTGACATTTAATAGCAAAAAATTGCAGCGTTTAAGGCTCTTAATGCAAAAAGTTATTTTGTGCATATGTGCTTAAGAGAAGATTTAAAATTATATATAATTATTAAAATAATAAATATAAAACTTTTAAATTATTTCCTCTGATGCTATGTTCAATAATATTAAAAATTTTATAGTATACGTAATTATTTAGATTTTAACTTTGTTTTAACACTCAACATTTCTAGATAACGTTAATAATAAAAAGTATGCCTGTTACCTATGTACTATAATAGTGTCACAAGTCTATGTGAAATCCGCTGCACGGAGCAGAAATATCTTAATTTTTTTAAACCGGTTATATTATGGTTTTCTGGATGAATAGTGTCATAACTGAATAGACAAAGACTTACAGCAGACCTCTTCAA
Source organism: Temnothorax nylanderi (assembly GCF_030848795.1). Lineage (NCBI taxonomy): Eukaryota > Metazoa > Arthropoda > Insecta > Hymenoptera > Formicidae > Temnothorax > Temnothorax nylanderi. The sequence continues at coordinate 215,419 of NW_027249237.1, forward strand.
GAAACAGTATAATTTAATTATAACAAAAATGTCACAATTATATTGCGTTAGTTATCTCACAATTAAAAGAAATTCAATTTTTGTTTTTCCTCTCTGAAAATTGTTTAGAGTTTTTGTTTTTGAGTTGTGACAGTATTCTTCTCGAAGTGCGATATGCAAATAAATAAAATTTTATATTTTCTTCTTATTAAACAAATAGCATTATTAACGTAGACATTTTCAAATGTATTTCTCGTTATTTCAAATAACTTGGAAAAGAGATACTCGTATTTTCTTCGCATAATAAATCATTACGGTTATTATTAACCAGAAAATTTTGTTATTTGTTTCAAACATTGATATTTCACTCTTTGTTTTTGAAATCAAGAATTCCGTTTTTCCTTTTAGTATTGCTTTTTCTCTCGACTTGCGTTGCAATAAGAATCATGTTAGTGTTTATGAGCCATTTCGTTTCATACACCATAAAGTTTATCATAGCTCTTTGTCGTATCTGTGTGAGTGTTCTGCAACTTTTATCATATTTTACTGACAAGGAGATATATTGTCACATTTCCATGTATATTATGTGAAGTGCTCTTCTGTGACTAGTTAGTATAAAACAATGTTTTTTTAATATTTTTGTTATTATAGCGAGTTATTTGCAAGTTTAATCCATTCACGATATTTAAGAACTTCTTAATACACAGGTGTTTCATTTACTCTAAAGTCTATAAATAGTTCAAGCGCAAAAACGTAATCCGTATTGAAAGAAACTTTGAATAGAATCGATAAATACTAAATCTCAATGACTGTTAAAATATTCGCCGGATAAAACGGTGCAAAGGAAAATTTTTCGACATTTTAAATGTTAAAGTTCACGAAGGCGCTTGCCATTTTCATTGTGAATTTTGATACTCTCAAGTCTCTGTTATTAAGTAAAATTAATTTATTTTAATTAATGAGAACGCTCTTTTCTTTCGGTGAAACGTGGAAGTAGAAGACTTCAATTTCTCATTTCTAGAGCAAAGTTTGCTGGATAATTTTGTTTGATGTTCTATAATAATAATAGCAAACAAAACAAAATTGTTTGTTTGGTATTTGCGTGGTCGCTCGGTGATGCGATCCGTTAAAGTGCATCCCACTATCGAAGAGAAATCGTTCAATCGTGAATTGTAATATATAAAAATAATATACGAAACAAAAATAATGCATGAGAATGCTTATATCAACCTCTCGCACAATGGTATCAGTAGAAGTAGAGATTCGCCACCAATGGTATCACAGTGCTACTTGAATTTCTAAACACGGTTAATTTACGTGCGCGAGAGGTTTCCCGTATCTCCGGCACGTCACTCAACTGTTTCCGGCCAGAGCCAAGTCCGACTATGTTCTTCTTCCTACTCTATCATAATGACGGTAAAGCGTAAAAGCTTTATCTATTAATAATCTGTTAACAATATATTAATAGTATGTGTGGTTAGAACTTTTCCAATAAAAAATTATTTCAGCAAACAATAGCGACGATTATATGAATGCATTATAAGTGATGCTACTTTCTTTGTAAAAAATGTTATACAAAGTGGAAGGAATTGTTTTGCGACAAATCTTGTACTGAACAAAAAGATGTAACTTTCATGATAAGTAATACATAAAAAAATGTTTTGAGTTATATATTATATATAGTCTACTGTATTAATACTTATAATTTATTAAAAAAGACAAATTATTAGCTGATGGGGAAATTTGAGTAATACCAGTAATCTAGTTAAACTAATCCATATTTTATGAACTTTAGTCATAGAAAATCGAACAAACAAAAGCATATCTCGAACTGAGAAGTTGTACCATCTATAGAATTTGCAGGACAAAGGACTGACTGATCCTGGATCAACCTGAAATCCTACTTTCGGGTTTCTAGGAATATCTCACGTTGAATTCGACTGGCTCGTTGAAAGCACCCAAATGGAAAAAGAGCGGTGAAATATCTCCCTACGTTGGATTTTGTTCTTACATTTTACGACTTCGTAACATAAAAAATCCGTTGCGCTTAAATTAACCACGAAGTAATAAAGGAAACCGTAAAATGTGAGTTTGATCGAAGAATAGACAGTAACTTTTTAAATATAAAGTTGCTGGTAAAACGAAATTGAATACAAATTTCAAAGTAAAATATAAAATTGCTTTAACGGTATGTAAATTTGTTTTATCGCATTATATATAATTTTAGATTATTAACTTTTTACTCTCGCTTATTCACATTTTATTTTCTTTCTTCCTATTACGTAATACTCGTTTTTCTTTTTATTGAAAAAGTATGTCGTATCACTTAAAATATTCAAATTGTTTCTGTATACTTGCTGCCAAAATTACGTTTAAAAAAGTATGTGACTGCAATCTATCCATTTTTTAATATTGTAGTTGTTTGCAAAATTAAAAAATTGTTTATATCCATTAAAAGTCTACTTCTTTTAGATACAGTTAAAACAAATTTCATAAAAATTTAATGATTTGATATCCAGTTAAAATAAACTTTACACATAATTTTTTCAAAGCTAAAAATAAATCACGACGTGGTGTTTAAGAAATCAATAGCAAATAACGCGACTGCGATACTATTAAAAGTAATCAGTCAACCGCAACTTATATAGCCGAATAACGTCATGGAATAGTACTAGATATATCGTCATTTGATATCTCGCTACCCTTTTTATCGATCGATTGACCGCCGCGCAGAGATAGATTTTTTGATCGTTATTGCGCCGGTTGTAAGACGAAACCTCACGATAAAGATCAACTTACTCCTATTCCACTACCGATCTCTTGTGAGCCAAGGCAAGCAAATAAATCTCTATCTACCGCAAATACAAGCACGATGCAGAACACGCTGTAAACAGAACCGTGCTTAGGCACCGATTATTTGAGCTAGACAGTCGTCTAAGCAAGGAATCAAATATCATTAATAACAGTCCGTTTAATTTTCAAAACTGCGTCTGTCGCAATTCGCAACAGTACTTTAGATCGCTGCATATTTTTACAAATAGTTTTCAAACTAATTTCTAAGTGTTATTGCTCCAGCTGAATCACAGTTAATTGTTCATTCCATGCAGCATTTGCAGTGAAAAATTTAATCTATTTACCTTTGATTTCTTCAGTTCCATGATATATAAAACGCTGCCGTTTAATTTGTATCCATCTCTATATATCTGTATGTATATGTGTATACATATATGTAGGTATATAATAATAATTTGTATTAAAAGATTGAGATTAAAAATGATAGCTTGCAAAACACTCAAATGCACCAATTGTTATGTTATCCCTATCAGAATGTAAAGTTCTTTCAAAGTCAGTACCGAAGAATTGAGATGGAATTGGCGCAATGCCAAGTTGTGTTGAGTGAATTTCCAGCGAAAGTAGAGCAAACACTGACGTATATGACATATGCGGTCGCATCACGTGGAATCGTTACGTTTCGACTTCCTACCAGAATAATTTATCATCGTCTTGTAATTAATGGCACAAATGTTGGATCGATACAAGTGGAAATTAATTTTCAGCAAAAAAAATCGACGTCGAAAAATGTGACGATTAACAAAAGCTCTCTTTTGAATGGACAAAAAATTTTATCAGTAACTCAGATTGCACCTCAATCGATATATGTTCGCTTTCTTTATGACGTAAAAAGCAGTGACCTATTAAAGAGAAATTTACACGCTTCATCTTATACATAAGACGGAGCTTCTAAAATGCTTCTAAATTGCAAACTATGGTGGCAAAAGAAAGACTTGTGCAAAATTAATTTGATTGAATTACAAGTAGGATTTTTAACATTCTGTATAAACGCATGTACTTTCTTTTGGAACTCAGTCTTTGCGCTTATTTTATATGTGAATATTGTTAGAGTTAATAGTCATTATTTGGCGATTTGGGATAACATTTAAAGATATTTTTGATATTATTATTATAAAATATATTAAATTTATATGTGTTAATAGAAATATTCAAGTTGACATGACAAGAAAAAATAAAACTTGCAATATTTTAATTAACAAGTTTAAAAAAAGATGGACTAAAAAGCTGTAATTTAAAAATTGCGAATGAGATTTGTTAGAGCTATATGTATTGGATCCTTTTACAGACAATTGTTTTAATTAAATAGTTTAATTAAAAAGTCAAATTTTAATCTTCCTCTGATTAATAAATTTATGAGATTAAATTTATATTATAAAATATTATTTTACTGGATATTTACACATACTATTTACTGTTAAATTGCTATTAAATAACTATTTATTAAAAAAAATAGTTATATATTTTTTAAATAAAATCCACGTGTGCGCGTACAATTGTATTCGAAAAAACTAAACAGAATGCATTCTCGCAACTGGAATTTTGTTTTCTAGTAGCGTCTTGTTTGCGCACTCGAGACAGTATTAAAATAGATGGGATGTAAACCTTTAAGAATGATTGTTTTCGAAGCGACGCCACGTGCATAACATCACTGAACAACAGAGCGTCCATATAACAATCTTAATAGTTCTTAATTAATCTCAATTTGGCGTTAATTACTTTGGTGTGAGGACCTGCCAGAGAGGCGTATGGCCTCATCCTTTCCCCCCCAAAATGTAGAACGTCTTTGCCCGAGGACTAATACGAGAAGTGACGGAGTGGAATTACGTCGTTAACCTCAGACAGCTCCTAAGCTGGCTATTACGTGGAATGTTACGTGCTACTAAACTTCCACCAATTTGTTCGTTTAACACATTTTTAACGTGTAAGACTTTTTTGTAATTTCAAACATCGATAGCATCGTCATCCATTGTAGTTGGTTTATATGGTCATCTTATCTTATAATAATACAAAGTGGACAAATTTTTGTGTGATGTTAAGCTACTCGAAACTTATTCGAAATTAAATGTACGTTAAAACAAATTTAAAGAAAAAAATGTAATATAAAACATTTGAGTAAAAAAAATGGTTAAATTACGATAATAAGCGACAGTTATATTTCAGTTTAATATTTTTATATTATTTAATATTTCTATGGTTGGTTCCTTTTCTCAGAACGTGTTACTATTATTTTATTTAGATTTATAGGTTAATATTCAAATATCGGTCACTTATATGTGTTTTAGGAGAAAAAAACTATGAAACAATAACTTGACTATATGCGCCGGCATGTAGAAATGTAATTACCGATAATGGAATGCGTTAGCCAAGACATTTAATATCTCATTGAGTTCTATGATTGCCCAACTCGGTATCGCCTACGTTAATTACTTGAAGCAATTATGCGGCGGTACTGTCGTTGAGCTCACGTGTTGTTGACTGTTCTGTATTTTGTTTGATTTCTATTATGAGATAGATCGTTAAGAATTATAAGTTTACTATCTGATGTTACAATATCCTAGGACTAAAACGATTATTCAATAATTTAAAAAGTTAAATATATACTTTATATTTAATAACAATAAATAATCCACGGATGGGGCACTAACTCCATTAGCTTTATAACTTTTTCAGTAAGGATAAAAATAGATAGAAACCAGATCTCGTGACAAAGAGAAAACTTGTTTTAGCATAAATAAAGTAACTTCTTTTGAGATTCTATAAAAATTTGTGATCGAACGAGTACACGATTCATAATTTAAAAAAAACTTTGTCAAAATTTGGTAGTCCTAGAGAGCAAAATTTAATCTCAACTTCGCATTTACATTCAAATCAGGAAGTGGCACCAACAGCGACTCGAGTTTGTAAGAATCATGAAGTAGCTCGATTTAATAGCTTAAACGTCGTAAGTTTAGAAACTTCCGTTAAACTGCCTTAAATAATTAAACTCCATGGCAGGCCTCTCCAATATAGGTCACAGCTCTAAATAGAAGCTGGACGTCGTATTAAATCAGGCTGTTAAACCAATATCGTATATAATAGAAGAACAATATGCTACTACGTCGCACATTATACTGCGGCTTTGTTTTCTGCCAGCTTAGAATAATATACCGTGTCGTTGCTTTTAACGTCCAGTACAATTTCCATGTAAAATCTAGAAGTTTGTCCATCTCGATCAATCGTAAATCTCGTGTATCCTTCGTATGCTTGCCGACGACCACTACAAATTATTACGCAGTTGTGCTCCTAAAAGGCGCATACATAACGCTTTTAATAACACAATTGCGAGTCAGATGATGTGGTCACTCGGTGCTGCGCACATTGGGGTCAATGTCAATATTGTTAATGGCAGTTGAAAAACGCTAACGAATTTCCGCGATGAGTGTTCCAGCGCGGTACAAAAATATTGCGCCGTCGTAATACTTCGAAACGCATATTACAAATACCGCATATTAAATCATCTTTTTGCTTATACAATTATCATCAGACGTCAGATCTCGGATCGCAAGAACTAAACACGGAATATGTATTTAAGTTAGTTTCTATTAAATATCTTTATATCGCGTATCTTTTTCGAAATTGTGTTATAATTCGAAAACATTCATTTCAGATGGCATGTAATATAACGGTGATTCTGTAATTTTATCGCTTCTACTATCCATTTTTTTTTTCGTGTCATCAAATAAGTTAAATTTTGTGCGGCTAAGATAAACCAACTCAGAGTAGATAAATATGGACAAAGTAATATAAGAGTGTAGCTAGCTATACATTATTGATGTGTCGGCACGTAAATATGAACTATCTACTATCCTATCAGTCTTACTACGCATCTACGCATCTACTCATCAGCATAAACTGCAGCTACGATTAAATGCGATACGCGTCGAAAAATATAAGGAATAAATAACGCGGCAGTCTCTCAGTTTTTTTTCTCTCTCACCAAAACTTACCCCAATAGAGCAGATTCCTCGGCAGTAGCTGCTGTCGGCATCCTGTTTCTCTCCCTAGAACAAAATGGCGGCGAATAATCACACACGCCTAGCCCTAGCGGCATGTCGTGCCTCTACACCCGTTATAACACACAGATATTTTACAACAATGTAAAAGCTATTAGCACGATAAGCGAACAACAATGTCATACTTGCGTCAAGCTGTTATTAACAGCATTCTATATTAGTCGTTAAGAATCAGCTTCTCTTTGTTCTACGGCAGCATGATTTCCGGCATTTAGCACACCGCCCATGAATGTAAAATTACTGTTTAAAATCATCATTTTCTATGGCCAATTAAACCGGGTCGGACAACTTCATGCTCGAATGCGTATTTGAATAAATAAACTTCTCAAAGAAGTCGGACACTGGACTTCAGGCATTACTAAAAACATATCGTTCGAATTAAATCAAAATTATATAGGTAAAGGCTACGATTAATAAATGTCATATTTTCTGTTAATACAATAATTCAATATATTGATGTCTTTAATATTAAAAATACTTAATATATATGTGTGTATCTACAAGATATTTTAATCTTGTGGATAAATAATATTTTGTATTATTTTTCGATTCTCATGATATAATATACTCTATTATTGCAAACATGACAATATCAATCTGCGATTTTTAAATTAACTCGAATAATCACAAACTTGTCATTTATTCAGAGTTGTTCTCGGCCATTCGACGACTCATTCGACAGAGAAGCCGGTTCCGCAACGCACACGCTTCCGTCGCGCGCCACGAAGCGATACGGACGGTCGCAACTCGAGCGTTGCAGGGACAAAGGAAGACGACGGATCGCGTGCATGCAACAGAGAGAGTGATAATAACAGTAACAACGATAAAGCAAGCGATGATGATTACGGTGATTGCAGTCACGCGTGGGCAAAAGGATGCGAGAAAAGCTAGGTGCTATCGGTGTATGCGTGCGAAGCTCGAAGCGTGAGGGAAATGAACGATCTTTTCAGGTGTCATAAGCGTGACTTACCTTCGGTTCTCTTGTCTTTTACACGAATTGACTAAGTACAGCCAGCACCATTAATATCCCAGCCTGAAGTTTGTCTGTACTTACTAATCTACTAATTTAAAAGTGTAAAAACGAGATGTTGGCTTCATGTCCAATTTGGTTTATGTCAAATAAATATATATAATTTTACAATAAAATATTTTACCACGCTTTTCACAAAGTCAACATCTCTAGTCTTTAATTTCTTGGAATTAATATGTTTATCGTTTTGATTAAGTTTTTAGCTCCACGAATATCTTCTGTACATTTCTTATGCGTTCTTTACTGAGAAATTTGGAGGATGTTTATTCGATAATGTGCACTGTTCGCGTAATTATTGACTTCTTTAAGAAAGGCAAATCGTATATAATTATAGTAGACATTTACTAAAGTTGCCGGGCAATTTATAGCATGCGCGCAAAAATTACAGAATTCCTTCTGGGTAGTGTCATATTCCGAGTTATATTTAGCTTTCGTGTTTATTTAGCTTTTAAAGATGTTTAATTTTGACAGATATGCATTGAGTACTCTTTAGACACTATTAAAACAAAAGATCGTTGTTAGTAATATTAAAGATGAATAAATTGCAAGTGCAGCTGCTATAGCTACATGGCATGTAGCATGTTGGCGAATAATATTTTCTGTTTTTGTGCAAGAATATTTTTCGCGCTTATTTTTCGACGCGGTTGACGCTTTCGTTGCTAAAGGCGATTTTTTTGTTATAAATCTACAATGTTTTCTTAAAAAATTGTTTAACAAAAACAAACGTTAGGGTAAAGTGCATGTTTCGGATCAGATCCTAATTCGGATCAACAAGCAAATGCTAAATTTTATATATAATATAGAAAATAAACATACTAAAGAATAAAACTTTTGAAAAATATGTAAAAATACTAAAAGAAAAAAATTAAGTCATTATAAAGGTATATATTTTTTAAATATTAATTACTTTCACAAAATACATACGTTTATGTTTCGAAAAATTATAATTTTGAAAATAAAAGTAAGAAATCATTCTAAAGAAAATTAGAATCTCTCGAAGAACTCCAGGTCAACGTTCTGAAATAATGGGAATAGTACGACCTTATTTTTCACGCGGGTAACGATCCAAGCAAGCCATATTTTGCGTATTTGTAGAAGACATGTACATGTTGGAGTTATATATCTCTACGTCATCATGTGAGAGCATTTTCAGATTCATGAAATTTCAAGATTTCCCTTTATTCTTATCAGAATTTAAAGTACCGTATTTTTATCACTTTTATTTTTATTACACAACATATATATAAGATATTATATTTGTTGAAACGTACATATAATATATTGTATAATTCTATAATTCAATAATTCACATAATTGCTTTTTTACACATCTCTCTAGTAGTTGGTTTAATCACAATAAAAATGTTTTTTTTTCCTTAGTCCGTAGCCGTGCAACGAAAGTTAAAAACCGCGTCGATAATGTTACGATCCATCTCATGAAACTTGTTCGCCTTAGTAGCTAACAATAAAAGCACTATAACCATGCCTCGATGTCTTCGACCTCGAAATGCTCATCGCCCACAAACTCTTTAACGACTCTGCACTAACTGTTCCGTTGCTGATTGCATCCGCTTTGTATTTCAGCTCAGTATCCTCAGTACTCATTGTATTGTACATTAGCTTGAGCTAGATAAAACTCGAAATTTTCTGTATATTGTTTAAAATAGTTCTCAAATGTATCACGATGTATTTCTTTAATTCACAAAATTTCGGCACTTTTTTCCGCGGATAAAAATAATTTGATAGAAGTAGGCTGGTCGCAACACATATAATTTCAATGTAGACAATGTGATTTTTTTTAGGAAAATTAATTACATACATTTTACACAATCCACAATTTGCATAATTTTTTTATAGAAAAATATTAAATCAGAAATCACTGATTATTACTGTGGTTTGTTTAATGGAAAGTCGCTTTATAATCAGTATGTTTCCAGTTCTAAATTTTTATTTTTTATTATTTATGAATAACAACCAATTTTGTAACATTTAATATAATTTGTCCTTTATCGAACTAAGGTTGATATAATAAAATAGTTTAAATAAATATATTAGATTCGCAAACCAGCTTTTATTTCAAGATGCGTATATAAAATATAAAAAAATATACATTTTATTTAAAAAAACTAGAAATACTTGACTTTTTGTTTTAAAAGTATTTGTAAATCACTATTCTTAACAAATTGTATATACATATAGATAGATATATAAAAACAATGTCAATAAGCATGGATTAATTTTGAATTAATAAATATATGATTGATAAAAAGAGTCGTAGTGAATTATCAATAAAAGAGCGACTAGATTCGTTTAGAGGTCGAGGAACAGTAAAACGATATATCCGCGACTGTGTACCTCTATCTGTCGACCAGTCGACCTAACCCCATATCCGGAAAATGTCTTTTAAAGCATTACCTTGAAACGATCGAAGCACTTTCGCGACGATCTTCGATCAACGGGTCCTTTTTTCGCATCTCAGCCTTCGGTGAGGTGAAGCTAAAAGCCTTCTTCATGGATTCGAGAACGCTCTGGCCGGTAGTCTGTGTCTGGTCGACGATGGTTGTGCTTTTGTAAACGTCTTCGCCCAGGTCGCCTAAGGACCTGTACGAAGCGCCAGTACCTGCCGGCATGGCGTGACCTTTCGTCTCCCTGTTTCTCTCACTCGAGACGATCTAATTAATCGTCGTGCTGGTCGGGCTTGATGGTTCCCACTGTCCAGATAGGTGCCCTCTCGGCGAAGACTCGCCTCGAAGGCGCCAAAAGCTGAGGTGTTGTTGCTGCCGCTGATGATGATAGGCGTGCCCGAAGCCGATATCGCCAATATCGCACGTCAACAAGGCAAACGAACGGCAAAAAAACAAAAGAAAGAAAAAACAAAGATAAGGAGATTCTGTGACAGCGATCGCAGCGCGATTCGAGGCATCGGTCATTCGATTGTAAATTGCATCGATTTTTTTCTCTTTGGAAGAAAGCACCGACAATCATAGTCAATTAATATTGATTTTTCATTTTTTATTAATTAAATATTAGAAATATTTTTAGTAAATTATAAAAACTAACCAATGTCTTCTATAAATAATTGGCTTCTATAAATAAAAACATTGTATTTGTTCTCTTCAGATTTTTATTAGCCGCTAGGATAGCATTTATTGCTTATAACAGATATCGAAAATTCTCTCTACCAGATTTTATAAAATCAGGGAAATAGACAAGTGATATTGGATATTGTTTCATGACAGGTACGCAATTTCATTTCCAGTCATCATCAGATTGGTGAATGCACGTAAAATCTTTTATAAACATATTCCGATAATTTTACTTACATTTAGAATTAATTGTACTTGTGAATTTTGTTGTGTAAAGCATTTATTTTCTCTTTTGTTGAAGCAAAATAAATTAAGCGCGAGCATAATATTTTAATAACATATTCTAATTATCATATTGACGACTGTACACAACTGCGATAAACTTTCATTAACTGCTTAAACAGATATTTAGAGAATTTATATTAATCAGTATTTCAAAACAAGCTTTTCAACGTCTTTATCGTTTGTACTGCTATTTCCATCAACGGTTTCATTATAAGCCAGTTAAATTTTCTTGGTTGTCTTTTTTCTTTCTCTCTCTCATTTAATAAATTAATTCATTCACATTTGTTTCCATTTTGTATAATTGCTTGTTATTTTCACAGAAAATGTTCGAGACATATTTTGTAGTAACTATATATAAAATTGTGGGAAAGGAATTAATTACTACATAAATAAAACGAGGAAAAGAGAAAGAGAGAGAAGAAAAATGGAGAGAAGAGGACAGAGCTAGATGATTCGATTAAATATTTTCTCGTACAGTAAATTTGTGAAATATACAAACTTTTTTCGTCGCGTATTTAATATAGTCTCTAGTGTAAACAGTTTTATTGAGCTCCAATTTAATTTCGAAATCTAGATTGTGCAAGTATAGAGAATAGATATAAACACATTTCTGTGAATTCTGCTGTTTGGAATTCTATTAGTTCGGACTTCTGGATGTGAAATCGCGTTCTATTTATGAATGTGCATACAAAAGCTCAAACAATTCCGTCATTCTCACTGAATAAACGAGCAAGCTGCTATTGTTTCAGTGTCCTATATTTTCACGTTTGCCAAATCAACGCAGATTTAATCTGCATTATATTATACACATGTTGTGACATACACGCGACAATAAATGTACATATTAATTAATAAAATGTGATAGACACGTAAATTTTGAATAAGTTTTGGTTTAAAATATAATTTTAAATAAAATTTAATTAAAATTTAAAATATTTATATTTATTGGATTAAAATATATTTTTAATACTAGCTGCCCGTAAAAAGAACAAAGAAACTAGTTATCTAGAAAAAATTTGCTTGTTGAAAAAAAACGTTGTTATCCAATAATTGTTGCTGCTCAATAATATAATATTCAAGAATCAATGTTAATGAAACTACGCTTCAAATTATGTTGGTTGAGACAAATAAATCGGTTAAAAAACACACAAGTTCAATAGTGTGATTTTTGTTTTTTAATTAAGCAAATCAGCTTGCGCGATTTAGATAAAAAAAATATATTATTGCCGATGCCTCGTTCTCGCTAAAATGTGAAAAATGAAGTAAGGTACGAGTATGTGTCATGGAATGATCGTCGACATGCACAAAATCCATCGAGCTCGTTCTACGTCGAAAGAATCATGCATGGCGACATGCCAATTGTGAAATATTTATTTATGCATGTTCGTGGAACACTGTTGATAAACAGGAAACGTGCTAACAAGAAACAGTAATCAGTGTCTTCTACGTAACTATCTTTAACAGCAAATCAAGCGTGTGCGATATATAATTAAGGAATAAAGTAAAAATTTATAAAACAATTCGGGAGGTTTCTTTCCGAAGTATATTAATTACTGGCCTCATTTCGCGCGCGAGGCTCACGTGGAACGTAATGTCAACTCGTGACAGAAACAAAAAGACGTATCATCAACAAAAGACGCAAAAAAGGCTTACAGTAAATAAATCGGCACGTGTACATACACGAATTGATCTGCGATTAACGTCACTTCGTCGATCCATCGATCAAAAGAGATACGCATTTCTCATATTTCCCTCTAATAAATTCCCAACTCATATTGATATTATCGAGAATAATTGATAAGCACACCCAATTTGTTGCACTTACAGATATCAGATTTTTAAATATGGGTGCAGCCGTTGATATGATACACTTGTTAAATAAATCACAAATAATCAACAATATTTATACTTGAGTTTAACATTTATACTTTTGTTGTCACGAGTTGCTTCAAATAAGTAAAACTTTTAAATTATACACTTTAGGTCGTAGATCAATCGTTGATCAATTGCAAATGGGACTATAACTTGTTCTTTATTTTTTGATGAAAAGCTAATTTTTTCGGACAAGAAAAAAGAATATGAATATCGTAGCATCGGTCTAACAACGTGCACGCGGTTCTTCCTGTTAATTAAGATTTCCGTCAGTTGAGAAAATTTATCCCGAGATGCGACAAGATTATATGTTGCGGACGTTATTACTGAGTTGTCAAGAATGACAACTGCGCTTTAAAGCGAAGCACACGAAGAACTTTCGAGTAAGAAGAAATAACTAACCGTTTTGCAATAAAATACTGCAAAAAGTGGTTATTTAGAATAAATAATTATTGGATAACTAATTGTTAAAATAAAGAATTTATGTAAATTTAAAAAAATTTAGAGATTTAATTGCATTAGTGATTATTTGAATCAGAACAGATTACCAATTTCGAATAAGACATAAGCTAAAATAATTTCCGAGAAGTATGAAAGAAAGGTAAAAGGTGAATACTGAAATAATTCACGAGAAATATGAGAGAAAGGTAAGAAGGAGAGTCATCTATTTTAGTTTATCCCACTCCAAAGCAAAAGCGTGTCATTCTGGAGTCCGAGCTCTTCAAATATCGATGATGCTGAGCGCAGCTGGATCAGCTGCGGGCTCGGCTTGCTTACGTCTTAGCGCTTCGCGCTGACAGACGAGAAATCGATCCGGCCAGGACCTTTCCGGGCAAAATATGTATGCACTCGTGTGATCACGCGGTGATCACCAATTCGCGGATAGACTTCTGCGCGCGTGTTGTAAGCGGGGTCCCCGGAAAGTCGCGTATTGATTTTTCGCGTGGATACTCGCGTGTAACGGGGTTAACCCCGTTTCTCGACATCTAATTTTTCGCCCGAGGCTAGCCGACTTGACGTCCACTGAATTGTACGACTGATCTACGACATTAGGGATTTTAATAGCTAAATTACGGCAGACATTAAGTCATATTAGATTATTTTCAGAACATCAAATACGTTAGATTTACATAAATTTCAAGTGTATCATTGATTTACGATTAAGGGTCGTCGATTAAGGGCAATCGTCAAAATTATGCATGGTCGATCGTTTGATGACGTCATTATTAATACCAGCTATGAATAGAGGAGCATATTATATCTAGAAGTATCTGTTATTTAGATCAATATGAGACAAAATATTTTCTATATAATTATTGTAAAATTATATAATTGAATATCATTTACGTAATTATGTAATTTAGTACATAATTGAGTTTTGAGTTGATTGTTTCTGATATTGGTTTTGTTTATCAGGCCAATTTAGTAGACCTCAAATTGTTACAGTAATTAAATTACACAAAGAAACGTATTTATTTCTAGTACAAACATGAACTTTCTGTTCATATTTCAATTTTTTATATTGAATTTGTTAAATCTTTTAAAAGCGTATAATAATTAAATCACAGATCTCTCTCTCTCTCTCTCTCTCTCTCTCTCTCTCTCTCTCTCTCTCTCTCTCTCTCTCTGTCTTTCTGTCTTTCTGTCTATCTTCCTCATTGATTATCCAATGAATAATGTACATAACAAAATAAAGTTTGATATAAATTTTTAGAAGGAATTTCTATATGCTATCTTTATGCTCCACTTTAGCACATTTTCTACCAAAGTTAATATTCTGTTAAATGATTATAGCTGGTTTTAATGTCTCGAAAGTAAAGACTACATTCTCGATCCGAGAAATCTTATCGCCGCTGACAGTTTACTCGACAGTCCCAAAGATATTTTTTCCATGTGCAACTCACGTAGCATTGATCCCGCATGCTTCGAGAGTCGTGGAAGCAGCTGCAAGCTGTTACATCTGCGATCAGATAGCGGATAAGATAATTGTTGGACGCTGGTAGAAACTAGGACGCGATGGTTCTTATTTGCTTCTCTTTTAAATATAATATATAAAGGTTTTTCTTAATGACTGAAAATTATTGCAATCCTTTCGAAAAATCAACACGAAGCTACTAATTATTTTCTAATTCCTGATTCAAAACTTTGCAAGACAGAATAATGTCAGGAGATGCAAATAATTTAAAAATAATTAGAAGTTATCGGTTAACTTTTTGCAGGTATTAGGCTTCAGGTTCCATACTGAGAATGATTGTTCTGTGAAAGTTTCCATTATGTAAGTATGCTGCATACATCCAATTCCCAGGAAGAATCTAGGAGTAGGAGGCGATTTTGCCCGCATATATCGTTTACACATTTCTTCCAAGTTTAGTTAAAGTAGCTTTTATTAAATGTTTAAATTTTCAAAAATACAAGGACAGAAAGAGAGAGAGAGCGAGAGAGAGAGAGAGACAGAGGGGGGGGGGAGAGCTGGTAGAAAACAGAGAAGTAGGATCAATTTCTGTAAGTCGCAGTAATAGCGCGCGGGCAGGTATGCTCAATCGAGAGTTAACGACTGTCACTGGCTATTTTATTCTTGCGACGTCTTTCCTGGGAACGATCGATTGTTCAGCCTAACCCCGTTTCTCGCCCCCGATGGAACCGATTCGAGGAACCTAGGAGGCGAAGGCTACAGCGAGATCGTTCGCGCGATGTCGTTCGCGTGCGATCGATCTAGCGCGCCAGGTTCGACCTTCGGCAGCGCCGCATGACACAACGTCATCGACCGCGGTTCGCCGCTGCAACCTCCGTCAACGGCGACGACTACGACGACGACGACGACGATGACGAAGCGTCCGCGTGCGGACGCGAGATACCGATGCGCGCGCGTGCAAGCAACTAACACTAACACGATGTCACGAGCGCGCACACCGAACACACTCCATTCGAACTATACGGACGTAGCGCTGATCGATAGGTCGAAGCGGTCGAGAGATTCCCGAAGGGATGGCAGACAAAGGGCAGAAGGGTGTAGACAGGTGAAGAGGACAGCTGGTCTGTGGGACTCACCTCTTCCTGCGTGAGTTCCGCTGCGGGGTCCGCGTGCTGAAGAAGAGTTGCAGCTTTCGCGCGGTCTTTAAACGCGATTACTATGAAAATACCCCAATGGGCCCGTTTGCGCCTCGATCACGGTACGGTATTTCACCTTGTTTAAAAGGTGAAATTCGCGTAACTGGAGATAATCGCGCTTTATACGACTCGATATCCGATCGCCTGCTCGATACGCGCCTTCCGACGTGACGTTACGTGACGTGCCAAGACGGAGCACCGTGACGAAACTGACGTTAAAGAGCGCACGGTGGTTCCCAACGACGTCTCGTACGATTACTAAATGCCCGAGTGCACGGCTGCTCCGACTACAGACTGGTCAATGGGAATGCGCGTTGCTCCATGCGCGGTATACTCCGGATCGAACCGGTTACGGATAGACTGCCGACATCTGGTCATGAAGAGGCACACCCGGCCTGTCACCCGCGTTCAGAATTCCCGCTGCGCATGCGGAGACCGAAGGTGACCTTGAAGGCTCTGCCGGTCGATTATCAGAGGAACTTCGAGAGACTTACCCTGAAGGGGAAAGAGCGAGTCCCTTTTGGTTCCATCGACACAGCAGAAAACCACGATACCTAACGTTGATGCAATGTCAATGCACGCTTGCGCCAGGAGATGGAATTCGCACAAGTTTCTGTAATGCTGCATATTAGGATTTTTGAAAATGAATTTCTTGTGAAAAATAACTGATTATATGCGCGCTCACGCGCGCAAGGGGTAGAACGCAAGCGATGATTTACGATTGCTGCTAATCCAGTATTTAATTTATGCTGATGCTAATGTATATATAGCAATACACACTAAAAAAAAATCTGGTTTGTTTATTTTCCACCAGAAAATATTGGTTGAATCTACCAGGATCTGGTTGAATTAATACGAATTCTGGTTGCATTAATTGGAAGAATCTGGTTCGTTCATTTTCCACCAGACGTCCAATTAATTCAACCAGAATTTTGTTCAGTGCACTTTTTTTATTTTCTATATTCTTCAATTTTTATATTTAATTTAATTTAATTCTTAAATTTATTAATTAAATGCTTATGTCTCTTCAAGCAACTATCAATAATCTATGCTGATGCTAATGTATATATAACAATACACGTCTTTTTTTTACTTTCTATATATTTTTCGATTTTAAAGTTTAATTTAAGTAATTCTTAAATTCATTAATTAAATTCTTCAGTTTCTTTAAGTAAATATCAGTATAAGTTATCTAACTCAAGATACATAATTGCGATCGTAAGGCAATATCCCCGGTTAAAAACAGTTCAAGTGATCACAAAAACGTATATGTATTTTTTAACATATGTTCACACTTATAAGAAAAATTAAATAAATTTTTAAACGAAGATAATAAGAACAATAGATACAGCATATACTTCTCTGCGCCCTTGGATATATATTTGTATTAATGTATTATACATTTTGATATTTTTTGCAATTATTTCGCAACACTATATATCTATGTATTTCCAGAAATTTAATTAATTCTTAAGCGTGTACTATTGCTCATACTCATCTAAATCTTTCGACTGACTCTCGTTCTTCAAATTGGCCCGCAAGAACCGAAGAGCTGTCTAAGCGACTGTCTCTCGTAATCGAGTCGAGTTGAGTAGCAGAAGAATGGAACAACGGACCGGAAGTGCACTCGAGAGGGTTTAAGAGGCGCTACGTTTTATGGAATTCACTCGGAGGCGAGCGAGAAAGATTAAATGCGAGGCGGGGAAAGCTGTGATGAGATCTCCGCGGATGGAATCGGTGCTCCGGACTTGCGGAACGTGCGCCGGGAAGAGCGGGGATTTAAAATCGCGAATCTCTCTATTACTTCTGTCTCTCTTGACGACACCGCGGAATAAATGAGAACGTCTTCTACGTCCATCTCAGCGGCTGGATAATCCATTTTGCGGATTACTGTGGCGAATCTGCTTTATTTATGGCCTGCAGTGAAAAGAATTTCAAGTGCCAATTAGCATAGCATCGCGCAGTATTTCAAAGAATAATGCATTTAAATTTATTTATAAAATCATTGATACGTGTTGATTTTCCTCGAGTCACATACGATGCATTAGACTCCGAGAAGAAATATCGGTACGAATAGGAAGAGGGTGCAAAATATATTCCGAAAAAGACTTGACGTATCTCTTCACATCCGTTTGCGAATCCCACCTATACGACGCGCCATACTTGAACGCCCACCTTAAACCACCCACCCTCGCATCTTCCTCCCTTTACTCGCAGCCTTTAAACGTTACTACTAAACTTCGGGATCTTCTCTTCATGGGGTGATATATACTTCCGCGAGTATATTCATCATAAAAATGTATATTTATGTATATTTCCGCTAGCACGTCGCTCGGTTATACATACATATATTGTTACCGCACGTCACCCCCGCGGGTTCTCGACGGACTTACCGCCGCCCGCCCCGTATATATATACGTCCGCAAGAGGTGCTTTATAATGCGCGCGGAACGTAGCGGACATATTTTCCCCGTCTATGTCCTCCTGGTATGTTGTATTCCTTCGCGACAGAAGGAGCCGGTCCTTTGTAGAGAAAAAAACTCGTCGGGGGCGGTATTTAGTCTGTCAACCGCCATGACGAATCGCCGGAGGAGGACCGGCTTTAGAGGAATATTCCGTTATAATATTTAGACATGGACGAAAAACGCATTTTATATCTCACACGTGAATTACATTATTTGTTATAATGTCCTTGTTGACAATAATATATTTTACATATGTTAAGAAATCTTAATTTCTATTAAAATATTGAAAGAAAGATTAAGATTGGGAAAGAAATGTGTATTTAAGATTAAACACAATTAGGCTAAAAATAGGATGCGTTCACAATAAAAATATATACATAATCGCGATCGTAAGGCAATATCTTCGGTCGCCATTACGGACCACCCATGGGATTTTCACCCCAGAGAAACAGGTGCAACCGGTCTGGGATACAACATGCAACGTGTTACGATGCTTTCCCCATGGGCGCGCTTCGATAAATTCGCCCACAGGATCTTCCTTACGGGACACGAGAGGCGTGCTGGTACGCCATATACTGAAGTTCGTTTAAAGGGAAACGAAATTTCGGTGAAAATATAGCGTTGGCGAGAAATACTATATCCTCGGGGACGTAATTATGATCTCACAGGATACACGGAATGCGCAGTTAACGATATTGGAATACGAATTAATAGAGTTTTAATTATTCGCGCATTTGTTACATACGTTTAATGATATTTCCGGGAGTTTTTAACGAGCACATTATGGCCTCTGCTTTATTACTTTCAATTGATGAGATTAGAGAGAGTATTGCTCTTCTTTCTGTATATAATTTTACTACTATTTTAATTTTATAATGTACAATATCATAAAAAATTCAACGTTATTAAATGAGATATTTCAAAACTATTCCTATTCCATTGTTTTTTAATAAAAAGATAAAATTAAAATACTTTTATAAAAGAGCCATATTGTATGTAAGTAAATAAAATTTGGAAGTCACTCTAGAGATAATACACTGAATATCGTTTTATATTGTATCTTATTTTTATCTTGCACATAATATTGCGTAACCATTGTCAATTTGTCTAATGTCATGCATTTTGTAGCGGAATTGCACAGACATTTTTCCTGACAATTTGGATATTTATCTTTAGTTTTTATGATATTTTTCGAATAAAGAAATATTGTCAAAAGAAAAATTGCGAAATATAAAAATTTAAATAGTTGCAGCGAAACGTTGCGGTATCTAACTGAGCTATCGGTCACGATGTCGTTTTACTGCGAACTTTCGTGGAAATTTAATATTAATACGCAATTTTGCTCTCTGTCTTTTTCTTTCTCGTAGATACGGACGTGTATGCACGCACACTCACAGACATGCACACGCACATGTCTCTTAAGATCTAATATTTATGTAGGTATAACAGGGAGATACAAATGACGATAACGTGCTTCCTTCTCGCCTTCTCGCCTTAAAGTGTGTTAGATATAGTACGGTTGAAACTTTTCGAGGTTATTTTGATTTATATTATACTCAAATTATAGCTTTTTAAATTGATGATTGGTTAGAATTACCATGTTTTTTCTAATATTATTGTGTTTGTAAAAAAAAGCATTTTAATTTAATTTTTTAGAATAAATATATCTGGGTAAAGAGATCAGCAAAATACCTACAATGATTTAAGTTTATAGAGGGAATTTTTATTTCTATTTAAACAAAATAGAAATTCTACATATATATTTATAAAAGTAACATTTAAATAAGTCACAGAAAGTATATAAATAATAATTATTAAAAAAATTTAATTTTTATTATAAGATTTCTCCAAACTTCAACTAAGTACATGTCCTAATATAATTCATAACTCACTGAACTTTCTTCGAGATAATTACATTTTGAATTTTTATATACGGAATTGCCACCGCTCCCAGCGTAGTTACCTTTTACTTTAAAAAATCGTTAAAGTATAATTTGTTTAGAGCATCCCTATACGGGTGCTTATATGTCATGGCTGTGGAATAATGTATGAGTGCACTGAATTATCTTCAACCTTACTGCTGCTACATCCCGTTAAAAATTCATAAATGATAATGTATTCCGCGTTTTATGCATTACGGGAGGAAAAAGAAATTAACGGGAAATCGTCTATATCAATGAAATATATTTGTTATTTATTAAATAGCAGTTTGTTTATTTGATATACGATGAGCATCTATATTGTTATTAAGACAGGCAATTTTTACCGTTCTATTCTATTAATGTTTCTCTGCAAAATGCATTTTCAGATAATTCTTTCTGAAGCTAATTTTTTAGTTCCAAAATGTCAAACGCGTTTGTAATAGTGTATGTATAAATATAATATCTTATCTTTAATATCTAATAAATACTAAAATAATTGCTATATCGGGAAAATAGATTTGCGAGTGAAATACAGAATGAGTTTGAATGTCCAGCATTAAAATTTTAATAAACCTTTAAATTTTTGTTTTTAGATATTCAGCATAATTCTATGTGATTAAATTGTAACTAAATGTTTATATTGAATTACTGGATTTTATTGGATAAATATATAAAATATTAGACGAAAATATCAGACAAGATGAGATCAAAACGGATCATGTTGCTTTGTACTTTTTTTTAATTTCTGCGTAATTTTAATTAAATTTTTCAATTAAACAATAATGCATATACAAGATTCTCATCATGATGTTTATGAGCATGAGCATTATTTCAAATTTTAATATTTAATTGAAACAAATAAAGCTTTCTGGTAAGTATTTGGTGTATTTTATAGATAAATGGATTTCTCAATTAAATAGAGTTATAGAAAACATATATTGCGTTAGGTCCTAAATTGAATGCGGTCATGTATTGGAAATGTTAACGTGGGCTTGCGTGTGGGCGGTTGCATTGAAGGACATGATACATTTTACGTGGATTTTGTGCAAATCTTTCGAAATGGGCACGCCTTGCGGCTGTTTCTTGTGATTTGTTTGACAAGTAAAATGCGCCTTCGCAATAAGATATTTGTTTGATCAGCACACATTTGACTTCAAAAAACCTTGCGCGAAGCGAACGACTATGAGAGCGCGTACGGTGTATTGTACTGCAGAGCGAATACTAATGGAGACAAATGTCATATACATGGCTTCTTCTTTCGTTGCTTATACTAGTAAATATTAAAAGATGAAATTTAAACTAATACTTTGAATTTTAAATATAACACTTTGTTATTTTTAACTACTATGTGAGTGTCGGAATTTATTATTTTAAGACCAATCAGTATTATTTTTATTCCATTTATTTTAGTTAAATTAACGTTATTTTATTTAAATTAACAACATATTGAGTACGAGCAGGGGCGACTTATAGGAATGGTTAAAAATGACTCAATTTTATGTCTGACCGAGAACATTTCTGACGATTTATAAGTTGCCAGAGAAGTCACTTCGCTATTAGAAAGACTGAAACAATTGCGCAGAACTTCAAGTTTATAGTTTAATACGCACACCTTCTTCGGTTGAAGGTGCATGTGCCATAATTTGTGCCATAAGTTGTGTTTGATTTCTAGCCTTACAAAGGGAGAGGGAAATGTGCGCACGCTGTTTTGTATTGAAAGCTATTTACATGACTGAGATTAAAGAGAATAAAGGTGAACGAACAACGAATAATAATAATTAAATCATGATTGACAATTACAATTGAGCTGCTTAAATATGATTGGAGCTACAACAACGATTGAAAAGTATAGTCTGTCTAGAATTTACTCGCTTTTGCTTCCTCATAGAGGAAGCTTTGTTTTCGTAAATTCGTATATGAACCTTTGATTGTGTATAAAGTTGGCTCTAATCAACCAAATTTAAAAGAATTATATATAAAATAGAGGTAGAAGAAACCAAAGAAAAGATTGTTTTTTGAGTTTTTAATGTCAATATGTTCAGAGTGTTTTAAAACGTCGAAATATTGCATTAAAAAAAATGTCGGTATGTGTGTATGTATGTCTGTGCCAAATTTACAGAAATTTCTATAACTCCAGAACTAATCAACCAAATCTTAACAAATTATATATGAAATAGGGGTAGAAAAGACTGAAGAATATAATAGAATTAATAAAAATTGTTAATAATAAAGGGGTTACCGATTTCTGTTAAAAAAACAGACAAACTTACTAAAATTTCTATAACTTAAGAATTGATTAACCAAATTTTAAAGAATTATATATAAAATAGGGGTAAAAAAACTGAAGAATATAATAGAATTAATAAAAATTGTTAATAATAACGGGGTTACCGATTTCTATCTAAAAGAATCTACAAGATTACCCTAATTTCCACAAATTTTGAGATATCGAGCTTAATTTTTTTTATGGATAGATCGCAAGTATCATTAAAGGTAGGTTGGTGTTGAATTTGGCAATGATCGGTGAAGGGGTTACCGATTTTTGCCTAAAAAGTGTACAAGTTATATATGTAATCTTATATATAGAACGTATCATTAAAGGAAGATTGTTTTGAATTTCGCGAAAATTGGTGAAAGAGTTACTGATTTCTGCCTAAAAAAAATATTTTTTCTACCCCTATCACTTAAAATGCACACTTAAAAATAAATAAGGAAGCAATGTGCAGGTTTCTACTTGCACACTTAAAAATAATTTGCATACTTAAAAATTATGACAAAGTAATGTGCAAGTTTCTACTTACACTCTTAAAAACTTAAAGGAAGCAATGTGCAGGTTTCTACTTGCACACTTAAGAACTATGAGGAAGCAATGTGCAAGTTTCTACTTGCACACTTAAAAACTATGAGGAAGCAATGTGCAAGTTTCTACTTGCACACTTAAGAATTATGAGGAAGCAATGTGCAAGTTTCTACTTGCACACTTAAGAATTATGAGGAAGCAATGTGCAAGTTTTTCAAACTCGAACCATGAGCCATAGTGTGGAATCGTCCTAGGTAAAAAATTTTGGAAATTGCTCGCGCGTTCCGTGTAACGGCAGAAATTGTCCGACTCGGGTTTGCGTAGCTGCTACAAAAACAGTCTTGGTCAAACTGGTTTTTTTTGTATGCGACTCAATCTTGCCATCAAATTACCCTCCATCCAATAATCCACCAACAATTTTTTCATGACACCAATATATTCTAAATGCATTAATCTCGTCAGAATCTAACAATAAGTGGGAAAGAGATGGGGAAATTTCCACAATTTAAATTACGCTTCCTAGATATATCTATTCATATCGATAAACATATAACGTACACATATAACGGTACACTATTTGCGTATTATAAACATTAAATAAGAAGTGTGCGACATTCTTTATCAATTTAGATATAATTTGCGGACGATTTCTACAAAGGCTGCGTTCTAACATTCACTGCCAGTACTAAAAATCTATAGTTACTACAAAAGCAAGGATTATTATTCTCCATATTTTTTGTCTTTTTTCAGAGAGGAAATATGACATCCAATTATTATCAGCCTTTATATTGCGAAAGTTGTAGTCGATACCCGTTTATTTGTAGAAGAGGAGAAGAGGGTATAAGTAGTGAGTTCATCTATCAATTTGTGAAGAGAAGATTTGTTTATACTTCCGCGAACAGCCGGAATCTTAGCATATTTCATACTGCACCAGACATAATTGGACCACCCAAAATTATTAGTTACAAAGAAATTCAACTGCCCTTTTTTATTGGAAAATGGGTATGTGTATTTTCCATACGTGTGTACAATGATTAAATTTACGCAACAAAAGTTTGTACTATTTAATTAATTTTTTACTTTTCAATACAGGTAACTCGAGATGAACCTGAGATTTCCATAAATGAAAAATGGGAACAAAAAGATGATCCGCCATGGATTGATTTTTTTAATATCACAGAAAAACGTACTAGTTATATTGGTATGTAATATGAGCCATTCCGCGTGAACCGGATCAGTCACCTCTCAGAAATGAATCAAATTTTGCATATCGGTAGTTTCTGACGAGATAAAATATGGTGTCAAATATATTTTTTTTAATTGCAAATTTTTTTGATTTATGAATAATGGAAAATTTACTGACTTTTTAGTTAATAATTGCATAACTTTTTTCCTTCAAGTGTAATACAAAAATTTTTTAAATAAAAGTTGTCACAAAAGGACTATATTTTATGATGAAATTATTTACAACATAAAAAAAATGGTGCAAGTAGAAACTTGCACATTGCTTCCTCATGCAATTGTTTACTTATAGTTCTTAAGCTTTTATTTTATTCGATGCATAATTATTAGTATTTATTTATTTGTTTTGGCTTCCTCATAGAGAAAGCTTTGTGAGCGAAGGTTTCTACTTGCACACTTAAAAACTATGAAACAATGTGCAAATTTATAATTTACATACTTGAAAATTTTAAGAAAGTTTCTACTTGCCCACTTAAAAACTAAATTAATGTGCAGGTTTCTACTTGCACACTTAAGAACTATAAGTAAACAATGTGCAGATTTCTACTTGCACACTTAAAAACTATGAGAAAGCAATGTGCAAGTTTCTACTTGCACCATTTTTTTATTGTGATAAAATTGAACATTAATAACTTAAAAACTATTAGACCGAATTTTTTTAACATGATAAATATAGGGGGACATATGTGTCCGATTAAAAAATTTATTAATTCATTATTGGGAATTAGAATTAAAGTTTATACACATATTATAAAATTTTTTGTAATCTCTCATGTATATGTATAAACTTTAATTCTAATTCCCAATAATGAATTAATAAATTTTTCGAAAAACCACGTAAAAATAACGCGCAAAGAAACCGCGTAAAAAGAGAGATGTGTATGTATATAGCGTTGACACTTATCTTTCCGGCGTATACTGTAAGTTTTTATGTACAAGATCGCCGCATTACCACTTTCGTGACGATGACGATATTCGAGCGAGCAAGCGGTGCCGCGCCGGCGTGAGTCGCTCCGTGTATAATTGCTTTATTCCTCAAAATTTGATCGCGGCGAGTACCATTCGAGATATCAAATCCAATTACTCTCTAGACAATTATTACAGTTGGTGATTATAATTGCGCGATTAATTAATTTCCACAATAAACAATCTATCAAGATGATATTCACCAAAGCAAATATTTCGCGCAATTTATTAATTGAAAACGAGTATCAACATGATAGAAAATGGAATTTATAAATTGGTTTATTGCGATCTTTACGGGCGATAATGCTTTTTTTTCACGATACTTGAATAATAGCACCGCACTTTGAATTTTCGCCAATTTAAATATAATTTGATTAGCATTTTTGGATTGAAAGCGTGAAGTAATATACGAATTGTCGCATCGAGTGCGGTTTAAGTAATGGCAATTTTTGATATATCCAGGATTTATCAATAATATACGCAATTCGCAAGATTTGTACGTAAACGTATTAAGCTTGCAATACTATAAATTTCGATTGTATATTTTTAGACGGTCCATTACATTTTAATTAACCAAACTCGACTTTATTAACCGTATCACATGATATCAGAGGGAAGTTTTCGACGCTATTTTCCAATTTATTTATAATTAAATGGAATTTTGCTGTATATGGAACTTCAATCGACTTCAGTCGGAAGGACATTGCGATGTGTTTAATTAGTAACTACTGTCGTAATTAAATTCATGTTTTAATATTTATCGCACAACATAAATATGACTGTTGTACATTGATAATTTGTTAAAACCTTTCGCCAGGCAAAGTTTGTTCGTTACGCCAGTCTGCGTAATATCGCGAATATCAAGCGAATTGTTGTTTTATATGATCGTATTTTTTATTTTCTCATTATTTTTCCATAGCAGTAATAAAATGCGGTTACAATAATATCAGGAGTGCAAAATGCTGCAAACGTTATATTCTAATGATTACTACGCAATTAATTAATTGTGTTTTCAGGAATGAAGGACAAGATGAGTGAAAAAACAAGAATAAAAGAAAGTAAAAGCCCAGGATGACATGAGGTAATGGTCTAGAAACTATGTAGGTAATTTGTTAGTAAATTTTATTTGTTGCCTGTGAACTTAATCATTGATAATTATTTTATGTGTGTAATAATTATTTCTTGAAATATTAATTATTTTAGCCATAATTATAACTCGGACATTGTATTTTATAATTTAATATAGTTTATGTTCCAACTGAACATTGTGAAAATCAATAACAGATGACAGATCGGTATATTTGTAGACACGCAATTATAAGCGAAAACTTTATGTGATGCTATTGAATAATTTTGGCCGTTTATAATTTGGAAATTATTAGAAATCTCGATACTTTTATATTAGATTTTTGACTTTAATTAATTTTCATAATAGGTTACTAAAATATTATATTGTTGTAGAATATTTTGTGTATTTAGAAATTAGATTTTAACATTGGAGCTTTTTACTTGTAATAATTCCAAATTCTGGAAAATTTATATAATTGTGTAAGTATGCATATTTAAGAATTCACGCATTATATGTTACGAGCATGAAAATCTGTTAAAATCTGTTGCTAACAAGTCGTTTGTGACACAGTTTCCATATATATCAAATATAATTTCCTTATTCTACTTCTTTCTACGTGTTTTTCGTCTGAAAATAAAGTAACAAATTAATATCTTCCGTCAATAAAAAAAAGAAATCGCGTTAGTATTGCCAATAGTGACATAAATCAATAAGGCTTCTGATTTGTGATTAATGTTTCCTGTGATATTTTAACTTTTTACAAAAATCCATATAAATCTCATATACTAACGATTTTTAGATGATGATTCCAAAAATATCTTGTATGCAATGCATTGCGGCGACTTGTGACCGTTTTTGCAGAGGTCTCCAATATGTTTCCAACAGGATGTTAAAAAAAAAGTTAACACTTCCTTATATGGAAGTAACTTCTTTAGAGAAACAGAACTGATAACACAAGACATTATAGTAACAAATGTAGGTTTGTCTTAAAAGAGTGTCCACTTGTTCACCATCATTGTATGTCAACACATTCTCGGAATCTTTTCCAGGTGGTCTCCGAAGCTCTGACAATGAGGCACATTTCTGTTTTTGTTATTATGATATCTTGTGTTATCAGTTTTGTTTCTCTAAAAAAAATTACTTCCATGGCATATAAGTGCTAATTATTTTTTGGATACACCCTTTACTTAGATTGTAATAATATTATTGCATATTTTATTCTTATACAGATTAGAACAAAATCGAATAAGATTGGGACAACCTGCGTATGGCCATATCGCCTTTCCATCGATTTGACGCAAATTATCATTCTACAGTCAAAATTCTCGAAATTTGTGTCAATATCATTCGAACAAGCTATCCGTTTATTTTTACATTAATGAATTTGTTCATGAGGCGTCGCTGTTACTTATGCTTCGCCGCACGGTGGAGCAAGGCAAACCGCCATTGCGATGGAATTACGATGGCTTTTAAAAGGACGTGCATTCGCATAAATAATTCATTGGGTACGATTCTCTCTCTCTCTCTCTCTCTCTCTCTCTCTCTTTCTCTCGGCTAGACTTCACGCTAACCGCGACGGTGGCATCATGCGCGCGGCAAATCCTTCTCAAGCAAAGTTCAGAATTTGTACGCACAATTATGCAAATATATCGGCATTCTCGGTCCGGGGCTCGCCTACGTGTTAGGCAACGAACCTACCTAAACCTTCGCGAAAGCTTTGCTCCCCCGCAAAAGGGAACCGTTATAACGACCGACTCGATTTCGCGCAAGCTTCAACAAATCGAGCGCTTGTCGTCTTAAAAATGAATAAGTAATTATTCGCATATGAACTTTCTTCGGAAGTTGAAGACACGATCAGATAGTGATCGTGCATCTTCAACACTTGGCGCGAGACACTACCGTGTCTCTTGATATAGGTAATAGTATTGGCTTGACTTTGACGTAAAATAAAAATATAATATTTAAGAATATAATATTTAAGAAAAAGAAGGAAGTACATGCTTATAAGATTCATAGAGTATTATTGGTCGAGTATCATTAAATTATGTTACTCTTATTTAAATATGTATCTTATGCACATTTAATATTTAAGCATAAAAAAAACTTTATTACGACATGTTCGCACCGCGGGCGCGATACCTAAAGTCTTGCGACAAAAATATAGTTGCTGTTTTTATGGCAAAAAATTATATTTCCATATTTTGCATAATATCGTTAAATTAACCGTCAATCGCATAAAAAAGAACGATTGCACTTCTCTGTAAGTATAGACGCAGAGTTATTTGCGCGACGCAAAGCCACGAGCTTAACGGTTTCACTCGGGCTTCCTGTTCGCGGTAAATATTTAATGGCGAAACCGATGGGATTTGCTGATCAATGTAAACCCTCTTCCGCTCGTCCAGCTTCTGAGGCAAGAGCCACGTGGCACCTTTTGCTCCCTTTGCTATTCCGCGGGAGTAGTGGCGAGCGTGTTCGCGAAAGCGAGTTCACCCACCAATTTATTTTCGTCCAAATGGAAAGAACCTCGCCAAGGGTCGCCGTCGCGATGCTTTTTCGAGGTTGGAAACGAAAGACGGAGGTTTATACAGTTCGCGAAAGAAGCCGTTACCATCTTGGCTTCTTTTGATATTTCAGCCCACTTGGCTTCCACTTGGCTTCCACTCGAATTTATTGTCATTTTGACAGAAATATTTTCGATATTACTCGAATTCGATAATCGCTGATATTATGCCTCATGATAGTAAATTTTGAAAGACTGTTAAAGTACAATTGGCAAGACCAACATATAAAACTAATGGTTGAATTCAAACAGGATTATTTCTGTACAAGAAATATACGATAATTCCGAGCTAGTTTTCAACTAAAATAGTTTTATAAGGGAAGATTTAATTGACAGAATCATCTTTAATATTGTCTGTTCGTATAAATTATATTATTTAGGCCATGTTTTTAAATATATCATGTATAATTATAGAAATTACAATCTCCGTGTCAATGTTGTAATCAATATATTGCGCTTATATAACCATAAATAAAAATATATATATATAAATAAAATCATAATAAATATAAATTTCTTTACATGTCCAAGCGGATCGCAGAAAACGCTCTTGCGTTATTGGCAAAATATCCTATAAAATCACTCGGTCGGAATGCGGTCGATGCGGTGATCAAAAATGCTGGGGCGATCGAAGGTATATATTTTCTGAGGGAGACCAGGCTTTATATCTTTCGTCTGAACCACAAGTGCTGAAAGAATATATTGAGCGCCACCGCCGCCGTCGCAGTCGCGACTCGTAACTGCAGTCGCCTCTTGACTCTGCATCCGTGCTGCATCTCTGCGCAGACACTGATCCGAACAAATGGCACGCGCGTGCACGCGTTGAGGAATACCGAGCGAGGAATTCTCTGCAAAGATGCACGTGAACAACGTCCAGAACGAGACCCGGGTACCGACACGTTTTTATTCCTTTTCGGGCATGCCGTTTCATTAGAGACGAGTCGTGCAACATGTTTTCATTTTGCACGAGTCGGTCGGATTTCTGCTTTATTTCAATTGTTTTAGTCGCTTTGTTTACTACATCTATTTCAGTCACTCTATTTAGTCTATTTGATGGAGAAAGCGCAAATGAAATTCTTATGAGACAGCATAATTGTAATCGAACTTCGCGGTAAGTTTGTTCAATTTTTCAATTTTACCGCTGGACACTTTTAATAACCTTTAAATCTTAAACAGGGAAGAGTGGCTCACTTTTTTTCAGTAAACATATCTCCATAATTTTTGGGATTTACAAACACTTTTTATTTTAATAGGTCATTGTCTAAAGTAATATATTTTAGAATTGAAAAATAAATATTACTAGACTATTTTTTACTGTATATATTTTTTCGAAACTATGTGTCAATTAATCCACTGTAAAGACACTAAAAATGCTGAACTACATTAGAATTCACACAAAAATAATACAAAAGTAAAAAAAAATACAATATAAAAAAAAGTTTCTTACTTATTTTACTACAGAACCTCTGTCACACCCATCGGTAGCGTATCGGTCACTGGTTTGACAAGTAATGACACAAACCATAATCTAGCAAGTTTCTAGAACTAATAGTCGCGTAGTTATAACTAATGATCCACTGTGCCCCAAGCTCCCCTACACCTTATTTATTCGCAACGCAAAGGAATTATTATCTTTAATATTATAACTTTACTATAAATGTTGCTTAACAATTGTAAATGTTGCGATAGAGAGCGTACATAATTGCACTCTCTTGCTTAAATAATAAACCAGGTGTAATTTTGACTCGGAAATTTGAAACAAAATTTAAATTCAAATAATATAACATGTTTAAAATTACAAGTAATGATATCTTGTATTTTTAAACAAAAATAAACTGTTTAAGCTATTCATATAATCACGAGATTATGTCCCAAGTTTTTCTTTTACTTAAAAATTGGCCACGTTTTTCTTCTGTTTTATTTATTATAATTTTATTTTTCTTCCTTCTGCGTATCTCGACATATGCAGAATGTTTAAACACTTTAAACAATTGCCATTAGATACGCGGGATACTTGAATTTCAATAATGTCCGGGACTATCCACTGTCCGAGGCTACTCCGAGGCTACCCCCCGTTCCCCTATATAATGCAACAAGTCATACTTTGCTATTGCAAAAATTATTGGAGAAAAATTAATATTTGTTTTTAAATTACGTAGACATTCAGCTTACAAACATCCATACATTCGCATATTATGTGTAAAGCCGTGATCAGACTACAGATTGGAATTGAGATTGGATTGAAATTTGACCAATTAGAGCAAAGTTCGCTAAACTTGAAGTTAGTTTTCTTTATTCTGATTGATTAAATTTCAATCCAATCTCAATCCCAATCCGTAGTCTGATCACGGCTTTACGAATCATATTTCATCGCATTTATCGCGCGTTTAGTTAATTTGTTAGTCAAACAGAGTACTACAACTTACAATAGTACAAATTATTTATTATTTCCGACCTACTAAATTGGTTTATCGATGATTTGAAGTTGACTATTATATAGCGATATGGATTGATGGTGAATCTCTGCATGAATACGTTTCTGTCAATTAGTCTATTGAAAGTCGTATAGCGCATTTGCGATAAAAAAGTCTTGTTAATAATCTCGACATCCAATCAAGTATTACACGGAAAAAAAAGATTAGCTACTATAGCTAAAATAAGTCGTAATATATGGATAACTAACATTTTTTGCAGCGAGAACAAAAGGTTTTGCTACTATTGCTAAACTTTAGCTCTCGCTGCAAAAAATATAGCTCTTGCTGCAAAAAAATTAGTTATCCATATTTTACGACTTAATTTAGCTAAATTTTTTTCCGTGTATGATAAAATACGTAACTATCAAACTATAATTAAACAGTTAGTCGAGTGCATGAAATACATTTAATTATCAATTGTCGTCATTTGTATATACATTTATAATTAGAAATAAGTTATGTTAAAAGGGTATAATTTTATTTATACTAAAACTTTTTTTAAAACGTTTATTTTAAAATAGTGTATAATATAATGAATTTTATATCTAATATCTATTTTCGGGAGAATTATTTAAGGAATTGGTTCTGTACGCTTAACATATTTAAAATTACTTTTTTATTTGTTTTGTCAAAAAAATTTCCGAAGTTTTTATTACGAAACCTCGTTTGTGTCTCTGTTTTATATATTTTTTAAAAAGAATAAAAGTGTAAAGCAATAACACTAATATTTATTTGAAGATATTTTATCTTAATATCAAATTACGTCGTACGTTTATATTTTTATCGTTAAGATTTATTTGCATTTAAAGTAGTTTGAAGGAGCATAACTTTCAATTTAGAAATATAATTTTAGAAATATTAATTTATCTAATTTATCCTGAGTTACTATAATTAATGTACCTGTGACATGTCGCGTCGGTAGTAATCACCATCGAGGGATGCAGAACGAAAATTCCTCCATCTTTACGCTTTATCCCGGTGTTGTGATAAATCTCGCTCTTCTCGTTGGTCGAGCTCGGGAAGGCAGAAGTGATAGACATAGAAATACCATCCCCAGGCAAGTGATAATCCTCTTGCGGGCACCAAATCTTTGGCCTGGCATACTCCGATATCCTCTTAATCATCTTTCTTTTCACTTTATCCGTGCCACTTCCTTGTGTTCTTTCTTTTTGCCGCACTGCTATAAATATTCGAGTTGAAAAACAAAATCTCAATTGCACCGTCGATCTGCGTTTAAAATCACATCAACAACCGATAGCTCATCTATGGTTCATCACGTCCGGGCAACCGATATGGACTGCGGCTACGATTGAATGCTCACTCTTTATATAGAGTCGCCAACTAAACACATTGCTTGTTTAGTAAATGATACAATTACGTTAGCGTTGAAAGAGAGCTCGCCGGCAGTGGTGTAATAATTTGGTTACGCCAAGCTGAGCAGACAAATAAGTGGTACCCACCCTTTGTCATTATCGGCTCTGGGCCCACCTTGCAAACGAGTTTGAAAAGAGTAGCAGGATACGCGGCAGAAAAAAAAACAGAAGAAGTGGAGATAGAGGAAGTTTCCGGGAAACACGCGTTATCCGAGCTTTTATAATGCACTAAGCCTGATTCACGATACTGTGCAAAAGGAAAATCTCGGCTCAAAGAAAACCCCCTCTTCCGCTGCATCCCGGTAAAGCAAACGCGGACTGTCGGTGAAAGGAAAATCGCGAGGACGCGAATCTTCGAGTTCTTAGCGTTTACTGTGCTGGTAGCGCATGGTACGCGCGAGCAAAATCGTCTGAAGGCTCTTCTTATCCTTCTTATCATGTTGCGCGCGAGGTAATAAATGTCTAGTCGCAAACAATTAGCATTTTAATAGCTATGATTGTGTGAATTTATTTACTGTTTAATCTTTCAGACATTATTCAAAACCTTGAGAATTGTTTATCATAAATGGAAAATTTTGATTTTTATAATAACTGGTTTATCTATCTCGCGAATGGTGATAAATTATTATTTGTGAAATTTTTTTCTCATGAATGATTACATTCCATGCTTGACAGCATTTATTTTTCCATATTTTGTATGCGATCTGTACATAAATTGTTATTTTTATATATTTTTCAAATTTTTTATTAATAAAGAGAAAAATAATATTTTATGTATAGCAGTTGCACAAAATTGAATAATTCTTCTTGCGCGAGCGCATCATCGAAGAAACGCAAAGTGAAATCTTCATGACAAGCTTGCGCCTTTGCTCTTCTTATTCGTTGCCCTTATCCGGCTTCAATTGATAAGCCCTCTTCGAGTTTACTTCTCTCAGTATGTACGACTTCGTAAACTGTTCCTTCGAGAATCCATCGCGGCGGCATTATCGGTCGCGTTATTCTCTCACGGCACGAGCGCATGCATGGCTTTGACCTTTTTTCGCCGCGTCGAATTCAAAGGGAAACGCCCAGCGGAAGCAGAAATATGAAGCGCACACGCGCTTCAGTTTCGATGTTATGCACGTGGGAATTGCAAATTCTAGCGGGCGAAATAGACGAGACGCGTTTCTCGTCTGCAAGAGCGTGGCCGAACGCATTGAAGTAACCGATTGAAATGCTCGCTGCGTTTCCTCACGATCCTTACGACGCTTCCCTCGTGCCACGCGCAAAGATATAGTAGTCGGGGCAAGCATAAAGTGCGCGACGATATATGCCGCGAGGTGGGTGTGAATTTATGCCCTTATCCCGGCGATGCTACCGCTCGTCTCGAACCACTGCGAGTGGTTCTACCAGTGAAAATGCCGGCGAAAATTCATCGTTAAACGCCGGATACTTGGTAGAAACTTTATGGCATACCATACATACATGTAGCTGTCGAATTCTTTGATAATAGCAATGTAAGGGGTAGATCTCTCTTATTTCCACATTTAAATTAAAACTTATCTGTAAATTCATAAATGCATACATTTAAAAAAGCGAAAAAATTATAAACAAATATTTCGTTTAAATCACGTTCCGTCTATATTTGTGTAAAACCTATATTTGAAAAAAGTATACTAATCATTTAAAATAAAAGTTAAAAGTTAAAAAATGCTTTAGTTTAGATTATTTAGTATCATAGATATATAATTTGTTATTGTATAGAAATAATTTAATTTTAATAGAAAAAGAGTGAGTAGAAAAGAGGATAATATTACACGAGGTAATAATATTTCAAGCTGTTCTGTTTTAATGGAAACAAACGATTTATCATCGTCAATTTTCATTTAAATCTCTGACCATACTCGTAATTTACGGCTGCAGCTGCGAAATGTCACAGATACGTGCCACAAATAAATAAATCACTGGTGAACCGCGGATAAATTAAAAACTGTGACATGCGGTAGCAGAGCAGATTATGAATATTCGTATTGCTAGTGTCAACACAAGTATTGAAACAAATTTCTTACAATATTTTAACCGCATGTGTATAAATGATTGCACTCAACGCTCTAAGCTAATATCAATTATCTCGCTAATTGTTAATTAGGAGAAAAATATGGAATACATAATAGATAATAGAAAATAATTAATAGATAATAGAAAATAATTTATGAAAAGGAAGTAACAAAAGTGCAATCCAAGATATCTCTAGTTATAAAAAGGACCTCGCATTATTTATATGAAAAAAACTCGGTCAATTATTGTATTTTGAATTTTTAATATGTTGTAGTACTTGTTGTGCTCCTGATGAAAAGTTATAAATTTCATCAACTTTCTGTGATTAATTTCTGAACATTTATGAACAAAATTGCAAGTAACTATTATATGGATGCCATGATGAAAATTTTATTGTTCCAATTTTTTCTTGCAATTGTGATTGTTTTATCATTACATTTATTTTGCAACTTTTAGTATTCTAATAAGTTCTCTGAATGTGTATTCCATTTACACTCAAGTGATCTGAGTCATTCACTTATGTGAGTATTTTATACTCAGGTAAGATAAGTCATTTTGTACTTACCCTATAAGCATACAGTATTCTTAGAATGTTGTATTAATATTTTTAAAAATCAAAATAATTTTATTAGAATATTCTGAGAATATTATACAATATTTTCTAATATCATAGGATTATTCTGTTGATGTTATATGTCCACTTCACATAATATCCTTTGGATACCTGAGGTTCTGGGAACTGACGGAATCTAACGATCGCTTTCAAATGATCGTTCTTAACGATGTATGACTCGACACAATGATCGCGCTATACATGCTCGAGCCGTAATAAATATGAGGAATACGAAACATTTATAATTTTTTTCATGTTCTCACATATCTCTCACACTGATTAATAGACCATATTTATAACCATTCATAACATTAATTTTAGAACTATTATTCATTAAATATTTATAAATTTTTTAATTATTAAATTAAAAATAGTTTATTTATTTGATAGTTTATTCCCAAAAATTTAAAATATTTTTATAACATTAAATAATATTATTTCATATAATATTCATATAATATTATCAGCAGCGGACATTAACCATCTGTTAATATTACTAGAATAAAAACTCAGTTGAATCTCACTTGCCAGCATGCAAAAAGAACGTGCATTCAACTGAGTTATGATGTCACAAGTGAGAATTATCTGAGTTTTGATGTAAATTGAAAGCAACTATTATGTACACAAAATATTACATATATTTACTTACTTACTTATAATAGGAGACCGATTTTTTTCCGTTGCGGGGTGAGTTACCGCATAATACGCAGTACGAGAAGGGCATTTTAAAATTTTTCCAATATTTTTCCAAATAAATTTGCACTTGCGCTCGATGACACAAAAGTCTCAACCAGTCTCAACGTCAAACGATCAATGGCAAACTGTCGAATTCAAACAATTATTACATCTGATCATATCTGTCCAGATATAAGTCGAACTGAGATTGTGTTTGATCGAAAACTCTTCAGGTCTGACGATATCTGCCATGTTTAAATATAATAAATTATAATAAATTAATTAGTTAGTGCATAGATATAAACAAAACTAAAAAAATTCTCAATTTGATTATTATTTAATAGATTACATTACAGCCGATGCAAACCTACACCTCCTCGTAGGCGGCTATTGTCCAACTTGGTGAGTCCAAAATAATGCAACCCGTAAGAGAAACTGGTTCTGAATGATTCGGAACATATCTATACACAAAAACAGAATATGTGACAGTCGTTTCGAGAGATCTCAAAATCTCGGGTACTCGCAACTCGTGCGTTCGCGTAAATGAGTCACGGTGCGTCTCGCTCCGCGCGTACTTGGCGCGAGACACTATATTCATTGCCCTGATCGACGCTCTCACCGACGATTATCGACGTCTTATCAGACGACAAGAGCTACACGGGCATATATACTTGTGGAGTCTCATTATCGCGACTCGCAGAGTCTCATGGTATTTTTAGGGACACATCCTTCCATCCACACATTATTCCATCCAACCACACTCCTCTCCACCATCATCTCTCGCGATCAACGACGCGACTCCCAAACTGGTAATTTCGAGTAATATTGCCAGCTCATTAGATAGTGTATGATCTTTATCGGGAAACATTCACTTGTTACGTCTTGCTTTATGTTCTGGTAAGTCCGAGTGATATTTTCGTATATCATTCTTCTCTCTTCGATCTTTGTGAGCCTACGTACAACTTGATCGATTCAGCCGTTATTGAAATTTGATAAACTGAAGGTCTCTCAATTCGTCGGTATTGATACATGGTCTACGTCTTGCTGCGCGTACACTTGACGCGACACACTACTGCGTCTTTTGATGTAATGTTGCAGTATCTTCAACTTCGTTTTATTCGTTGACAAATTTCCGTAGCATTTTATAATTCGTAAAGATGAAATCAACTCTTTCGCGGACGCTCGGCTTTGATTGTGGAGTTAGCGCAGAGCATAGGGATGCACGAGCTGTGTCAGCATGTACAAGCTAACTCCTGCGAACCCAGACCGACCTGGGTACGTATCTAATTATGTGTATCCCTTCGCGTAAATATGCGAGTGTTTGCGTAGACAAACGTGGTACTCGAGTTAACGCGACGCGAAGCGGGCAGGGCGGCGGTGTGTTGGAAATTCATGAGCTTTCAGGAGAACCTGGGGATAGGAAACAGCAAGAGCGCGCACACGGGAGAAGAGATATATATATATCTATATATATATATATAGACAGAAGTCAGTACAAAAGGAAGGAGAGGAAATGAGAGGGTTCATAAAGGACTTCTAAAGTTTAAGGAACATCGAGAAGAAACGCAAGTGTTAGACTTTCCTTTGTATAATAAAGTGGTGTGTATGCATTGTTCTAGACTAATTGGGTTAAGGAGACGCGAGTACAAGAGCGAAAATCTTAGGCTAGGTGAAAAATAGCATAGAACGAAAAATAAGCAAAGACAGAGAACTAAATAATTTAAGCAAGTGTTTAATTTGTGCGTTATTATCATATCTCTTTTCTATACCTCACCATTTCTTAGATTAGATATTAGATTATTGAATTTTTCCATGCACCTAAAAGTGCAAGTCAAGACTATAAGAGACGTTACAATTTTTGAAATATAAAAGTCATATACGATTCCAAAAGATATGCCGCTTATATTCAGTTATAACGCACTTTTACAATACATGGAAACGTTGTTAAAAATTAACCGTGGCGCTTCAAAGACATATGAGAAATTCAGGAGAGCTGAGCAGCTACGGTTCAACTAAATCTCTCTGACGACTCTGAAAGTCATCCTCTGTGTAGGATTACTTATATGTAGATCATATTTATTTGTTGTGTACGTGTTACTATTAATTGTTATATAAGATGATTAAATTTACGCAGTTATAACTAAGTAAATGGATTTTTTAAATTTAATGTTAATAAATACATTTATTATCTTTAACGTGATTTTTTAATAATTATAATTTTAAAAAATAATTCAAAGAAATATATAAATTAAGATAAAAATTATCTTTATCTATAAAGGCATAATGGGTATATAACATAAATTATCTTTTAAAATTATAATTTAAAATTAAATCTATTATAAATAGAATAAGTAAATATTTATTAGTAAGACATATGCTCGATAGAATATAAGCAAATGTTTATTAGTAAGACATATTCTCGATTTCTTAGTTGTCATGATACTAAACATTTTTAAAGCATTTTCTGAAGTCTTATCATGCTGAATATTATCGTTGCTTAAGTAAGTGTTTGTGTAGTTATTATTCATCAACTGAGCTACATGCGATTGCCGACGTTAAACACGACTTAGCACTCAAGCCTTCACCGGCTGTAAGGTATATTAGAACGGGCAAAGTTTGCTTATAAAACATAGTAGATTGACAGAACTAAGAGAAAATTTGAAAATCCTTTTCCCTTCAATTTTTCAAAACTTTAAATAGATAAACATATTCAATTACATACCACACAAAAGCTTTATACTAAAAGTAAAGCTAAAGAATTTCGGATTGTAAGGAAGTTTAGGTTCTAACCCTAGCTGGGGTAATACTTTTTCCAATCAATTCTTTACAACAATTTTAAAATAGATATTTATCATTATCAAAAGTTACATCAAGGATCAAAATCAATAGTAGAAAAGTCGTGACGATTATAATTAATGAAGCTGGCCAGTTAGGCCAAATAAAGAATCTTGATTGTTAATTATTTACTGGCAAAGTAAAAGTTTCTAATTTGGTTTAAAAAATTTCTTATTTTTATGACGGATTTTTATAAATTAGAAATATTTATTTTTGTAAAAGTTTATTACTGATTTAAAAAAAGGAATCTTTTTCTTAAAATATTGTTTCTTTCTTTAAAAACAAATTATTTATTATTTCTTACTAATATTTATATTCCGTGCATTCTTTACAAGAAATCAATTTCTCGTTTCGAATTTATGTCTTGCATCAGTGCCTTGCGAGCTCATATCCTTTAGAGTATACAATTCATCTTGATTTCAACTGCAACAAATCTGTTCTCTCTAAGAGTAATAGTTTTCGCTGCATATAATACAATACAAAAAATAAAATCATTTATATAAGTTATTGTACATTTTTAATAACTATTATATGATGAAATAATTTAATTAAAAAATTAACTTTATTTTTAATATGATGAGATTAGCAGGATTGAAACAATAAGAAATAAAATCTGATGTGTGTTATAAAAATATGAAAATTCTCAAGTACGATATTTGTTTAATTTGTCTCTGTTGCTTTAACATGAAGTTAGAAAAGGCAATGACATAATATATGTTATCACTATAGACAAGCGGTCGTTTATTTAGCCGAGTGGTTGACGCGATTACAACTTGATCTAAGTTTCACCATGATTTAATACAGAAACCCGTGCTCTCAGTATAAGTATATAATACTACTGTGCAATTTGGTTTGTAACCGAAACTCTACATCATATTCGTTTCCAGATATCGCTATTAATTAGAGTAGAGAGTTGAGTCGAATTGTCTCCATTTACGACGGTGGATTTCTCAGGGTTAATTACCGCGAAGTTACATCTCCCGGTTCCGACACCCTCTTACTTCCAATTATTAAGACATCACGATCCTGCCTGGCAGCCGCTGCAGCTGTTAGTAATATTGCTCTTGCTACGACGACTTTCATAAAGGGTTCGTGACGACTCTTTACAACCTGCAGGAGATGTTTTGATTAGCTAGATTCTAGAGAGATAATTTCCACCTGACACGTAAGACGCATTTTATTTACGCTGTTACACGATCTGGGTTCGAATGATTCATTCTTGTAATAATTTCTTGGACTGATGTGTCTCAAGCATGTATTTTGATATCGTCATTTTAAATTATTTTCCCACATACTTATTTAAAACTTAGGGAAAGCGAAAAAAACAAAAGAACAATTAAATATAATAATTCTAAATTATCCTGTACGATAGGGATAGAGAAAGTGAGTTTAATATTATATAATTATCTTTCTTAATGCAATGCCGATATATCTTAGAATGTTAAGCTTGGCGGGAATTTTTTTTATTTCGTAATATATGCAAACTATAAAATCTTGAGGCATTCCACGGCAGATCTATTACACGTTATCTTATACGATCGGCGTAGAAAATCTATTCGCGGTCGCGAGTGATGAATATTCGCAGCAGAAGGTCAAGTACCGGCGGCTTAACACGAATCAATGTAGCAGTACCATAAATACCGATCCTTTTACGTACGCGGTGTGGCTGCGAGATGTAAAAGGTGGGTAGTTGGGACTACCGTGCACCACTACCGGTCCACAGGGTGCACTTCTCAGCCCCCGCTATCATCCCTTGGAGCTCCCACTGCCACCGGCGCACCCCAACGACGAGAAGTCTTTATGGCGGTCATGCGATCGCCGCATTTTACGAATACGTGGCCTTCACTAGCCGCTATGTAACTACGTAAGTACGCATTTCTGGTTACCATCGCCTCGTATAATGCGCTGCGCTAAAGGCGTGGCATAAATGCACTTATTCAAATGTACGCATCTTGCATATGCTTTGCTGGTAATTATTTTTATTGTTTCTTTTTTTTATACCGCTATTGTGTGTAAGATATTAAGGGGTTACAGAACCTTAATAGTAAAAGTTAGAAAAAATTTGGGGAGGAGTTTTAAAAAGTTTTAAATTAATAACAGTATAAATTTTTTGTTACGTTTATTAAGTACATTTAATAATATCTTGGTATAAAAAACTTAGACGCTTAACAGTGAAACGGTCAAGTGAGAAGTTTTTGAGTATGAAGTTGTCTGCGGTCCAAGTCGTCTGTTCGTTGGATTATCCACGTTCGCGGTACAGTTTGATTATTTGAGACATTATTCGGCCTGTGCGTTGATATCTGCTCGTCTTTCTTTTCGAGATCGGTGACTGCGTTCAAGCGAATCATGACTGTTGTGTCAGTCTTTTGTGAGAAATACATATATTTTTAACGTAGGTAGCTTTTATTCGACCCAACTGGCAAAATTTATTGAAATATTATTCACCATGTTTCGACCATGGGTTTTGATCCTTAATCCAAGTGAATGTAACTCGGACAAACTATTAATTAGCTTGACATAATGCCCAAACTACGCCATACATCTAAAAACTAAGATATAAAGGCAAAAAACAAAAAATACATACATAAAACGAATAATTATTCATTAAGTGCGCCTGTTCCTTTCTCTGGTCCTCCATCATTTACTGACTTTAAGATGCTTGTTATAAGTCTGTTATGATTAAAAATAGAAACGGAAAACTAATTTCTTAAAACATCACAGTTGTAAATTATCCGCGTGCAGAAAAGTCAAAGTTTTACTAATGATGTATCATTACATTGTATAATATAAACAAGATGAATAATTACTCATCAAGTGCGCCTGCTTCCTGTTCTGAAGTTTGTGTATATGATTCAGAGGGTCAATTTTCAATAGATGGATCCATAAGAGTGCTTGCTGGTCAGCATTATAATATGTAATTAAAAAAAATTTTTTTTTAATGTTACTGTTGCAAATTATTCATACGCAGAAAAGTAAATATTAATTGTTAGTGGATATCTCATTACATTGGATAATATGAGCGAAACCAATCATCAAGTGCTTCAAGTGCTTCTTCCTCTGTCGTTGGTTGAAACGATTGAGAAGGCAAATCAGGCTGATGTACAGAGGAATCCGTAATGTACGTTGAACTTGAAGCGTTTGATCTGCATTAAAATGGTACGATTAAAAATAGAAATAAAATTATTATTTAAAATATTTTTTAAATCATGTACTCATATGAAATATACTCAGTGCTTTGAGGTGGTAATATAGTTGGACAAACTCCTGGATTTAGATATCTTCTGACCTCATTTCCACGTATTTTATAATTAGTTACTTTCTTCGAAGTGTTTGCTGCAAACAGATGCACTTTTTGATTCTATTGTGCGACCAATAAATGCAAGCCACTTTGCTCTGTCCTCTTCATTCTTCGGTAATCTTAAAAATAATGAATAAAATTTCATAGGAAATGTGCGACCTAAATTGGGAAATGTGGGAAAACAGAATTTAATTTGCGAGTGCATCGAGTATATCTACGATCGCGATTTATGACGGGCACTACGTGCTAGCTAAGCCGACAGGGTTATCTGTCTACCCGTAATTACCCGAGATATTGAGAATATGCAATTTAATTAGCAAAATGTGAGAAGTTGCTATTTAATTTGTGAGTGCATCGGCAACAAACATTTGTATTTATCTCCGATTACAATCATATCACTTACAATCGCATAGATATGCTAAAAATTGTACCCTTTTATTTTTAAATAATCCACCAAAATTAAATACTGTCTCTAATCTGTTCTAGTCTATGTCTATTTTAAAATAAGAAATTTGTGAGATATCATACGTCTATTTAATATTTTATGTATCTGGAAAAGTATTTGCAACTTTTTATTATACATATATATTATACATATATATTATACATATGTATCATCATACAATTATTTTCGTAGAGATCCATTTCCTCAACATAGAAAATATTAATATAATGTAAATAAATGTTACTTTGTTACTCTCTTCATGCTACGATTTGAAAACGTTGCTCAACACCATTTCAATAAGATCTAATTCTATTGAAGTGCGATCACAGCACAAAGGAGGATAGATCAAATGGTTTAAGGAGAGTTTTTTTAATATTTACATGACGCTCCTAAAAACACGAGTTATATCCCGATAAAAATCACACACTGCCAGACAAGCTAAAGAAACATTATACGGACTTACAAGGATGTGACGCAAAATGTAATAAGTGTGGAATAAAAATTTCTTACATAACAGACCGGTTCGTCGCGTCGTGCGTTAAATTTAGGAGCGTCATGTAAATATTAAAAAAACTGTCCTTAAACCATTTGATCTATCCTCCTTTGTGCTGCGATCGCACTTCAATAGAATTAGATCTTATTGAAATGGTGTTGAGCAACGTTTTCAAATCGTAGCATGAAGAGAGTAACAAAGTAACATTTATTTATATTATATTAATATTTTTTATGTTGAGGAAATGGATCTCTATGAAAATAATTGTATGATAATATATATGTATAATATATATGTATAATAAAGAGTTGCAAATACTTTTCCAGAGACATAAAATATTAAATAGACGTATGATATCTCACAATTTCTTATTTTAAAATAGACATAGACTAGAACAGATTAGTGACAGTATTTAATTTTGATGAATTATTTAAAAATAAAAGGGTACAATTTTTAGCATATCTATGCGATTGTAAGTGATATGATTGTAATCGGAGATAAATACAAATGTTTGTTGCCGATGCACTCACAAATTAAATAGCAACTTCTCACATTTTGCTAATTAAATTGCATATTCTCAATATCTCGGGTAATTACGGGTAGACAGATAACCCTGTCGGCTTAGCTAGCACGTAGTGCCCGTCATAAATCGCGATCGTAGATATACTCGATGCACTCGCAAATTAAATTCTGTTTTCCCACATTTCCCAATTTAGGTCGCACACTTCCTATAAAATTTTATTCATTATTTTTAAGATTACCGAAAAATGAAGAGGACAGAGCAAAGTGGCTTGCATTTATTGGTCGCACAACAAGCTCAAGAAGTGCATGTGTTTGCAGCAAACACTTTGAAGAGTCAGATTTTATTTATAAAATATATGGACATGACGTCAGAAGATATCTGAAACCAGGAGTTTGTCCATCTATATTATCACCACAAAGCACTGAGTATATTTTATATGAGTACATGATTTAAAATATATTTTTAAATAATAATTTTATTTCTATTTTTAATCATACCACATTTTAATGCAGATCAAACGCTTCAAGTTCAACTGGTTACATTACGGATTCCTCTGCAGTACATCAAAGTAAAAAATCACCTGATTTGCCTTCTCAATCATGTGAACCAACGACAGAGGAAGAAGCACTTGATTGGTTTCGCTCATATTGTCCAATGTAATGAGATATCCAATAAGTTAAATATGGACTTTTCTGCGCATGAATAATTTGCAACAGTAATATTTTAAATAATTTTTTTTTAATTACACATTTTAATGCAGACCAGCAAGCACTTTAACTTCAACCGGTTATATTATGGATCCTTCTACCGAATATCAAAGTCAAGAACCACATAAT
This sequence comes from Temnothorax nylanderi, assembly GCF_030848795.1. Taxonomy (NCBI): domain Eukaryota; kingdom Metazoa; phylum Arthropoda; class Insecta; order Hymenoptera; family Formicidae; genus Temnothorax; species Temnothorax nylanderi. The sequence goes on from NW_027249237.1 coordinate 260,309, forward strand.
TGACCCTTTCAATCATTTACACAAACCTCAGAAGAGGAAGCAGGCGCACTTGATGAGTAATTATTCATCTTGTTTATATTATACAATGTAATGATACATCATTGGTCGTACAACAAGCTCAAGAAGTGCATGTGTTTGCAGCAAACACTTTGAAGAGTCAGATTTTATTTATAAAATATATGGACATGACGTCAGAAGATATCTGAAACCAGGAGTTTGTCCATCTATATTATCACTACAAAGCACTGAGTATATTTCATATGAGTACATGATTTAAAAAATATTTTAAATAATAATTTTATTTCTATTTTTAATCATACCACATTTTAATTAAGATCAAACGCTTCAAGTTCAACTGGTTACATTACGGATTCCTCTGGTTACATTACGGATATATTTTGAGAACCTCATCATTACCGATTTTTTGGGAAACCGGTTCCAAAATTTTTCTAATCAATCTTCGTCAAATTCAAAACAACCTTCCTTTAATGATGTCTTGCATATAAGATTACATAACTTGTACACTTTTTAAGCAAAAATTAGTAATCCCTTCACCGATCATTACCAAATTCCACACCAACCTACCTTTAATGATACTCTATCCATAAAAAAAAATTTAGTTCGATATCTCAAAATTTACGAAAATTAGAACAACCACGGACATTTCTAAAAATAGCCAAAAATCGTTAATCCCTTCACCGATCCTTGCTAAATTCAACACCAACCTACCTTTAATGATACTCTATATAAAATTACATGTACATTGTACATATATTCTTTTTTATTTATAATAAGTTGTTTTTTGTACATAAAAGATACATACTTTTTCAGACTAATGCATAAATAGAATACGTTCAACAATTAATATTTATTGCTAATATAATACTTGTGTGAAACTTTGGTAAAGGTTTTTAATATGCACAGAAAGTCGCCTACAGAGACGACTGACGGTTAGAATGTGCCCAGACAGCACCATGTCCAAAATCAAAAAAATGACGAAAGTGATACCATCATCTCTCATCCCTGCGTTAAAGAATATGAAAATATTGCTATAAGTTATTTTACTTTATTTTATTGTACAACATTTTAAACTTACTTACATAGGAAAACTCGATTTATTTGTTTTCAATGCAAGAAACCACGATGCGAGAAGCATCGCTCGATGTTATACGAATAGTGTGCACCTAGGTATAATTGTTTAAATTCTAGCAAAACATTTATTTTCAATAATATTTTAATTTTGTGTTTTATGATGCAGTTAGCCGCTTCAAAGCTTTTCTAAACGTTTCAGTTTATATCTTTTACGAAAAGATTATTTCACTAGCTATACATAAATTCTCCTTCGCTTTAAGCTTTTACAATATAACTTTAAAAAAAAATTCGTATATTTATTGATTTAATATCAAAATGTATTAATATCAACCCCTACCACTTTTTCCTTTTCCTTGTACAACATAACATCTAGAAAACTCCAACTAACAGTAATATAACCTCAATATTATAATTTCCTATTCAACAATATAAATATTACTGATTTAATCAGCTCACATTACTGATTTTGCTGCTCAAAGTCACTGTTTTAGTAGTATAATATTACTGATTGAAATAGTCAATATTACTGATTTAATCAGCTCACATTACTGATTTTGCTGCTCCAAGTCACTGTTTCTAGTAGTCCAATATTACTGATTGAAACAGTCAATATTAATAACTAATTCTTTCAGTAAAATGTCACTGATTCTCACTGGTATACTTATAACTGCTTCAATCAATGACTATTTACTGTTTCCCAGTGAAAATACACTGATTCTTTTTTAGAGAGTATATTACAAATATAATATATAAAAAAAATATAGCAAGTCATAAAATACGAGGAAAAATATGAAAAATGTTAGGATGTCGCCGTAAACATTCGTGTATACGAATGCGCTTGGTTGATTCACTATAACATATAGTAATACGGCCAGCAACATCAGCATAAACTTGAACGTGACTAGCCACAAATATAGAGAACACACGGTAGGTGAAGGAGAAAGATGAGAGAGGGTGCAAGACGGACGAAGATCCTTATTTATTACTCATATATTCGTTTGGTGCACGCGAGATGTTTTTACGAGTGAGTAGTATTATTATAAGTTTGTATTTTCTTTATATTATTGTTAGTACGTGTAGTATGTTTTTTGAACGTGGATATAAATGCTAACTTATAGAATATCGTGAAAAATTCTGTAAAGCTTCTTGGATAAATTTTGACTCGATTTTTTTTAAAGGAAAAATTTGATATGTAACTATTTCAATATGTAAAATATCAGATTTCTTTTTGCAAATATTGCGCCTGAAAAATTTGTGAAATTTTCTGTCATTTTTATAAAAACAATTTTTATGTAGGCCAATATAAAAAAGAAAAGTAATATATTAAATATTGATATTATATCCGATCCACTTCTAAAAGAGGCATGTAAAGTCGATACTCGTATATAAGTATCGAATGTTATTGTTGTCGCTTTTCCGCGATTCCGTCGCAATTGATTCTCTTGCTGCGCTTACTTTCTGAGTGGCTGTTATCGTATATTTTGACAGTTGTGTATTAAAGAGTTAATTATAGATATGGTATAATTAAAATTATAATGTTAAAAAGAATACATATATAATAATTATTAAAATTTATATAGTATTGTACATTTATAAAGAGAAGTGGAAATGTGTGTACATACATCTGTCTTGTTTTTAATAAAATTAATGTTATATAAGAATAGTGTATAAATTGCACGCGCATCAATTGAAATATTGTGTAAAATCCTTATTGCGTGCACAGTTATTGCGCGTACAGTTTATATTTTAGTAACTACTATTCGAAATGTCTTTTAAATAGAACCGTATAATAATTGTTCATATGTAATTCTGTTCCTTCAGTTATTCTGCATATATAGAGAGATGTTAAAATAAAGGTTAATAGTGTAACAGTAAGAGTATAATATTAAAGCTAAATAGCGCGCTCGTAGCGCGCGTCTGCGTGTCTAGTATTAGGTATAATAAAAAACAATAAAGCAGATTCATTGGGATATTATCATATGTGACTTAAATCGAAATGTATCGTCAAATATTTTCGCTTGGCCACGCGTAATCCTTGAGCTTTATACGATAGAAATAGAAAATTACGACAAGAAGGGACAGTAAGAAAACACAGCAAAAGCCCCAGGTTGAAATCACAACCAAGCGTGAAAAAGCTCGCTGCTAAATCGTTTACTGTGTTTACGGCGGAAAATCCACGGGTGGTTAAAAGATCGAGGCCAAACAATCTTGTTTGGTACTTAATAGGTGAAATTACATTTTCTTGTGCGGTCTACAAGATCTAACAACGGTCTCTCCCTTTCTTTCTGCAATCCCTGAGGCGGTTATTCGTGTACGCACACAATTTTGATCAAGAAGATTAAGCTTCTTAAGCTTAAGAATTCCTGAGAATAGGGGAGCTTTTGATTTTTAGGACAAATCGTCAGCAGGAAGAAAATTTCGTTCCTCAATCAAATAAAACTGACAGTCTCATTTTTCATGAATAAGTGGAGTAATAAACACGTTTATATAAACTATTATCAGTTAGTACAGTTCTTTGTTTCTAATATTATATATTTGTTTATTTATCTAATTATAAATATACATATATGTATAATTATATATATATATATATATATATATATATATATATATATATAAACTCGTAAACTCGTAAACTATTATTTACTGTATATCCCCGTAGGGTTCACAGTCTAGTATCTTACGGCGTTTTTGCAGGGACGTACCCAACCCTATCCCACTCTCATCCATTTCCTTTGGACCAACGGTTTAACGTCTCTTCCGAAAGACGGAGCCCAGTTTTTTCCGCATAAGATCTTATCTTGCACGGAGGGCGCAGTTTCTTCGGAAAAAAACTTTTTCCATACTACATGGCTCTAGTGGACTCGAACCTGGTTCCTCAGATTACGAGTCTGGCGCTCTACCACTAGACCACACTGCCGCCCCTATATATATATATATATACTAGTTTATTCCATAATAATTCAATGGGACACAAATTCGGTGATTAAGGAGGCCACGTCACATTGCGCAGATTTTTAAGTTTCTCCTGCCTTTCCATATATCATCGACAAGTTTTATAGAAACATGTTTAAAGCAATGTCATAATGATTTATTTTATAAATTAATCTTGATTTTTTTTATTTATTTCCAGTGAGTTCAAATTTTTGGTCGGTACTGTATATTGTATAGATAATGTATATATATATATACATATACAATACGTATATATTATACATATACATATATTTGAAATAATTTATTTCAAATTTTTTAATTTAAATATGTATGCATGCATATAAACATGCAATTACAAAAGAGAAAACAAAATAATATTAAAATATTAAAAAACCGTGATTCTTGAATAATTTATTTTATTTAAATTTATCAAACTTTAATAAAATATAATTAACTAGAATTGTTTGATTGTATAACTAGAATTAGTTATTTTAAAGAACTTTAAATCATAGTCAATATTATAATAATATAACAAAGAAGGAAAATTTAATTAATTTCACGGTATTATATAAGTATTGCAATTAGAATTATTTGAAGAAGGCTATTAACAACCAAGTTATAATACAAAGTAAACACGTCAGTTTGCATGTATAATAAGTATGACGTCAATTAGACATATGTTTGAATATATGACAAGTATAACTATATAGTTAATTACCATTTATCCTTGGTCCTTGGAACTAGATTATTCGCGAACAGGTATTTTAATATCTTCCCACATAAGTCGCCTTAATAAGGATTTTTACAAAGACTCAATTGAAAACTTTCCGTGTCAAAAAGAAGAATCTTGCGCAATGCAAATTCATTAAATTTGCAATAATTCAGCACGTATCTATCTTAAATATTTTATAAAACGAGTCTTTAGTCTTAAACCTTAAACTCGATTCCCTGATAGTTTTCGTGCACCGATTAAACCGTAACTACATGCCGTGCGCGCACAAGTCGATCGTTGCAACATTAATACATCACGTGCACTTTAATCCATTATCCCGCTTTCCATTACAATCTTCTTGGTCTCGCTCTCGTCCGTTACCTGGATCTTTAAGAGCGTCTTGGAAATCTGCCCCTGTCGATGGCTCTTCGACATGGATCATTTTCTATGTAGTTAACGTTCGAGTAATCGTCTATAGTGAATCGCGAGATTTCCACTTTATATAATAAATTAACTTGGATTTGATTCATCATTGCATTTAAATTTTTTTTCGCAAAATAAATTTGAATATATACTGTCTTAAATATTTACACTCTTCAAATTTATCTTGATAAAAAATATGAATTAAAAACTAATTTTTCTTATTTAAAAATTTAAAACGGAGAAAAAGACTTTGACAACAGTTCAAGAGAACTTTATAAAGGTCTAAATATTGATAATTAAATTAGAAAGTAAAATTAACACGTACAAATAAATAAAATTGTATATTGTTAAATAATCCTACATATAACAAAATACAAATTATATACGACATTTAGAAATAAATTTTTATAATATGTATTTAGAAACTTTATTTTTCTGGAGTTAAAATATGTATATTATGATCACTAATGAAGAGATAATAGAATATTAAATTTGAACAATGTGATACATTATCGGTTTTATAACGTATTGTTGATATGTAATTTAATTTATTTATTTGATCGATAATAATTTTCTTATAACACATATAGACGATATATTTCTATCACGTAGACAAGAGCTATGAGAAACCTGAGGCAATTTAGCGCGGAAGAAAGTTTGTTCTGTAATTTCACGTTCGCAAGTTTGCGAGCTCGAAATGTTAAGTCGTAAGATCTACCAAATTAATCATCTCTGCCGTTCCTCCGATAGTATTAATTATTAGCTAAATTTATACTGCTAGCATCAACGCGGAGATAACAATAATAGGGACAACAAATATTAACTTACGCTATTAGACGCACGCGATTTTGTCATTTTATATATATAGATTGCAGTATTCGCTAAAACAACTTCACCATATGTTGGTATTAACATATCTATAACATTCATAAAAAGAAAGACATTTATGATATTATTGATATTCTCATTATCGGATATAAAGTATAGAAAGCAAAAAAGCGCATTTATTATTAAATAAAAAAATATTTTAATATATTTATTTAACTGCATTTTAGATTTTTTAATTTTTAATGTCCAATAAAAATTCTTTATTTCTCATCTTTGTAATAATGTGCTGTTTATCACTCGAAATTACTTTAACATTGATATACCCGTATCCGGTTTATGCAATTATTTAGATTTAAACTTGATTGTAAGTGCAGTATTACGCAATTTCTATATTATGCAATTTGAAATTTATCTACATGTTATTCCAATATGGATATTTCATGAAGAATGATTTTCAAAAAATGTCGAGGACTCTTTTATCACGGTTATATATGAACATCGAGAACCACTGGCAGCGGTAGATACGATTTGTAAAGTCCTCTACTGTCGAGAACATTGTTGATCTTCAACTCCGATTTCATTGCATATATAGTGTGGCTCTTCATCATAAATACTTAAAAGAGTGAAACGGAGAGGATGCTGCAGGTCGCAGGTGGTCGCGCCTTCGAAATGGCTGTTTCGGTGATGAACTAATACATAAATAAAGCCATTCTCTCTCTCTTTCTCTTCCTCCCTCCCTCCCCCCTCTCTCTCTTTCTCCCTCCCTCTCTCTCTCTCCCCCCTTTCTGTCTCACTCCCTCCTTCTCTTTTTCTCCTATTTATAAGATTTAGTCAATCTAAACCATTCTCTCATAAAAGATTGGTATTGTTTTTTTGACATGCCATGATATTTCTCTTTTTTCTGTTATATATAATAATTTTAATAAAAAATATCTTAAATGCAATTTAGAAAATTGGCTGCTTTATTCTAACTAACTCAAATATATAATTATCATATATGCATCTTTATTCTATCTATGTGTATGACTTTCTTTTTCATCTATAGCATAACGTTTTTATAAATAAGAGTTTTGTACAGTTATTTGCAAATTATCTACTTTTTTAACAACTTAATTCTCCTTTTCTGAAAATCTACAAATTAAACAATATTTAGAAAAATTAGGATAGAGAGAAAATTTACATCTAAATCTGCATCTTTTTCGTTTCATTAATTACCAAATCTCGCAAACGCTCGAAAATTACATAATTGCACGAATGGTTGCACGTAGCTTGCAGATATGTTAGATATGTATCATTCTATGTACATTGGTCGATATACTACATTCGGAAGTATATTAAAACAGAACGGCACGTGCTACAGCTCGCCGAAGATAATGGACGCTACAGCGCGTTATACAATGGTACCCACAGTGCATGCAAATTTGGTACACCCACTGTCACGACAGGCAGATAAGGTGATCACGGTAAGCGTAATATCATAGGACGCACGGGTTGCATTAAAAGTGGTGGTTATTGGCAAAATTATACGGCGTATATACAAGAATATCGCGTGGTATTGAAATTTTTTAACGATGAGTTTTCTGTTGAATTTTCCACCATCATAATACAATCTTTATTCAAGCATTTTTTTCTATTAAAAGAAAAAAGTTACTCCCATGGAAAGAACAATTTTAATTTGAAGCAATAATCAGGACAAATAATGAATTCAACAGTTAGGTATCTTTTCGTTTACTGATGTAAAAGCTTTAACAATACAAAATAATTCTACAAAATAATTTCTTGTTTCTTGATTATCGAAATTTAGTGGCCCCTAATATTTGGGTTAAATAAAGATTTTAATATTAATTGTTTTTGAAAGTAAAGCTTGTAAATTATAGATAATTTAATTATATATAGGCATAATACTGCAACTGACATTTTCCGTTAGAATGTTAATTATAACAGAATATTAATTATTAATTTCGATTTATTTAATCCTATATAAAGTAAATTTAATGTAAAAAGGAAAGAAACCATATTTTGATCAATTTTTAACATAAAGTTATTATTCAAAATTTGTTTACAATGTCAAAGGTAGTCACATCTGATTTCTATTTCTACTATTAAATATAAGCTTTCTGCGAAATCCATTGAATACTAAATGATGTTTGTTTATTTATTTACTAAACTCCACTTTCCTACAAAAAGAGACATGTCGACGAATGGTGGTGGCTTGGTAGGACAGACAGTGGTGAGTTACTTGCCCAGAGAATTCATATTTTTCAGTATATGCACGCCAACGCAAGTGTTGTCATTATATAAATAATTCTAGTCACGATAGCGCCATAATTTTACATATTCTCTGTGACGCCGTGTTTTTCATAAATCCATATATGTATATATATGCATTTACTGTATCCTCGATTTTAATCGCTGTAAAATATGCGATAGCTTGAGAAGCTACCTCTATTTGACAAAGCACTATCCATTGCTTAAAGGAAGTAATTACATTAAATTACAGTTTACAAGTATACTTATAAGTCTTACTTTCTTTCTACTCGGATACATGAAAAAACAAGATGATACACTGCAAATCGAAATGCGTTATTTTAGCTGTAGCGCTTCTTACATTTCTTGCCGTTTTAAATCGCGTCATTTAACGCGATTAAACGTATTAACTTTTAATTTAATACGATTTAACGTGTTACATGATAATTTAACACATAAAGAAACATGTAAAAAGAGCTTATTCAGTCTAATTGTGTCATTTTTACACGTTTATGCGTGTAAAAATAACACACTTGGATTTGCAGTGTATCGCGCGAAAGAATCGAAGATACAATGCTCGTAGGCTTCTCTCACGAGATCGATTCAATCGTTCGTGATTGTTGCTCTACACACCACCCCCAATTCCGACTAAAACTCCTTCTCCATTATCCCCATATCACTATCCTTCGTCCATTCCTCTTGCAATCCTTCCCCGATCCGCCCGTTTGCGATCAAACGATGATTGCATCCTGGGACTATGACGGAATCAGGTCACGTTTCAAAATCCTCTATCGGTTCATAGAACCTTATGGGAGATGGAACATGATTCACAGGCACTGAGCTTGCTTCATGTCGGAAAATTACTCGGCGATGTTTGTAACCAATCCAACAGGCAAGTTGAGTTAGAAATACTTAATTGCAAAAAATTTTTTAAAGAAAATATGCAATGTTATTTAGAAATAATCATTCTTACAACATCTATTTATAATTTAAAATTTCTTATTACTTTTATAATTTAAAGATTACACGAAAGAAGAAAAGTTTCAGTTAACTCCTCTAAGTAATTCTGGAATTTATGTGTGGAATTCTAACGAATCCCGAAAGTAATCATCCTTTTTAACAATATGATTAATTCTTAATTTTCATTTTTATTTTTGTATATAATAAAGTATGAGGTGCCATTTTAATCTTTTCTATTTTTTAATAAAAAAAATATTGTTTGAAGTCCCTATTTAATATTAGGAAGTTTAAATACTTTTAATAGAATTTTTTATTTTAAAAACGATAATGCACCTATACTTCTTTATAGTCGAAATCTTCCAGTAAAGTTATATCGAGCTCTGTTGTCGTTCTCTAGTCCTGTCACAAAGATCCGAAAACGTATCAGCTCTCGTGATCCTAGAATCCTTTCAGGATGCTTAGGTTGCCTCTCTCGCAAGGCACGTACCACACTTTGCACTCTTCATCGAAACGAGCTGGGTATTAGGGTTTAAGCCGATTTCTGATCCTCCCAGCAAAAATCCGCCGGCTTGAATCAATCTTATCCGATTCGACGGAAAGCCCATCCGCTGAATGCCATTTAGCTATTTTCCATTTTTACCGCGGACCGTATCGAGAATATTTCCGAGAAATTTTTCATTCTTTCATATGACCTCGAGCAAATACCTCTACTATTTAGTTAATAAAATTGAACAAAAGCTTTTTATCATATATTGTTTTGATATCGGTTACGAAAAAGATGATCGTATACGAAAGACATAATACTGTATAAAAATAAGATAACAATTACGTAAAAATATGGCTAATAATGTGAATGCCTTTAACATTTCTAATAATATTATATAATAAATTAAATTAGTTGACATTTGTAAGATAAACAATCAATTTTTATATTCGATTAAATAATAATTGCTGGCATTACTAAGAAAATATTTTTCAAGAATTATTGTGCCTTCTATTTCGTAAATACTAGCTTGGTTAATTCCATTGACATTGTGTTTTATTAAAGATACTCTGTAATCCCCCCTAAGAACACATTATGTATGATGATGATTAATTCATCTTTTAATAAGGCGAAAACAATGAAATAGAAGAAAATACTAATAAAATGTCAAATTACTATGAAAAATATCGCTTTAAGATTATATCATACTTGAACAATGAGAAAATTGATATACTAAAATATTAAAAATATATTTTAGAAGAAAGGAACATAGGTGATGATTCGATAAAGTGAATTCTGACATGAAATGGTAGATCATGGAACGTTTTAATTCCATGAAATAATCGTTAAGAAAAAAAAGACGAGTTTTTCGGTAAAAAGGTACTTTGTAACTTCTTTGATATTCAGACTTTCGAAAACGAGCCGACGAGACGCGAGCATACAAATTTGTGAGATAGCATTCACGTTTATAGGGTCACTAAAATTTTACGAGGATTTCTTTCTTCGTATTCGGTAGGTGCTCGACTAGAATGTCGATGGAAAACGAGCTGCGTGGTGTAAGAGATAGGATGAATTCAATCTGCCCGGTATTAGCGATAGTAGAAAGATCATAATGTGTAAATGACCGTGACTCTTATACGTCTTCGCGAGGATAATCTATGTACATTAAAAAAGTCATCTCATGTTTCTTATGAAACGGTTAAATTAAATTTCTAGATAGAAATATGTTTTTATTAAAAGCATATATATCTTTATCAAAAAACAGATTAATATCTATCATCTATATGGCCTTAGTCAGATGACGGAGCATATTTAATAAATCGCAGTAAGTTAAACAAGCCAACATTTATGAGATAGAAGGAATAATGATTCTTGAAAAATATTTTCTTAGTAATGTCAACATTTATTATATAATTGAAAAATGTATCGTTTATCTTACAATTAATGTTAACCGATTTAATACAATTTACAGTATGTTTTAGTATACATTTTTATCTTATTAGAGTGTATTAAGATAAATATTTACCTTTATTAATGTATGTAATTAATCAATATCCTTTATTATTGCATAATAATATATTGTAACACTTTATTTTTTAAATGTAAATTAGGTATTATATTTTTTAATCACAGATTACAACAGTTTATGATTTTAGTAAACTTATAATTCTTGATGTTTTGTTATTGTAATCTTGGCTCGTAAATTGTGTGAAGCAGAGAGAGGTAAAAATATTTACTTGTTTGCAACGTTGTCCGCGTTTGACGTCAGTAGTCATTTTTGCGCGCAGAATGCTTTTGCCTTCTGTTTGCGAATGAATCCTGAAAAACAACGCAAGGGAATTATGCATCTTTAATACGAATGGCTCTCTCAGGATCGACACTATAAAGGAGATCGTGTTGTGAATTTTGTACTCGACCATTCTCCCATGTCCTCCGAGAGAAAACGGGGCGATCCGATACAAATTGTATTGAGTGTCACGTATCTTTCGTAGCTATTTCATTCGGGATTCAAAGACATTGCTCTGTCTTAGATACAATTCCAGCGCAAAATACTAAAAGATTGAGAAATTTCATTACTTACGACCATAAACTATAAAATACTTCGCATGCAACCGAAAACTATCAGAAATATAAAGTCTCTTTTTCAATAAACAAAATATGTAAGAAATACATAAAACAATTTTAAATTTATAAATTGGCTCATAAATAGAATTACATAATTCCTTCCAAGATGCAAAATTTATTGGCATGAAATAATTGCAAGAAACTGCTTTACATCTTTTTTTTAGTAACAAATAAAGTTAATTTTATTATTGAATTACTAGATTCAGTGTGCGATGACAGCACATTCGTCAAAATTAGTCAGAATGCAAAAAACATATTCGAAATTAATTTATTTTATAAAGTATTAAATATTTCAAAACAACAATAATCGCGTTGTCTTGACTTTAGTATTCATTCTTGTGGCTTACGATGTAGGTACATACAGTTGCATATACTGTGACATTGCAGTTTCGCTGCATCGTGGCAGCGTCCTCGCCGTCGTTACAAGGCGCGGGTTTCGCACCCGAGGACGGTCCAGGGAGGCGATTGCGAAATCTCCAGGGGCCTAGTTAAGTTGCGTTTCCGATTTCTGATCCTCTTTCTTTCTTTGTATTATTATTTGGCACCTCACCGAGGTGAAACAGGGACGTTCGGTCCTTTGTAGACGTGATGGACAAACTCCTTCTTTCGGGGTCGGGGTTTTTTCATGATGGGTTCAGTCTGTACAGTGTACTAGTACACAAGTACTAATAATACAAATTTTAGTAAAATTACACAAGAAAGCAGATATTTCGCAAAAAATGATCATGTTTCTATTGGCATAGGAAATATCAGAAAAAAAGTTTGACAATAAATAAATGTCTAGTTACTGGTTACCGCGTACCGTGCAATAATTTTTTCACACAGTGCAATATATGTTTACAAATTAATATGTAAATATTTAATTTTTGAAGTCAATTTGTACACTTTGCGCAATACAAGAAAAGAAAATAATTACTCGTTATTAGAGCCTGATGCTATTCCTGTTTGTTGTTCAGGCCGTATCGTCTGTTCGGTAGTTTCTGTTTCACTTCGATGTTGTATAACCCTATGCAAATTGTCGTTACTCATTGATGTAGAAGTACTGGGTGCGGATCTGGAATTATATATGGTGCGATTCAAGTGGTTCCTTTTATGTCTTTCATTTTTCTTAGGTCAAAAAATAAATAGCATGAAAAGATTATTAGCATTAAATGAGGAATTAATAAAAGAATTAATTCCTCAAATAGGACTGCGAGCAGGTTTCCTTTCTAGTTGGAAGAATCTAGTAGCAGATGTATGTAATGTTCAAGGAGAGGTATTTTTTACGAAGCATGCACTTTTTAATTAACTTTAATTTTAATTTTTTTCTAAAAATTTAATAACACATTTTAAGTATTTATAAAATTAATATCTATATTGAATTACAGATTAATTTAAATGTATTGACAAATCATATTGCAAAGCCGTTTCGGATTTAAATATACATTTTTTCAAACATGGGCGAGGAAAAACGCTATATATCGTGTGTTCATCAGAAGGAAACGCAGCAAAGAAAGAGACAATTTCTTTCGCTCATGCTTTTACTGGCTGTGACACCATGAGCGCAATTTTCCAACGAGGAAAAATGGCAAATTTTTTTTACGATAGAAAAATAGCATTTTCCATTTCTTTAAAAAAAAAAAAAAAACGAATTTACTGAAAAATGTACGACTTTTTGACTATCTTGAGGCAGATGTTAATTTTCATCAACATCTGCGTGTTGGATAATTTTAATATCCAAGCAATGTCCAAATAATTATCACATAGAAAGGACATATCTTCAATGCTTGTAGATTAGGCCTACTGGGAAAACCACAAAAAAACGCACCATTGGCCTGTCAGAGATGGTGTGAAAAATAGTCAAAAGATGCACTGTATGTTTGAATAAATGTTATAAATAATATGAATAAATTTTTTAAAAACATTTTTCGAGTTGAAATGAGACGACGAGTACAACGAATATAACATGTTTTTCTAATTGTTTATAATAATTTTTAAATAAACAATTTGTTAATAAATAAGTAAAAGTGAGAGAATGTGTTGGCTTTGCAATATGATTCAATAATAATGCGAAAAATTACGAAAATTTTAATAAAAAATAATTATTTTAGTGTAAAACAAGCGTTATCCGACCTGTGCGCAATATTGGATAACTTTGCGTGTCAATAAAAAAATCAGCGCTCGTCGTACGAAAAAAATACAAGGGTCCTTTTTTGTTGCAAATTTCGTCCACAACAAGATGCATACGATAAAATTCGTCTCAAATAAATTCTAAGGCCTAAAAACAGCGAAAAACAAAGACTATTCCAAAAAATCAAAATTTTTTGCTTACATAGCTACAAACTAAAGAAAAAGGGTCTAAAAAATCGGTTACACCCTGAAAAGTATTCTTTGTAGTTCTCAGATGATGTGTGATTTTTTGGGAATTTTTAATTCCATTTTAAATGACGGAAAAAAATCACCGACGCAACATCAAAAAAACGATGAAATCGAGGGTTTTCGGGATCCGAGTCTCGGACTTTGACGGCGCGTGCAAGCTAAACGACTGACTTGACGATAAATGTTGTTCAGATCATTATTGTAGATAATTTTACGCTTTACAAAAAAGGTACGTATAGTTAGTTACCCTATCTTGCTTAGTTTTCGAGATATTTGAGAAAAAATAAAAAAAAGTCGCGTTTTTTGTTGATAATATTGTTAATAACTTTTTAATGCGCATTGCGCATGCGAAGCAAAATAAATCCCACTTACAGCACCTCAAATCAAAGCGATTCATGGTGGTTGCAACCTGGGAAGATTAATTGGAAGGTTAACCCCCTAAATTAGTCTAATATGACTGGCCTAGTTGTTTTCTACAAGCGGCGATGATTACGCACGAGCGGCGCGTAACGCCGGGCCCCCGTCCTGAGCGATGATAGTTTCTCGCCTTTTTTAAATAGAAATAAAATTTTCTAAGAACATAGAAAAATTTTTTGTGCGTACGTATGTACATACGTGTGTACATGCATACACAGGAAAATATCAATTGTACTGCTTAAAAAAGCGATTACTCAATTTACTTTTTTTCTTTTAGTAAGTAACGGTTGTCTTTAAGAAAAAATATTTTCTTGATAATAGTCTTAAAATATACAAATTTTAGAAAGAGTCTTTATCATGTACTCGAAAGAAGACTTTATACTCCTTCAAAGAACATAATAAAATTTTATCAAAGAAAAGTCAAAATAATAAATAAAGTAATATGAGGACCCTCGAGATTATAAAATAGGAGAAGTCAAGGCTATGAGGGTCAGAGGCAGATCACAGTGCGTAATATCAGAAATAACTGATTTATTCGTCGTTTTGATACATTACATCGATCCGTACGTTTCGGCTCAGTTTTGAGCCATCTTCAGCGGCAGTTACAGAAATTAAGTTACACGTTCTCCGTACCGTATGGTGAGTTTACCGATTCAAAGTATCAGAAACATAGACCAATTGATCTATATCTGTAAATTTTTTCAATTAATGTTGAGATATTAAAAAGATTCCTTAGGAAACTCACCATTCGGTCTGAATAACGTGGAATACAGAGCCATGTACATAATGAATACTCTCTGCGAGAAGACTTGACGATCTTATCGACACGACACATGCACAGCAACGATATGGAAGGTCTTACAAGAAGAGGCATGTCGTAGGTCAACACACCGGCGAGGATTATAACAAAGCACGATTTGACACCGTCTCAAAATGACACGGATTTTTTGCATCATGCATATGTCACGGTTTTGAGCAAATTGTAATCCATGCTCATGAACTTTGGTCGTTGGCAAATCGGGGTTTTACTATTGGTATACATGCAATATTGTGACGGTGTCAAATCGTGCTTTGTTATAATCCTCGCCGGTGTGTTGACCTACGACATGCCTCTTCTTGCAAGACCTTTCATATCATTGTGTGTCGTGTCGACAAGATCGTCAAGTCTTCTCGCAGAGAGTATTCATTATGTACATGGCTCTGTATTCCACGTTTTTCAGACCGAATGGTGAGTTTCCTAAGGGATCTTTTAATATCTCAACATTAATTGAACAAATTTACAGATATGGATCAATTGGTCTATGTTTCTGATACTTTGAATCAGTAAACTCACCATACGGAGAACGTGTAACTTAACTTCTGTAACTACCGCTGAAGATGGCTCAAAGCTGAGCCAAAACGTACGGATCGATGTAATGTATCAAAACGACGAATAAATCAGCTATTTCTGATATTACGCACTGTGATCTGCGTCTGACCCTCATAGCCTTGACTTCTCCTATCAAAATAATTAGTAAATCAAATTTTTGTTTTAATTTTATATTCTTAACTGAAGAACTGAATAATTAGAATTTAGAATATTATTTATTTTAAGTAATATTATCAAGAAAACATTTTTTGTAAAGATCATCGTTACTTAAAAGAAGAGAAAACTGAGTAATTGGTTTTCTTAGCACTAGAATGATATTTTTGTGTGTGTGCGTATACGGCACGCCATATATTTTACTATTTAATACCATCATAAAAATTCTACCAAATTAAATTGATACTCAAAGAAAAGAAATTATTATTATGTCTAGACATACTTTTTTACATTTTTCCTAGGCCAGATAATTTAAAATCAGGTTTTATTGCATCCGATGAGCAATCCAATTTATTAAATAATGAAATCCAGAAGATATCGAAACCTCACCTACTAATACAACATCCAATGATTTCTATTTTCAATCATACCACATTTTAATGCAGATCAAACGCTTCAAATTCAACCGATTCTACTGTGGATCGTTCTGTCGAATATGAAAATGAAGAACCATATAATTTACCCTGCTTTCAACAAGCGTTTGAACAAGCGACAGAGACAGCAGGCGCATTTGATTGCTTTGGCTCATATAATACAACGTAATTATATATCCAATTAGTTAAATATTGACTTTGCTACATTAAAATGCTGAACTAAAGAAATAACTTAAAACTGTTATATTTTTAATAATTACTCTTCCATTTCTATTTTTAATCACACCAAATTTCGATGCAGACTAGACACTTCCTCAATAGGAAATATTACGCATTCCTCTACGGAACAAGAATTACTGGATTTGTCCTGCTTTCCGTCAATTGAACAAGTCATGGCAGAGGAAGGAGTTGCACTTAATATAATTAACTAAATGTGTTTATCCAATCGTAATAATAATAACACAGGCACACAAAAAAAAGTGTCTTGGCCGAGACACTACACTAGTGTATTCCCATGTAATTTTTCCCGCTGAATCCGAATCCGAAGTCAGAATTGTCAGATTGGCTAAAATTTATGCGATAAGCACAAAAAAATGCTCAAAAACACGAATTAAAGGCAAAAAAAAATTGTTTTGGCCGAGACACTACACTACTGTATTCCCATGTATTTTTTCCCGCTGAATACGAATCCGAAGTTAAAACTGACAGACTGGTTCAATATTATGACGTATCGTAACTTCGGATTCGTATTCAGCGGGAAAAAATACATGGGAATACAGTAGTGTAGTGTCTCGGCCAAAACAATTTTTTTTGCCTTTAATTCGTGTTTTTGAGCATTTTTTTGTGGTTATCTCATAAATTTTAGCCAATCTGACAATTCTGACTTCGGATTCGGATTCAGCGGGAAAAAGTACATGGGAATACACTAGTGTAGTGTCTCGGCCAAGACACTTTTTTTTGTGTGCCTGTGTAATCTTTCAATTATTTCACATGCAATTTGGAATAAATTTGAATCGCTCATATTCACATTTCTTGTTATTACTTATACCTACATATTCAATTTTTATATCAACCTCAACCTCTGTGAACAATTTTGCAAATGTTTGTTGAGGCACTTTTTATACCACATTTAATATCAAACATTCTGTTATACAGGATGGATATAATGATTAAACGTAACATATTATGGAATTATTTTGAAGAGCTAGACGATTTCCTAGTAAAATGTCGGAAATGTAACAAAAGTATTGAAGTTCCTACAAGAAATTGTAGAACTCTAAGAGCTCATCTAAGTACACATAAAATATATCCTGACAAAGATCACATTTTACCTGAGAAGCTACAAAAATATTACTCAGACAAGCCTCGACATGAGGCACAATGTAAAACGTGTGGTATAACAATTTCGTACTTGTGGAATTTTTCTAATTTAAACAAACATTTAAAGAAGCATCAAAGTCAAATAAATGAGTAAGTACACATTATCATCGAATTAATATTATCAATTGAAACGACTGTCACATATTCTGTTTTTGTATATAGATATGTTCCGAATCATTCAGAACCAGTTTCTCTTACGGGTTGCATTATTTTGGACTCACCAAGTTGGACAATAGCCGCCTACGAGGAGGTGTAGGTTTGCATCGGCTGAAGAAAACAGACAATAATTTGTAAGATCGTTTTATGTAATATTTGACAGATAATATACATAACAGATATCTAACGTTTTATTTTGTTTGTAACAAGAAAAGTATATACATATAAATATAATTAATATAAGTGATTAGTAATTATATATGAACATGTAAGAAATAATAAATATGTATTAAATAAAAAAATATATTAATTTAATTAGAAGAAACAGTGATTTTCCTCAAAAATGTATAAAATTATATAGACATAATATTGATAATTGAAATAAAATTTTAGATTAATACACTGAGAAAAAAATTTATTAATCCCAAAGAATAATTAATTCAACTAATGTTTAGTTAATTAACTAAAATGTTTAGTTGAACGTATCGGATTAAATATTTTTTTCGAATTAACAATTTTTTTTCTCAGTGTAGCAATAATTCCTTAATTCATTCAGTTAAACATTCGCGATAACTAACAAAATACTTTGTAAGATTAAGTTAATATTATACCTATTAAATAAGAAATATGTATAATAATACAAAGAAAATATTTACTTGATCCAATCTTATATTTGACTAATTTTAAATAATATGTTGTTTCTTAAACTCAATATATATTTGAAATAAAATATTACATTGATATAAAAAAAACAAATCTTGATTTTATTTAATTTTATATTCGCGACAGTTTATACAATAATTATTTTATATTACATTAAATATTGTTTAATAAATAATTTATTTATTTGAATGAAATTAATATCTGTCTTGTATAATTATGTATATAATTAAAATATATTAAATTAACTGTCATTTAATTAAATAAACAAAGTTGTACAATTGATTTTATATGTATTTAAACATAATTCAATCTTGTTAAACCAACTAAATATTTCTTTTGATATAAATTAAATATTGTATTTACTGAGACATCATATTTTTGCAGAGTAACAAATATTTGCTTGACAGCCCGTGACCGCCGCATATAGTTGGATAAAACCAATTTTTTTTAATTTAACTTTTTTTTTTCTTAGTGCAATAACGTGAACATTCCACTTGATCTGTTCAACTATGTCATTTGTTTAACATAATAAATTATTTATTTCCGCGGAAAGTATGGTGTAATGGAATTGACAATAAATACATTTTATTGAATCAGGTCTATTAACTAAATATTGTGTTTATGCAGCAAAATATTCATCAAAGTGACTAAATTAATTTTCCTCATAACATAATTTGTGTTTATATGCATTTAATTGTTTTTGTACAGTAGCTAAATATTTCATGCGGGTATGGCAATAATTATTCCACCTAATACAACCTGAACAAATTAAAATTATATATCCGTATTTACATACATCCCAATAAATAAAGTATTCTTCTCCCTTCGATCTCTGTGAACAATTTTGCAAACATTTGTTGAGGCAATTTTTATACCACATTTTGTAAGGACATTTTGCAGGACGGATATAATGACATCGAAATGGAATGGCATTTCAAAAAAAAGTATTCTTTGGGATTACTTCAAACAATTAGGAAATTTGGTAGTAAAATGTGACAAATGTCCAGAAAACATACAAGTATCCCACAAAACCTTACTGATTGGTACGATGAGAGTACATTTAGGTAGAGTACATAAAATTTTTCCTGATAAAAAGTACACACTACCAAATAGGTTACAAAGACATTACACCGACTTGCCAGAACATATGGCGCAATGTAATACATATGGGAAAGTATTTTCATGTATATGGAATTACTCCGATTTACACAAACATTTAAAAACACACAAAACAATACAGTCTCCAGATATGTAAGTACACATTCAAGAACTTATTAAAAATTGCAAAATAAATCATAATTAAGTTATCATAATTAAAATGACCATTGCATGTATTGTTTTCAATTGTGCCGTAAACAGAAATGTTCCTGGTATCTCACAACCTCCACACGAGGAACTGCCTTCTTCGCCTAAAGAAGCAGAAGCAGAAGAAGGCGCCGTCCTGGATAACTTAGGACCAATCTCTTCTGTGGCTTTTGCGGATTCTGTTATACCAGACTCACCAAATTGGGTAATAGCCGCATATGAGGAGGTGTGACATCGAGAGAAGCAAACAGACATTACATACATCTACTACATTTCATACGTCTTAAGCCAGTGTATATTTATATTATGTACTTATCTTTTAAAAGTATAATTTCTTATCATAGGACAATGATATTTCTTATCATAGGACAAAGAATATTTCTTATCATAATTTCTTATCTTAGGACAATCGGTGAGTAATTCGGTGAGTAAAAATTAAATCTAGCCGAGAGTCAACGCGATTATTTGTGCGTAAAAAAATCTTTATTTATTAATTCTTCTTACATTTCAGGTATTTAAATGTCCAATATGTCCCAGGGTGTACACAGACTCCTCAAATTTAAAACGGCACAAAAACCCCAAATAATTCGGTTTGCAGTAAACATTTTAAAGAAAATGATTTTTTTATAAATTATATAAAAATGACGTAAGACGGTACCTGAAAGCAGGAGTTTGTCCAACACGTCTACAAAGCACTGAGTAGGTATATTTCATATGAGTACATGGTAATAATATTCAACGTAATAACAACGTAATAATATTCACAACTAATTAAATATTGACTTATATGTACAAATATTCCTTAAAACTGTGATATCTCAATTTTATGTGTGCAATATGGCCATGTGTGCAATGTGTGTGTGCGCATTAATGTCATGTGCGCAATCTGCATGTGTGCAATAAACTTATGTGTGCAATGTGTTTGTGCGTAATAAGGCCATGTGCACAAACGCATACTTTCGTATTTCTAATTATTATATGTGCGTAATAAGGCTTGTGAGCAATCGCTCTGTAGGCAATCAAAAATGTCGGCAAACAAAGCTGTCAGCAAAATGTTCTGGGCAAATAAAGCTGTTAGCAATCGGAAATGTAGGCAAACGGGACCCTCTCCTTACAATTAGTCCATTAGTTACATTTTTCTATTATTAGACTATAAGAACCGACTATGAATATCGGCCAGAAGCTCCCATAGATGAAGTGCGATAGGGTGCATGTACATAAAAGGCATAGAGTGTATCCAGTATAGATACAAGTTAGATATATATATAAATTTCAACAGAAACAAATACATATGATTTTTTTTACAGATAGTTCCTCGGAAGAGTCGGCGGACTCGGAAGGAGAAAAAAAAAGTAAAACTTAGAAAATATACATATAAATAGATCTTAGAAAAAATATACTTGGCGCGAAACGCTACAGTATCTTTTGATTTCTATTTTGATTTCAGGTATTTAAATGTCCAACATGTCCCAAGAAATACACAGACCCGTCAAATTTAAAACGACATATAAAACAGGAACATGAAAAGAAAAAAAAATTTTTGTGCGAATATTGTCCTCCGAATGAGGCTTACCCCTACGCAAGAAATGAGAATTTACAAAAGCACATAGCGAAGAAGCATCCGGGAAGGAAAAAATAATCATTTCGGTGAGTAAAAATTAAATCTAGCCGAGAGTCAACGCGATTATTTTTGCGTAAAAAAATCTTTATTTATTAATTCTTCTTACATTTCAGGTATTTAAATGGCCAAAATGTCCCAAAGCGAAGTAGATGACTTAATAAAAATGCCTGAAACCGCCTTTTTTTATAACGAAAAAGAGTAATAATAGATTTTTGTAAGTAATTATTACTTTTATCTATTGATATTGTTGCATTTGCAAGCTAGAATACGGCCAAGAAGATGACGTATCCTTTCATAGGTGACTATATGTAACAAATTTTATTTTTTACAAAAGTTTATAGGTTAAACTATAATTATTTTATAACTATTTTTAACTAACTTTTTAAAATGTTATTAATTATTTTTAAGAATGCCAAAAGATGAAGAACAAAAAGAAAAATGGGTAAAATTTATTGGGCACCCGACAAGCCGAACGAGTTCCGTTTGCAGTAAACATTTTAAAAAAACTGATTTTTTTTACAAAACACATGGAAATGGCGTAAGACGATACTTAAAAGAAGGAGTTTGTCCATCACGTGTCGACAAAGAACTGAGTAGGTATATTTCATATGAGTACATGGTAATTTTTATCGCACGTTGTCTCTTTCATTAATCATACTATATATGTATAATTCCAGACTTGCATCAAGTTCTTCAAGCTCGAGGGAAGAAGACTTTGACGATATTGTCTCAATTGATGAAAGCGAAGTAGATGACTTAATAAAAATGCCTGAAACCGCCTTTTTTTATAACGAAAAAGAGTAATAATAGATTTTTGTAAGTAATTATTACTTTTATCTATTGATATTGTTGCATTTGCAAGCTAGAATACGGCCAAGAAGATGACGTATCCTTTCATAGGTGACTATATGTAAAAAATTTTATTTTTTACAAAAGTTTATAGGTTAAACTATAATTATTTTATAACTATTTTTAACTAACTTTTTAAAATGTTATTTATTATTTTTAAGAATGCCAACAGATGAAGTAATGAAAGAAAAATGGATCAAATAGATTGGGCACCCAATAAGTCGAACAAGTTCTATATGCAGCAAGCATTTTAAAGAAGACGACTTTCTCTACAAAATATATAAGAATGATATAAGACGCTACATAAAACCAGGAGCTTGTCCAACACGTTTTCAAAAAACTGAGTAGGTATCTATATATATAAAGGAAGATGTCCTGACTGACTCACTGACTCACTGAGACTCACTGACTCACTTATCAACGCCCAGCTCAAACCCCTGAACCGAATTTTTACCAAAAGTATATGAAATAGGGGTAGAATTTTCCGGGGAGTGTTATAGAGTGTATAGTTTTTCGTTACCGATCTTTTTGGAAACCGGTATCCGAAATTTTTCCAATTTTTCGGGAAATAATTGACCGAATCTTAAAGAATTGTATATAAAACAGGGGTAGAATTTTCCGAGGAGTGTCATAAAGTGTATAATTTTTCGTTACCGATCTTTTTGGAAACCGGTATCCGAAAATTTTCCAATTTTTCGGGAAATAATTTACCGAATCTCAAAGAATTGTATATGAAATAGGGGTAGAATTTCCCGGGGAGTGCTATAAAGTGTATAATTTTTCGTTACCGATTTTTTTGGGAATCGGTACCGAAATTTTTCCAATTTTTCGGGAATTAATTTACCGAATCTCAAAGAATTGTATATGAAACAGGGGTAGAATTTCCCGGGGAGTGCTATAAAGTGTATAATTTTTCGTTACCGATTTTTTTGGGAATCGGTATCCGAACTGATAAGGAAATTTTCTTCGATTAAGGATATTGAAACACAAATAAAGTTGTTTGAAGAAAAACGACTCCCGGGCGAAGCCCGGGTAACCAGCTAGTATAATAATATAATTCTTATACACACACAAAATTATTATTGAAACATATTATGGATATTGCGTTTATATTTATTCGACATTGATATACAGAAATAAATTGTAAAACAAGAAATAGACACATATTAATTAATAAGATAATCGATATTTAAGAAAACAATTCATATATATTTTCTTTAACTTACAATTAATCAAAGAAACTTAAATTTATTACAATATATGGTTTATATATTCCTGATTTGTCATATTAATCTTGAAATTTATAACTGTACTCATGAGCTGTGACACTTTTTGGAAAAAAATAGTACGGCAGTGTGCGTTTCAAAAAAGGTATTTATTTTGCAATACAAAGTAGATAATTTTCTGGAAAAAAAATGAACAAGAAATTCTGTAAGAAAGGCGTGTTTATTGAAAAGTGAAAAATTAGAAATTAGTGTAATTCTGCTTTGAAACATTCTTGGGGTTATTCTGACCTCTAGTGACCAGAATGAGTTAATAAAGAAAGACGTATATATAAATATTATAAAATATGTTATAAAATGTTATAAATTTTATTTTATGTTATCGTCAACGATAATATAACAACGCAATTAACTCATTAAAATCTTTGTGTTTTTTTTTCTCAAAGTATTTCTATTAAAACATGAAATGGCACTGAAGCAAGGCAGTGAGCTGTGGGATCATGTCAATCGATTAAAAAATAATTTAGCGGTAAAGTGCAAAAAATGTAAACAAGAAATTGCAGTATCTCGTGAGTGTCACTTAATACGGAAAACAAAAATACATTTACGCACGCATGGAATATTTCTCAATGAATACAAATTACCTGATGAGCTACAAAACTATTATTCGGATTTAGGAAAATATATGGCAAAATGTCGTAAATGTGAGGAAAAAATATCTTATATAAAGGATTTTCACATGTTAAGACGACATTTAAAGAGTAAACATAAGTAAGTATACATTCAACAATTTATTAAAATAACAGGGGTTATAAAATAAATGTATAATAATAAAACACAACAGCTAAAGGAATTTGAGCGGCAAAGGTTCTTATCATTAATATAACAATTATTTGCAATTTTAATTCTAAATGTGCTTATCCAATCGTAATAATAATAATCTTTCAATTATTTCACATGCAATTTGGAATAAATTTGAATCGCTCATATTCACATTTCTTGTTATTACTTATATCTACATATTCAATTTTTATATCAACCTCAACCTCTGTGAACAATTTTACAAACGTTTGTTGAGGCACTTTTTATACCACATTTAATATCAGACATTCTGTTATACAGGACGGATATAATGATTAAACGTAACATATTATGGAGTTATTTTGAAGAGCTAGACGATTTCCTAGTAAAATGTAGGAAATGTAACAAAAGTATTGAAGTTCCTACAAGAAATTGTAGAACTCTAAAAGCTCATCTAAGTACATATGAAATATATCCTGACAAATATCACATTTTACCTGAGAAGCTAAAAAAATATTACTCAGACTTACCTCGACATGAGGCACAATGTGACACGTGTGGTATAACAATTTCGTACTTGTGGAATTTTTCTAATTTAAACAAACATTTAAAGAAGCATTAAAGTCAAATAAATGAGTAAGTATACATTATCATCGAATTAATATTATCAATTGAAACGACTGTCACATATTCTGTTTTTGTGTATAGATATGTTCCGAATCATTCAGAACCAGTTTTATGGGACCACTTTAAACATATAGAAGATTTAGTAGTAAAATGTGATAAATGTAAAAAGAAAATACAAGTCTCGCCACATATCTTCATTTTGATATTTCGATTAAAATAAATAAAGTGCCACGGTCAATCATGGTTTTACAATGTTAGACATCACGTTTTTTATCGCACATTGTCTCTTTCATTAATCATACTATATATGTATAATTCCAGACTTGCACCAAGTTCTTGCACCATTTCTAAAATGCGAGTGGATTTCAATAGGATTCACTTTTTCTACGGTAAGAAATTCATTCACTGCTCTTATCTGTCACGTGTATTTAAAACACACACCAATTTGAACTGTTTGTGTAACACACTAACGTAACTGATCACAACACCACTCAACATAATGCAACTAAAGATTTCAAGTAATAACTCAATAAAACGCGAAATTTTCTATAACGCTAGATTCGAAAGAAAAAAATTGGAAGGCATTACTTTCGTACCGACCCTCGTATACATATATTCGTATTTATACATAAACCACATTTAGTATCAGACATTCTGTAACACAGGACAAGATTGAGTGAAAAAGAAAGAAGCAGTGTCTTATGGAATCACTTCAAAAAATTGCATAATTTATCAGCAAAATGCAACAAATGTAGAAGAACAATAAGATTACAATGTCATAATAATTTAAGGCCATTAAGAGCACACCTAGGTGATCATGGAATTTATCCCGACATACATTATATATTAACTGACGAGCTACAGCAATATTGCTGGGACTTACCAAAACATGAAGCTCAGTGCAAAAAATGTAAAATAATAATTAGTTACATCTGGAATTATTCAAATTTAAAAAAACATTTAAAAATACATCCTGACTTAACGAACCAGACACAACATGAGTAAGTACATTTCCAGAAGTTACATAAAAATTCAAAGGAAGGTACAACTTTGGGCGTTTTCGTGACCGCTCGGGGATCGTTTTATTCCTATATTTTCTTATGTATTTTTCTTCGTAGAAACCGAAAAAAATTATTATAATAACGCCAGCCTTAAAGAAAAATACATTGAAATAAAGTGAATAAAATTCACTTTATATTAACAACATTCACAACATTTAAAAAAAGTGAAAAAAATAATATAATTCTTTATTTCTATTTTTAATCACACTACATTTTAATGCAGGCTAAGCACGTCAGACTCAAGTGATGCTGTGGATCTCTCTTCACCAGAAGGTGCAGAAACATGTGAAAACCAAGATCCACCATCTAATTTAATTCAATGATGTGAGTGTACAATTGAAGAAAGCGACGCACCTGATTGGTAATTATTCATTTGGTTTATATCACACAATGTTATGACATCTGACTAGTTAAATTTTGACTTTTATGCACGAAGATAATTTACAACAGATATATTTAAAAAAAAATTTCTTAAAATATCTCTGTTTGCGCAGATTTATTTTGCAGACACTATTGCCGGCAGAAGAGCCAGTGGAGCCAGAAGAAATTAATTGGACGGACAAATATTTAGACCACAACATATTAAATAAACCTTGGGACAAAAAAGAAACAACTATTTTGTTACAATTGTTCGAAAAATTCATAAGGAAAAAAAAAACTCCGCCCCTGGCTCAGGTAAAGTTATTTTGTTATTTGAAGAGCTAGACGATTTCCTAGTAAAATGTCGGAAATGTAACAAAAGTATTGAAGTTCCTAGAAAGAAATTGTAGAACTCTAAGAGCTCAGCTAAGTACACATGAAATATATCCTGACAAAGATCACATTTTACCTGAGAAGCTAAAAAAATATTACTCAGACTTACCTCGACATGAGGCACAATGTGACACGTGTGGTATAACAATTTCGTACTTGTGGAATTTTTCTAATTTAAACAAACATTTAAAGAAACATCAAATTCAAATAAATGAGTAAGTACACATTATCATCGAATTAATATTATCAATTGAAACGACTGTCACATATTCTGTTTTTGTGTATAGATATGTTCCGAATCATTCGGAACCAGTTTCTCTTACAGGTTGCATTATTTTGGACTCACCAAGTTGGACAATAGCCGCCTACGAGGAGGTGTAGGTTTGCATCGGCTGAAGAAAACAGACAATAATTTGTAAGATCGTTTTATGTAATATTTGACAGATAATATACATAACAGATACCTAACGTTTTATTTTGTTTGTAACAAGAAAAGTATATATAAATATAATTAATATAAGTGATTAGTAATTATATATGAACATGTAAGAAATAATAAATATGTATTAAATAAAAAAATATATTGATTTAATTAGAAGAAACAGTTATTTTCCTCAAAAATGTATAAAATTATATAGACATAATATGAAATATTGTGTGTTACTAAGATTGTTATTTGTACAGGGTTGGGTACGTCCCTACAAAACGCCCTTTCAGACCCCTTGGGGTAATAAAGTATCATTTCTATCTATCTATCTATATAGACATAATATTGATAATTGAAATAAAATTTTAGATTAATACACTGAAAAAAAATTTTGTTAATCCCAAAGAATATTTAGTCCAATACGTTCAACTAAACATTTTAGTTAGTTAACTAAACATTAGTTAAATTAATTAATTCTTGATTAAAGAAACTAAATAAATTGTTGAAACAACTAATGTTTAGTTAATTAACTAAAATGTTTAGTTGAACGTATCGGATTAAATATTTTTTTCGAATTAACAATTTTTTTTCTCAGTGTAGCAATAATTCCTTAATTCATTCAGTTAAACATTCGCGATAACTAACAAAACACTTTGTAAGATTAAGTTAATATTATACCTATTAAATAAGAAATATGTATAATAATACAAAGAAAATATTTACTTGATCCAATCTTATATTTGACTAATTTTAAAATATATGTTGTTTCTTAAACTCAATATATATTCAATATTCCGTATTTTTGCGAAATAACGTCGTAGGGCGTACGGTATGGCACTGTTTATGTTAGATATGCCATGCATAATCTTTAAATGGTTTTTTAAATTAGTTATAACCACTTCTGAGTGGTTTGACTCATCTTTTCTTCCGCAATGGTTACACTTCGCGACTAAATCTCTTATATCTTCGAAATGATCCCACAACTCCTTGGACATTGCGTTTTTCGGTAATTCCATTATATCTGTCTTGTACTGCAGGTACTGCATCACTGCTTTTTATGTTATAGCATAAAATAACAGTACTAAAATAAAATATTATAACATTTATGTACGTTTTTTTTTTCATTAAAGTAACTTAAATATATTTACATACATTCCAATAAATAAGACTTTCTTTTGTCTTCGACTTTTATAAGCAATTGTGCAAATGTTTGTTGCAGATTTATGTACCACATTTAATATAAGATTTATTGTGTATTACAGAATGGCCTCAAAGGAACACAGTGGATTATATGATTATTTTGATAAACTCAAAGGCGCATTAAAGTGCCAAAAATGCGGAGAGAAAATTCGAGTACCTAAAAAATACATAAGAAGAGCACTAAGAATCCACTTAAAAAAACACGATTTATATCCCGATAAAAATCACACACTGCCAGACAAGCTAAAGAAACATTATACGGACTTACAAGGATGTGACGCAAAATGTAATAAGTGTGGAATAAAAATTTCTTACATAACAGACAATGGATCATTAATAAAACACTTAAAAAAACATAAGTAAGCATAACTGAGTGACTCAGATCACTTGAGTGTAAATGGAAAGCAACTAATGAATTATGTGATAAAATTTAGTTCGTATTTTTGTATTTGTTTAAATTGTAAATTTAAATTTATTTATTCTTAACAGATTTCCGAAAGACCAAAAATATCAGAAAAAATAGCTGGATTTTTGTAAGATTGATGAAACAGTTTTAAGGACTTGTACCAAATTATGTTCGGATCACTTTGAAAAAGACAATATAATTCAAAGAGCTAGGGGTTCAGTTGTTAAACCCAATGCGGTTCCTAGTATCATTAAGAAGAAAAAGAAGAGGAATTCTGGCGTAAATAATGTTAATGATAGAACTGAGAGAAACAAAAAAAACTTCCCGAGTGTGGCTGTTAATAAAGATCCTGTATTAAAAGGTAAAAATTACTACATTTATATGTCTTTAATTGAAATAAATTGTAATTGATAAATTAATTGATCAATGTAGACGTCGACAACGTGGTGAGTGACGGAATCATCACTGATGATACAACTGTAATTGGGGACGTAAGTTTGATTGACAAAGGACACTTCGCTCCCACTACACAAAGTTAGTAAATTTTTTATTTGACAGTGGAATAGGCCTACTGGGGAAACCACTAGAAAAAAAACGCATCAACAATAGTACCTCAACGGTGATGTTTAATTGTTCGTAGAATTAAATGTAATTTTCATATTATTTTCGGATCAGGAGTGTGGAATAATACATGTATCGCCATATTAAATGATTCAAGTAATGAACCATTATATATCGACTATTTATTAATAATTAATTTGTGATGCATTAAACAAAACAATGGGCATTTATTTTATAGTGCATTGAATAATTATTAACGTATTGACGAAAGTTTGATTATTTTTTAAAGCATCTCTTTTCATTGACCACATATTCTGTGGGGTACCCTTGATGTGTAAGGCTTAGCACGAGAGCTCAAAACCTAACAACGGAACAATTAATATAGATTGTCGCCGCTGCTTACAATTAGCTAAATAAATAAACCGGTTCGTTGCGTCGTGCGTTAAATTTAGGAGCATCATGTAAATATTAAAAAAACTCTCCTTAAACCATTTGATCTATCCTCCTTTGTGCTGTGATCGCACTTCAATAGAATTAGATCTTATTGAAATGGTGTTGAGCAACGTTTTCAAATCGTAGAACAGAGCAAAGTGGCTTGCATTTATTGGTCGCACAATAGAATCAAAAAGTGCATGTGTTTGCAGTAAACACTTCAAAGAAAGTAACTTTAATTATAAAATACGTGGAAATGAGGTCAGAAGATATCTAAATCCAGGAGTTTGTCCAACTATATTACCACCTCAAAGCACTGAGTATATTTCATATGAGTACATGATTTAAAAAATATTTTAAATAATAATTTTATTTCTATTTTTAATCGTACCATTTTAATGCAGATCAAACGCTTCAAGTTCAACGTACATTACGGATTCCTCTGTACATCAGCCTGATTTGCCTTCTCAATCGTTTCAACCAACGACAGAGGAAGAAGCACTTGATGATTGGTTTCGCTCATATTATCCAATGTAATGAGATATCCACTAACAATTAATATTTACTTTTCTGCGTATAAATAATTTGCAACAGTAATATTAAAAAAAATTTTTTTTAAATTACATATAATGCAGACCAGCAAGCACTTTTATGGATCCATCTACCGAAAATTTACCCTCTGAATCATATACACAAACTTCAGAACAGGAAGCAGGCGCACTTGATGAGTAATTATTCATCTTGTTTATATTATACAATGTAATGATACATCATTAGTAAAACTTTGACTTTTCTGCACGCGGATAATTTACAACTGTGATGTTTTAAGAAATTATTTTTCCGTTTCTATTTTTAATCATATCAGACTTATAACAAGCATCTTAAAGTCAGTAAATGATGGAAGACCAGAGAAAGGAACAGGCACACTTAATGAGTAATTATTCGTTTTGTTTATATCATAAAATATAATGACATATGTTACTATTTAAATTTTTCTATTTAAATATGAATTTTTCTACACAAGAATAATTTACAACGGTAATATTTTATATAATTCTAATTCTAATTACACTACATTTTAATGCAGAGAAAGTACTTCAAGTTCAATGAGTTATGATATGGATCCCTCTGTAGAACATCAAAATTAAGAACGCTCTGACTTGCCTGTTCCGTCATCTGGATAAACAAGAAAAAAACGAAACTTGAGTAATTATTTGTTTTGTTTATAGTTTATATTATACAATATGTAATAATATGTTAGTATTTAATATTGATTCTTTCAAATAAGGATATTTTATTATGCAATTTATTATACACTGCATTAGTTTTCTCTCCTTACAATAACAATAAATTTGAAAAATTATCTCGATATGTAAAAACCTTAAACAAATTACTATAATACAAATTACTATATTACTATAATAAGGTTATGCATTCATGACATTTGATAACTATTTAAATCCAAAAATTATAAGTACTTGCTACAAACCGAACTAGTTCGGCTTGTCGTGCGACCAATAAGTTCAAACCATTTTCCTCTATCATCTTCATTCTTCGGTAATCTGTGAAAGGATAAGTCATGTTCTTGTCCGTGTTCTTGTCCGTGTTCCGCTATCGCGGAAGGAACGCAGGCGACTGCGCTAGCGGCCGAGTTAATTTCTCGCGTTCTTCGTGCTCGCGATCGCGGGTATTATTACGCGTATCACTGTGTATCATCACTTACGCGCATAATTGCTCGGGAATAAGACTCTCGGCTCTCGCGCCCAGTTCGCAGTCGATCACAGTTTCGGTAGCCGTTTCTGCGAGAGGACCTCGCACTTAACTCTTGATCTGATTTAAATCCGATAACAATGTTTATTAAAACAGTACGGTCAGTGACGACTGACGCTACGGTTCGACCATTTGTGCGTTCGTTAAACGACATTCCAAATCCTACACAAAACCTGCCTTATTTACGTGACATATTTTTGCCATTAACAGGTAACAATTATTTCGTCCTTCCATTAAAAATAATGAATACAGATAATTATAAAATATAGATATATATAAAGTGTAAATATATTTTATTTTTATTTTTCAATTCTGACATTATTTCGAAGGATAAAATACAACCAATCTTGCTGAAATTTTAGATATAAATTTGAATTTGAATAGAAACGATTAACGGTAAAACTTAACAGAATATAATCTTAATTAGATCCGTTATCTAGTTATCCATGAAACAAATGTAAATCGAGTATTTAAATATATTTTTTCATCCCCTTGATCTTTCATTTACATAAAAATCAATTATTGGCATTTCCGTTGCAGGTGAATGTCATTGCAACGTGAATGTTCCGATCGAAATCCGACTAATGCGAATGCTGCGGGATCAATATGGACCAATCGTAAAAATTGATGGCCCAACATTCAGTAAGAACCCGCGCGCGAGGATCTTTTTATTGTCTCCATATTTATGCGAACAAATGTATAAATATCAAGACAAATTGCCATCGCCTGGAATCTCCTTACGGCCCTTGCATTATTATTACAAGATGAGACCTCATATTTATTATAAATACGGTGGCCAATGCGGTCTTTTAACAAGGTCAGTAAATTGTTGTCACGTTCTGTCAAAATTAAGTTAATGTCGCGTGATCGATTTCGCGTGTGCCAATTATGTTAGATTCCGTCTCTTATCGCGCGACATTCTGTGTTCACCGACTTCGTTCATTCATTGTACTCGCGTGCGGTATTCCGCGTTATATGGCGTGTCCTTGCGTATTGTATTTTGCGTCGTCCTGAGTGTTCTCGCGTGTGTTATACTTTCGCGTTGGTGGCCGTATTATAGTTCGCGTTGTGTTTCGAGCCTCGCGTCTCCGCGAGCTTCTTATACCTTGTGGCGACAGAATTCTTTCGAAATAAAAAATTTAAATAGTGATCCATGGACCGTAATACAAAAGTCATGGATAATATTTGACTTGATATTCAGAGACAAAAAGACTGACACAACTGTGCAAAATGAGAAAGAAGAATTTCAACAAGTAATTGATGAAATCATGTACAGTTTGAGCTTTTGTTGTGGCATAAAAAAAACAAATGAAGGAAGCTGTAATATTAACTTGTGTTGACTGTGGGATAAGTGTATCTTGTATACACTTAATGTGTATACTTAAAACGACCAAGTACACTTGCAATAATTGCCAGAAGGAACCGAAAGAGGCGCCATCGCTGCATCCGCCTCACGGTCGGCTAAATTACCAGGAGGGGTCGGATCCTTGCGCGCCGAGCGTGGCGCAGCACGACTTTGATGATATTTCATGTTCAATGTTGCTTCGTAATCGAGCATATTTTCTGTTTCTTATTCTATTCTATGTAATTCTGGTTTACGATCCATATTATTTACTTTGTTATTTCGCGCTCACTTCTATCGTGTTTAATTTGATTCCGAAATTAATGTTCTCTCACGTACCTTATCTAATTCGGTTAATTCAACCTCTTTAATACAATTTAATGTCTGATCTATTTAATAATCCGATTCAAGTTCATTTCTGACTTCCGCTATTCAATAATTCTTATCATTCGATTTCATAGTACTGCCAAGTTACAATAAACCTGTTATTGATTATTATTAAATATCTGAGTGTGTGATTTACGCGTCACCCCACCGAATCTTTGCGCTGCCCTATATCAACCCCGCCCATAGCCATTAGGTCGAGCTGGCTGATCTCTCGCAGGTCCGACTGCGTAAACTATCGTTATGTTCGAATTAGCATGGATGTCGCGATTTTTTAGAAAACTTAGTGGTCATCTCTTTCAGCACTTCGTATTAACAACGCGTAGCAGTTTTCGCAGGAAAGAATCTTTTTCCGCTACGCTTTTGTTGATTGAGACAGAATCTGCGTACGTGCTGTGATAATTCCACCGCGCTAGTGATAATTCCATTGCATCCGTTGCACCGGTCCTCGAAATCCAGCCACCGCTCAGTATAGTGAGAATAAACTGTAAGTATTAACAGACTTTACATTTCTGTCTTTGTGTGTATCCTTTTCGTTTATCGCAGCCACCGCAATAAGAAAAAAAAGTTAAATTAAAAAGAAATTGGTTTTATCCAATTATATATGCGGCAGTCACGGGCTGTCAAGCAAATAATTGATTTAATTAGAAAAAACAGTTATTTAATTATACAGTCACGTAAGGGGTAATAAAAACAAAGTGTATGTTGGTCACCAGAGATATCGTGCCTACGATGATCTGAACGTCAAACCGTGCTACAAGTGTGGAAGGTATGGACACAGTGGCTCAAAGTGTACAAATCAGGAGTGCTGTGTGCTCTGTGCTGGTCCGCATGAAGCGAGCAAGTGCACTAATCCTAAAAATCTCAACTGTCTAAATTGCATTTATGTGAACGCAAACTTTGGACTGAAGCGTGAAACAAATCACTGTGCATTGGATAATGGAAAGTGCAAAACGCTTAGTGCGAAAATAACAAAGTTTGTAAGCGCAACTGATTATCCAATCCTGCCGATAGTACCGGCTATCATGGGCAAAGTGACAAGGCGGTCCGACACTGCGAGGGAGCGCAGTGGGCTGAGCGGGAGGGGGAATGTACCTTAACCGGGAATGGCTGACGCCCCTCTCTCTCGCTCTACCACGCGCTCTCCACGCGGTCCAGAGCAGCTCAACACGGGCAGGAAAGGCGACTCGCAACATCTAACGTCCAGCATTACACAGCAAGAGGATAATGACAAGTTCTCTTTTCAAAATTTAAATGATATCAGTTTTACAAACGAACTGGAGTATGGAACGTTGCAGTCGATTAATGAAAATTTAGATAAGAACGTTTTCATGCTAATTAATGTAAATATAAGAGGATTACAGACAAATTTTAACAATTTAATTGTTCTCATTGAGGGATTAAAAGTTAAACCTCTGCTTATTATCTGCTCGGAAACCCATAATGTTCCTAGTGCTGCCTACTACAATATCCCAGGATATAGCACATACTACAACGAGGGTCATGTGAATACAGCTGACGGTACCATTGTATATGTTAAGGATTCGCTGAATCAACAAGTTGAAGTTCAAGCATTTAATGACTTTAAAATAACAAACATTTCGCTAGATAATAAAAAGTGTGTTAAGATTTCTGCTATGTATAGGTGTCATGATGTTGATAAAAAACGTTTTGTTGATATTATAGATACATTTCTACGCGAGAACAGAAATACTAAAAACCATTTTGTTGCAGGAGATTTTAATATTGATCTGTTGACTCTAGACGCTATAACAGAGGAGTATATTAAATAACTACCTAAATCATGAATATTTGCCTCTTTTTACGGGGATTACGAGGCCAAATACATTGGATATATCAAAAGGATCCTGTATTGACAATGTGTTTTATAAAGGAAATTTAAAGGGTGTTAGGGCTTTAAAATATACACAGATTCTACCTGATCACTATCCGCTTATTGTGTCCTTCGATATAAATGTTAAAAAACAAGAACAGACTGGTATTTACAGTAGTATTAATTTTAAGAAATTACAAGATTTAAGTCAAAAAGAAGATTGGGGGGTAGTGAAAAATGTTAAAAATGCAAATGATGCACTGGAATTACTTGTATGTAAGATCAAAAATATTATTGATCTAGCTACGAATAAAAAGAAAAAAAATTTTTTTTAAAGAAAAAAATGGATCACAGGGCATTACTATAGCGTGCAATACCAAAGAAATGTTATATGATAATTGAAAAAAAAACCCTAATAACAGAGAGACTGAATATGAATATAAAAATTATTTTAAACTACTGCAAAAAGTTATTAATAGAGCCAAGTTCTTATACGATAAGAATGATGTTGAAAAAAGATGTAATAAAGTAAGTCTCTTTGGAATTTTGTTCAAGAGAAATTAAACAAGGGGAAATCTAAATCGAGTAATATATGTAGTCAAATTAAAACCGAGGGGAAAGTTATTGATGATCCTCTAGAACTTGCAAATACTTTCAATGATTTTTTCTGTACTATAGGCATTAATCTGGCTGAAAAAATACGCATTCCTAACCGTCCCGACCTAAAAAAGGTTCCAATAAATAACAAATCGATCTTTCTTTGTCCTACTACAGCTGGAGAGATGACGAATGTCATAAGCGGTCTAAAAAATAAAGCTGGTGGGCCTGATGGGGTTAGTGCTAAGGTTATTAAGTCGATTGTATGCGAAATTGCGGATCCACTAGAGTATAATCTAAATGTATGTATGAAAAATGGTGAATGGCCAGATAACTTAAAGTATGCCGTTGTTGTACCTATTTACAAAGCTGGGGAAAGGTGCAATGTGACTAATTACCGACCGATCTCGCTGATATCTAACTTTGCAAAAATTTTCGAAAAAATACTCCATAAAAAAATGTACAAGTTTTTCACTGACTCAAATATTCTCTCTGAGAAACAATTTGGGTTCAGGAAAGGTAAAGGTACTAAGGATGCTCTGGCATTAATCTCAAATTATATATACAAAAAATTGAATGATGGTACATGCACAATTGCGACTTTCCTTGACTTAGCAAAGGCTTTGATACCGTGAATCACCAAATACTACTAGACAAACTGTACGACTACGAAATAAGGGGAAATTGTTACTCATTGTTGAAAAATTATTTAAATAATAGAAAACAAGCTGTAAAAATAAATGGAGTTTGCAGTGAAGATAGGTTAATAACCATTGGAGTTCCACAAGGAACAATACTGGGGCCACTTCTCTTTATTATTTACATAAACGATTTGCTATCTTTATTACCAGGTAAATCAATTACTTCGTACGCGGACGATACGGTCGTTGTAACAACGGGTGAGTCCTGGGAAGTGGCTAGGGGACGGATGTATGAATATCTGGATATTGTCTTCCAATGGCTTTGCGTGAATCAGCTCTCTCTGAACATCAGCAAGACAGTGTTTATCACTTTTGGAATATATGCAGATAGTGTACCGAATGAGATCTCCGTTAAAATTAATAACCAAAGAGTTAAAAGAGTTGTTTCTGCCAGATATCTTGGAGTCATAATAAATCAGGCTATGAAGTGGGAATTGCACTTAAATTATATCACAAAGAAGACCAGATATTTACTGTTTGTCTTTGCAAAGTTATCCAGGCTGCTGTCCCGGGAGTCGCTGTTAATTGTTCATCATGCACTATTTAATAGTATTGCAACGTATGGCATAATAGCGTGGAGAGGGGCGTATAATAACGTAATTAATAAATTAATGTCCCTGCAGAACCGAATTATAAAAATTGTAATAAAATCCAATACGAATAAAATGCCGCGAAACTAGAATACGGCCAAGAAGATGACGTATCCTTTCATAGGTGACTATATGTAAAAAATTTTATTTTTTACAAAAGTTTATAGGTTAAACTATAATTATTTTATAACTATTTTTAAGTAACTTTTTAAAATTT
The DNA here is from genome assembly GCF_030848795.1 of Temnothorax nylanderi. NCBI lineage: Eukaryota > Metazoa > Arthropoda > Insecta > Hymenoptera > Formicidae > Temnothorax > Temnothorax nylanderi. Next base: position 297,747 of record NW_027249237.1, read on the forward strand.
TATTTATTATTTTTAAGAATACCAACAAATAAAGAAATGAAAGAAAAATGGGATCAATTTATTGGACGCACAACAACCGGTTCCAATTCGGTTTGCAGTAACCATTTCGAACAAACGGATTTTTTTTACAAAGTATATGGAGATGGCGTAAGACGCTACTTAAAAGAAGGAGTTTGTCCATCACGTCGACAAAGAATTGAGTAGGTATATTTCATATGAGTACATGGTAATTTTTATCGCACGTTGTCTCTTTCATTAATCATACTATATATGTATAATTCCAGACTTGCATCAAGTTCTTCAAGCTCGAGGGAAGAAGACTTTGACGATATTGTCTCAATTGATGAAAGCGAAGTAGATGACTTAATAAAAATGCCTGAAACCGCCTTTTTTTATAACGAAAAAGAGTAATAATAGATTTTTGTAAGTAATTATTACTTTTATCTATTGATATTGTTGCATTTGCAAGCTAGAATACGGCCAAGAAGATGACGTATCCTTTCATAGGTGACTATATGTAACAAATTTTATTTTTTACAAAAGTTTATAGGTTAAACTATAATTATTTTATAACTATTTTTAACTAACTTTTTAAAATGTTATTCATTATTTTTAAGAATGCCAAAAGATGAAGAACAAAGAGAAAAATGGGTAAAATTTATTGGGCACCCGACAAGCCGAACGAGTTCCGTTTGCAGTAAACATTTTAAAAAAACTGATTTTTTTTACAAAACACATGGAAATGGCGTAAGACGGTACTTAAAAGAAGGAGTTTGTCCATCACGTGTCGACAAAGAACTGAGTAGGTATATTTCATATGAGTACATGGTAATTTTTATCGCACGTTGTCTCTTTCATTAATCATACTATATATGTATAATTCCAGACTTGCATCAAGTTCTTCAAGCTCGAGGGAAGAAGACTTTGACGATATTGTCTCAATTGATGAAAGCGAAGTAGATGACTTAATAAAAATGCCTGAAACCGCCTTTTTTTATAACGAAAAAGAGTAATAATAGATTTTTGTAAGTAATTATTACTTTTATCTATTGATATTGTTGCATTTGCAAGCTAGAATACGGCCAAGAAGATGACGTATCCTTTCATAGGTGACTATATGTAAAAAATTTTATTTTTTACAAAAGTTTATAGGTTAAACTATAATTATTTTATAACTATTTTTAAGTAACTTTTTAAAATTTTATTTATTATTTTTAAGAATACCAACAAATAAAGAAATGAAAGAAAAATGGGATCAATTTATTGGACGCACAACAACCGGTTCCAATTCGGTTTGCAGTAACCATTTCGAACAAACGGATTTTTTTTACAAAGTATATGGAGATGGCGTAAGACGCTACTTAAAAGAAGGAGTTTGTCCATCACGTCGACAAAGAATTGAGTAGGTATATTTCATATGAGTACATGGTAATTTTTATCGCACGTTGTCTCTTTCATTAATCATACTATACATGTATAATTCCAGACTTGCATCAAGTTCTTCAAGATCGAGGGAAGAAGACTTTGACGATATTGTCCCAATTGATGAAAGCGAAGTAGATGACTTAATAAAAATGACTGAAACCGCCTTTTTTTATAACGAAAAAGAGTAAAAATTAAATCTAGCCGAGAGTCAACGCGATTATTTGTGCGTAAAAAAATCTTTATTTATTAATTCTTCTTACATTTCAGGTATTTAAATGTCCAAAATGTCCCAAGAAATACACAGACCCGTCAAATTTAAAACGACATATAAAACAGGAACATGAAAAGAAAAAAAATTTTTTGTGCAAATATTGTCCTCCGAATGAGCCTCATTCGATAAAAATTACCATGTACTCATATGAAATATACCTACTCAATTCTTTGTCGACGTGATGGACAAACTCCTTCTTTTAAGTAGCGTCTTACGCCATCTCCATATACTTTGTAAAAAAAATCCGTTTGTTCGAAATGGTTACTGCAAACCGAATTGGAACCGGTTGTTGTGCGTCCAATAAATTGATCCCATTTTTCTTTCATTTCTTTATTTGTTGGTATTCTTAAAAATAATAAATAAAATTTTAAAAAGTTACTTAAAAATAGTTATAAAATAATTATAGTTTAACCTATAAACTTTTGTAAAAAATAAAATTTTTTACATATAGTCACCTATGAAAGGATATATCATATTCTTGGCCGAATTCCAGGTGACAAATACAACAAAATCTAACCATTTTTCAAACGAGGAAATTCTAAATTCTAAACAAATAATCGCGTTGACTCTCGGCCAGATTTAATTTTTACTCACCGAAATGATTATTTTTTCCTTCCCGGATGCTTCTTCGCTATGTGCTTTTGTAAATTCTCATTTCTTGCGTAGGGACGCAAGAAATGAGAATTTACAAAAGCACATAGCGAAGAAGCATCCGGGAAGGAAAAAATAATCATTTCGGTGAGTAAAAATTAAATCTGGCCGAGAGTCAACGCGATTATTTGTTTAGAATTTAGAATTTCCTCGTTTGAAAAATGGTTAGATTTTGTTGTATTTGTCACCTGGAATTCGGCCAAGAATATGATATATCCTTTCATAGGTGACTATATGTAAAAAATTTTATTTTTTACAAAAGTTTATAGGTTAAACTATAATTATTTTATAACTATTTTTAAGTAACTTTTTAAAATTTTATTTATTATTTTTAAGAATACCAACAAATAAAGAAATGAAAGAAAAATGGGATCAATTTATTGGACGCACAACAACCGGTTCCAATTCGGTTTGCAGTAACCATTTCGAACAAACGGATTTTTTTTACAAAGTATATGGAGATGGCGTAAGACGCTACTTAAAAGAAGGAGTTTGTCCATCACGTCGACAAAGAATTGAGTAGGTATATTTCATATGAGTACATGGTAATTTTTATCGCACGTTGTCTCTTTCATTAATCATACTATACATGTATAATTCCAGACTTGCATCAAGTTCTTCAAGATCGAGGGAAGAAGACTTTGACGATATTGTCCCAATTGATGAAAGCGAAGTAGATGACTTAATAAAAATGACTGAAACCGCCTTTTTTTATAACGAAAAAGAGTAAAAATTAAATCTAGCCGAGAGTCAACGCGATTATTTGTGCGTAAAAAAATCTTTATTTATTAATTCTTCTTACATTTCAGGTATTTAAATGTCCAAAATGTCCCAAGAAATACACAGACCCGTCAAATTTAAAACGACATATAAAACAGGAACATGAAAAGAAAAAAAATTTTTTGTGCAAATATTGTCCTCCGAATGAGGCTTACCCCTACGCAAGAAATGAGAATTTACAAAAGCACATAGCGAAGAAGCATCCGGGAAGGAAAAAATAATCATTTCGGTGAGTAAAAATTAAATCTGGCCGAGAGTCAACGCGATTATTTGTGCGTAAAAAAATCTTTATTTATTAATTCTTCTTACATTTCAGGTATTTAAATGTCCAAAATGTCCCAAGAAATACACAGACCCGTCAAATTTAAAACGACATATAAAACAGGAACATGAAAAGAAAAAAAATTTTTTGTGCAAATATTGTCCTCCGAATGAGGCTTACCCCTACGCAAGAAATGAGAATTTACAAAAGCACATAGCGAAGAAGCATCCGGAAAGGAAAAAATAATCATTTCGGTGAGTAAAAATTAAATCTGGCCGAGAGTCAACGCGATTATTTGTTTAGAATTTAGAATTTCCTCGTTTGAAAAATGGTTAGATTTTGTTGTATTTGTCACCTGGAATTCGGCCAAGAATATGATATATCCTTTCATAGGTGACTATATGTAAAAAATTTTATTTTTTACAAAAGTTTATAGGTTAAACTATAATTATTTTATAACTATTTTTAACTAACTTTTTAAAATGTTATTCATTATTTTTAAGAATGCCAAAAGATGAAAAACTGCGAGAAAAATGGATTCATTTTATTGGGCACATACCAAGCCGAACAAGTTCCGTGTGCAGCAAGCACTTTAAAGAAGAGGACTTTTTTTACAATAAATACAAAAATGACGTAAGACGATACGTGAAAGCAGGAGTTTGTCCAACGCGTAGGTAATTATAGATCTATATAACTATATCTAAACATATATAATTAAATTTCAGTTTTGTCAATACATTTAAATTAATGTTACTATATAAATTACCATATCAGAATATAAGATCATATAGAAATAATTATTTAATTTAAGATTTAAGAAAAGCAAGAGTTTGTCCAACACGCACTGAGTAGGTATATTTCATATGAGTAAAATGTGTTATTAAATTTTTAATGAATCACAAAAAATTGTCCGCGTACTACACCGCTTACTTTGCCCAAGACGACGCCGGGTTGTACGAGCCCAGAGACTTTGCCGTACCGTTAATCAATCTGCCGATAAATAAAACTGCAATTTTCGTCAGCCCGGTAAGTGTGTCTCGTTTAAAAAACACGATTGGTACGCAATTATATAAATGTGACAATGTATACGAATGTAGATAATTTGTTTGCAGAATCGTATAGGTAAAACGCAATTCGCCCTTGCGCACTTTAAGCATCCGCTCATCGTCAGAGGGAAAGAGGACTGGCAGCGCCTGAAAACGGGACATACCGACGGCGTCGTACTAGATGATATTGCGTTTCGCAATTGGCTACCCGAAACAATTTTACATACCATGGAGTGTGAGACCGCGTATATACTCAAGATGTGAAGTACAGTTCGGTACGTGTTCCGGCAGGATTGAAAAAAATCGTGTGCATCAATTCCATGGAGGCATTCTGGCCTCTATCGATTATACCCAGCACCAGAAAGGCGATAGAGGCCCGAATCGTCGTATACAAGTTTGACAAACCGTTGTTCAACGCCAAACGAAAATTGCACAATATCGGCGACGAAAGCCAAATAGATAGAAGTGGGATCTAGATAGAGATAGATATACAAGAAGTGATTTGGGATCGTAATCGCGAGTAAACCTCGCGCCGCCACTTTGTCGTCGAATTTCACTGAACTTCAGAAGAAACGTTTACTTTTTGTTTCTTTATCTTATATCTCACTGATTATGGTCAGTGAAATTAAGATGTCACTGTAAAATCAGTTATCTGATTGATAACGAATGTTCCTCAAGATAATACTCAAGAATTATTCGATATCGGGGCGGAAGTTGAAATATATTGTACCGTTCAAGAAGAAGAGTGGTCCGTTACATCACCGACGAAAATTCAGGTGCCTAAAAAATACATATAAGAAGAGCACTGAGAATCCACTTAAAAAAACACGAGTTATATCCCGATAAAAATCACACACTGCCAGACAAGCTAAAGAAACATTATACGGACTTACAAGGATGTGACGCAAAATGTAATATAAGTGTGGAATAAAAATTTCTTACATAACAGACCGGTTCGTCGCGTCGTGCGTTAAATTTAGGAGCGTCATGTAAATATTAAAAAAACTCTCTTTAAACCATTTGATCTATCCTCCTTTGTGCTGTGATCGCACTTCAATAGAATTAGATCTCATTGAAATGGTGTTGAGCAACGTTTCCAAATCGTAGCATGAAGAGAGTAACAAAGTAACATTTATTTATATTATATTAATATTTTTTATGTTGAGGAAATGGATCTCTATGAAAATAATTGTATGATGATATATATGTATAATATATATGTATAATAAAGAGTTGCAAATACTTTTCCAGAGACATAAAATATTAAATAGACGTATGATATCTCACAATTTCTTATTTTAAAATAGACATAGACTAGAACAGATTAGAGACAGTATTTAATTTTAGTGGATTATTTAAAAATAAAAGGGTACAATTTTTAGCATATCTATGCAATTGTAAGTGATATGATTGTAATCGGAGATAAATACAAATGTTTGTTGCCGATGCACTCACAAATTAAATAGCAACTTCTCAACTTCAACATTTTGCTAATTAAATTGCATATTCTCAATATCTCGGGTAATTACGGGTAGACAGATAACCCTGTCGGCTTAGCTAGCACGTAGTGCCCGTCATAAATCGCGATCGTAGATATACTCGATGCACTCGCAAATTAAATTCTGTTTTCCCACATTTCCCAATTTAGGTCGCACATTTCCCATGAAAATTTAATTCATTATTTTTAAGATTACCGAAGAATGAAGAGGACAGAGCAAAGTGGCTTGCATTTATTGGTCGCACAATAGAATCAAAAAGTGCATGTGTTTGCAGCAAACACTTCAAAGAAAGTAACTTTAATTATAAAATACGTGGAAATGAGGTCAGAAGATATCTAAATCCAGGAGTTTGTCCAACTATATTACCACCTCAAAGCACTGAGTATATTTCATATGAGTACATGATTTAAAAAATATTTTAAATAATAATTTTATTTCTATTTTTAATCATACCATTTTAATGCAGATCAAACGCTTCAAGTTCAACGTACATTACGGATTCCTCTGTACATCAGCCTGATTTGCCTTCTCAATCGTTTCAACCAACGACAGAGGAAGAAGCACTTGAAGCACTTGATGATTGGTTTCGCTCATATTATCCAATGTAATGAGATATCCACTAACAATTAATATTTACTTTTCTGCGTATGAATAATTTGCAACAGTAATATTAAAAAAAAATTTTTTTTAATTACACATTATAATGCAGACCAGCAAGCACTTTTATGGATCCATCTACCGAAAATCAAAATCAAGAACAACATAATTTACCCTCTGAATCATACACAAACTTCAGAACAGGAAGCAGGCACACTTGATGAGTAATTATTCATTTTGTTTATATTATACAATGTAATGATACATCATTAGTAAAACTTTGACTTTTCTGCACGCGGATAATTTACAACTGTGATGTTTTAAGAAATTAGTTTTTCGTTTCTATTTTTAATCATATCATATTTAAATGCAGACTTATAACAAGCATCTTAAAGTCAGTAAATGATGGAGAACCAGAGAAAGGAACAGGGAACGGCACTTAATGAGTAATTATTCGTTTTGTTTATATCATAAAATATAATGACATATGTTATTATTTAAATTTTTCTATTTAAATATGAATTTTTCTACACAAGAATAATTTACAACGGTAATATTGCCTGTTCGGTCATCTGGATAAACAAGAAAAAAACGAAACTTGAGTAATTATTTGTTTTGTTTATAGTTTATATTATACAATATGTAATAATATGTTAGTATTTAATATTGCGTCTTTCAGATAAGGATATTTTATTATGCAATTTATTATACACTGCATTAGTTTTCTCTCCTTACAATAACAATAAATTTGAAAAATTATCTCGATATGTAAACAACCCTAGGACCCCAGAGAGTCCCCCAGTTATTCTTGCTAAGAAAGCGTGGTACTTCGGCTCCATCTGGAGCCGGAAATCCATTGGGGCATAAAGAAGAAGAAGAAGAAGAAGAAGACCGCTACTGAGCAGGCGTCGTCCGCCATGAAGCCATAACCGCAAAATTTAAAGAAAAAACTCATCTCTTTTTTTTATGAAGATAAGTTTATCTATTCAGTCATTTAATCTACCTGAAAGAACAGTGTAAGTACATAATTTAATTTAATTTAATTACAAATAACATTTACAACTCCTAAATTGATTATTTATTAGCTACTTTTACTAAGGGCATGAAAATTTAATATAACCTAAAAAAAAGTACAGAATATAAGATACATTATTAATATAAAAGTAAAGTATCAGTTAAAATATAGTTAGCAAATTGGTTTTTGTCTTAAAATATTGCTCAATTTGTATCTTTTTTAAATATATACCATAAAATTAATATCTTTATCCTCTTTAGCCAAACGGAATATAAATACCCCATATGTACAAGAGTAAAGTATACCAGTTAAAACAGATAGAGATTTGGTTTTTGTCTTAAAATGTTCCTTAATTTATGTGCTTTTAAAATATGCACAATGAGATTTTCGTGTTCATCTCCTTCGGCCAACAAACCTTCCCAAAAGTGAACACCATAGGGTACTTGGCAAAAGGGGATGCACATAAGACTTTTATTGTGCATATTTTAAAAGCACATAAATTGAGGAACATTTTAAGACAAAAACTAAATTGCTATCTGTATTTTAACTGGTACTTTACTCTTGTACATTTTAATATTTGTAAATTTAATAAATTGTTAATAAAAGAATAACATTTTAATAAAAATGCTTTTTTTAGATATTTTAAGGCTGCGGTCCACTTGACGCTACAAATGCTTCGAAGCATTCCTCTTCTCTTTTCTTTCAATAAAGAAAGAAGGAGAAGAAGAACGCTCCAAAGCATTTGTAGCGTCAAGTGGACCGCAGCCTAAGTTGTATAAAGTTTTTGATAAGAAAAAATTGCAAATCTTGATATAATATGTACTATTATAAATTTTAATTATTTAATAATATCTGATATATTAACAAGTAAAATTATATATATATATAAATCTTTTTATATAATTTTTTAATGCAATCTTGATTGGTTGATCGTTGTGAGCATAACTTAAGCATACAGCATTCTTGCTCTAATTCTTTTCCTTTATATCTTTTTTTTTATTCATCATTTATCAAATATCTAATAACATAAAACTTTAAATAATTTACTATCGTCAAACCAATTTACCAATGTGTATTTAAGTGTAAGCGCATATTCTCTTATTTAGTCCTACATATTCTAATGGGCTGGAAATATAGATAAGCTTAGTTTTGGTTTCATGTCCAAAATTAGGTACCTCACGCCAACTCCCATACTCATCAACTAATAAGCTTCTAAGGAAATAGACAAACAAATTTTAAAAGTTGTGTCTATTTAAAGTTATGTGAGCATAACTTAAGCATACAGCATTCTTGCTCTAATTCTTTTCTTTATATCTTTTTTTTTTTAATAATTCTAAGTTATATATGCATATTAAAAATTTTGCAAAATTGCAAATGTAAAAAGAATCGCGAGTAAATTTTGTGCGCGCTAAGTGCCACAAATCACCCTCATATTTATAAAATATATAAAAATTACGTAAAACGGTACCTGAAAGCAGGAGTTTGTCCAACACGTCTACAAAGCACTGCGTAGGTATATTTCATATGAGTACATGGTAATAATATTCAACGTAATAACAACGTAATAATATTCACAACTAATTAAATATTGACTTATATGTACAACTATGATATCTCAATTTTATGAAATTAAACATCAAGAATATTTTTTGTCTTGTTATTAGAAATGAAAAATGGTTCGATACTGCGTCATTTGCAAATTAGAATACGGCCAAGAAGATGACGTGTCGTTTCACGGGTAACTATATATGTGAAAAATTTTATTTTTTACAAAAGTTTATAGGTTAAACTATAATTATTTTATAACTATTTTTAACTAACTTTTTAAAATGTTATTTATTATTTTTAAGAATGCCAAAAGATGAAGAACAGAGAGAAAAATGGGTAAAAATTATTGGGCACCCGACAAGCCGAACGAGTTCCGTTTGCAGGAAACATTTCAAAGAAGATGATTTTTTAAATAAATTATATAAAAATGACGTAAGACGGTACCTAAAAGCAAGAGTTTGTCCAACACGCACTGAGTAGGTATATTTCATATGAGTAAAATGTGTTATTAAATTTTTAATGAATCACAAAAAATTGTCCGCGTACTACACCGCTTACTTTGCCCAAGACGACGCCGGGTTGTACGAGCCCAGAGTTAATTAAGAGTTAATAATTTTTTATTGCATCGACTTACGAAAAAACTATTTACAGATTCTTGTTCTACGACCCAAAAAACATAAAAAAAACATTAACTTAAGCCATCAACCTCGATAAAAATGCTCAATCGACCTGGCGAATGGACTAAATAAGTAAATTTCGATGCAAATATCTTGCGAATGCTCGAGTATTGCATCGTGCCACTTTACCATTAATTAGTGGGGGGTTAACCCTACAACATATTAAAAATTTATTTAAATCGGTGAGGGCACTACCTGGTCCTCCCCTTGTTAGCGTTCGCCATCTGCAGAAAAAGCGACGAACGCGTTACTACGTGGCGCACTATATTTCAAGAAGATGCGGACTTAAAATATCGTATACATTTTCCCCCCAAATCGTAATTTTTATGCTTGTGTCATATAACTTTGAATATATTAGTGAATAAAGCATAGATATTAACAAGATTAAACCGTTCAGGATGCGCAAGATTTAAATAGTACATAGATAAATAAATAAATAGATAAAGAGAGAAATTGAGAGAGAGGAAGCGAAAGAGCAAGATCGAACAATTTGTGTGTTCGGAAATATGGTCTTTTAAATAATCTCTGTTTCTGTTTCTTTTTTTATCAGCGCGTCTGAAAGCTTCAACGTTAGATTTTGATATTAAAGTACATGTTAAATAAAATTGGACAATTTATTCGTCTTTTTGTCACAACCCTTTAACATATATTGAAATATATGCCTTACAATTTTTTTTTAAAATAATTATTGGGATTAATTTAGTTTCTTATGTCTAAAAATTGCATACAAATATGCATATTCGTAAGAGTTTGAAACAACTTCAAATTAAATTAATTCAAATTTCTTTTCCACACACTATATACAAAGAGACAAGTAAAATCACAGAAATTTGGACAAATATATTAACTGACGGAAAAATTTAATATGTATAAGAAATATTTATACATATAAATGAGAAATACGAAAACAAAATTCAAGTCTAAAAATATCTGAAATAAAAATCGTAAAATGCAAGACAAATGCAGAAATAAGTAACTCTGCTATGTACCCACTGGGTGTGTGAAGTTCGCACTCCTACTTTAAAATTTTTTAGTTTTAATTAGAGTTCCAACCTCTTTTCGAAGAGTATAAGAGTATTTTTATGTTTATAAAAAGAGTTCCGGCGATTAACACTTTGAAAAAGGCATTTAAAAAATGGAATGCTAACTTCACACCCAACTTTAAGACCGAATAGTTCTGAATAGCTCATCTGAAGCATTTTGACGAGTATTAAAGTTCCTGATAAAAGAAAAATTTTTTTAACTTTTTTCAAAAACAAAAAAAAATAGAAAAGTTTAATTTAATGTCAGAATAGTTCTAAGTAGCTCATTTGATTCCTTTCGAAAAGTTCTAGAGTTCCTCATAAGTAAAAATTGCAAAACCTTAGAATTGTTTTAACAAATTATCATCAAAACACAAATGGCATTCACGGCAGACCTTCGAAGTCGAATATCTTCTTAAAATTCCCATCAAAACGCCTGCAACTCTACCACTAACTAGTGGAGATCCGGCCACTAGTTAAGAAGATATTCGAAGATGCAACGGATGAAATTCGACTAAGCCCCGTTTCACACGTATCCGATACTGGACTACTGACGCCGGGTATCCGATCACGAAGTGTATGGATTAATATGGGAGCATTTACACGTTTGTCCGATAACCGATTTGTGAAAACAAAGAAAATCGATCGGATACCTGGCATCGGTAGTCCGGTGCCGGATACCTACATGTGAAATGAGTCTAAATCTTTCTGTCCGTAAACGGTACGGGCACGGCACGGTTATGTCTAAATCGACCTTAAATCGGAGATACATTCACGGAGGGAGTTCGTCATACGAGTGATATTGACATGAATCTCGCAGTATCGATATATACGCGTATAATCGATTAAAGATGCAACGATAAGATTATCGTAAACAATATCAACGAGTAAAACGCATAATTTAATGCATCGAGTACAGACATTCATGGCATATTACGAAGTTTAAGAAAGTTACGTGCAACGTGCAACTTTCTTTTATTTAAAAAAGAAATGTATAATTTTATAAAATAATAAGAAATTTTTTTTCTATACGGCTAATTCACTGCAAATCCAAGTGTGTTATTTTAACTAAAACTCTTCTTACACATTTCTTACACATTTCTGTCGTTTTGAATGATGCCATTTAACACGGTTGAACATATTAATACGATTAAACGTGTTAATTTAACACGCAACAAAACATGTAAAACGAGCTTCAGTCAAATGTGTCATTTTTAAATATATATATGCGTGTAGAAATAACACACTTGGATTTACAGTGTATGATAAAACAGCTTGCAATTACAATTAATTACGAAGTATTCTATACATATAATCATTAATCTATATATTCTATATAAATAAAAAATGGTATCCCTTTAGGAGCCACACATCGATCCCGTTGGAGTAAAATGTTATAATTTATAAGATAGTCTTAAAAGACAAAAGTTTTTTAGTTTTTTGTTTTTTTAGTTTTGTTTTTTTTTGTTTTTTGTTTTTTTTTGTTTTTTGTTTTTTTTCGTTTTTTCTTTTGTTTCTTTTGTTTTTTTTTGTTTTGTTTTTTTGTTTTTTTTTCGTTTTTTTCGTTTTTATGTACATAATTATGTACACAGGCTTCTAAAGGGATAATTACTATAGTTGTCTCTACGCTATTAAATATTAAAAGATAAAATTTAAACCAATACCTTGAGTTAAATAACATTTTGTTCTTTTTGATTACCATGTGTATCGAAATTTATTATTTTAACACAAAGGACGTTATTTTAACTCCATTGATTAGTCAAATTAATAATTAAATTAACATTCAATAACGTAATTAACATTGTTTTAGTTAAATTAACGACATATTGAATAGCAGTAGCGACTTATAAGAATGGTTAAAAATAGCTTAAATTGAATATGTAATTTGACACTACAAATTTAACAGTATATATGCGACAAAGCTTATAGTGTTTTCGAACGAAATGACTGTACCTATATCACTTTCGATAGTGTTCTAGGACGAATCTCATGCTGATGTAATTTTTAATTCAATGTGGGTGAATCTTTCTGATATATATACTGTTTACAGATAAATTTTTTCTTTCTTCCTCTCCTTCCGGTCGATCTTTCCGGGATAATCGTTACAAGTGAATCGTGCAGATTTACCTTTACGTATGACGAGTGAGGCGTATCATCAGCGCCCGCTCGGCGAACGGGCGGAGATAGTCTTACTTCGCGTGACCTTAATACTAGAAGCGAGTTCGCGCCGGCGAAACTGGAAACGATCAGTCAGATTACGTGATCGGAGGCACCGTGTACCGGATCCGCGGCCGACCGATCGGTCGCTCGCCGATCCGCGTTAAGTACGAAAGATCGAGTATGCACGTACCTACTCGTTCCTTCGTACCTACTACCGGTAATCACGCTGGCCACGGCGGTCTCGCTTCCGTCCGCGTGGCAAGCCTACTACCTTTTGTAAATCGTGGCAGAAAGGAACACGAAAAAAGTGGCGAATCCGTGTTAGAATCCGAAGATTCAAGTGGCCTGAAAACTACGCTGGTGCGAGCACTGTCGTATTGTATCGGAGGAGTCAGGCTGTCTTAGGCCCTTGATTCTCTGCACGAGTCTCTTTGGGCCTGGGGTCAGAGTCAGTTACTGGTCTGGTGATGCGAATATATAGCCTCTCCCAGTCATGTCATGCGCCCACCTCCCAGAGGTCTCGCTGGACCGCTGCAATGGGGCTGTTCCGATTCAGTACGGCTCGGTCGCAAGATCTGATGTTGGCTGGCCAGCGCGTTCTGCAGTAACCAAGTGGCGTCAATGGCGATCTGACTGCGTCTCTAAGAGTCTGTAGTGATACGGACCCAAGTACCGCTGGTGAGTTGTGGAGCCAAGGAAGGGCACGGTTATCTGGGAAGATCTCGGCTGTCAATCCGTTTGCTCCCCAACACGCAGTAAATATGAAGAAGTTAAAAATGAATCTTCACGCTCGTGTTCTCGGATGGTCCGGGCACTGTACGCACGATGCGAAATTGATGACTCGGTTAGTGCAGGTTAGTGCGGAGACACCCAGTGACTGCAGTGACTGCGTAGCTGGCTCCTTGAGAGTAGGCGCTAGTTATCGGGTATAGAAACGATTACGCCTCTTGACGCACGAGACTCATGCCACGAGTAGCCGTGGCCCCCAATAGCCTTCTTCTTCTTCTTCTTTGTAAATTTTATAGCACCTAATCCTCCTCAGGATTACATAACGGCCAAGAACAAGTCAAAAATAATAAATACAGACTCGAAAGATTCAATCCAAACTCGGCGCTGATTGCATCAGTAATCTTAAAAAATTATTCAGGACAAAACACGTCCGAACATGTCCACGGTCTCGACGAGACTTGCCCCCAGTAGCCGTGTCAAATTAAAATAGAAATAAATAGTAATAAATTATTTCGTAAATGGATATCCATCTGTGTCAAACGCAGTGCACGGGCACTGCGTTTCAAGCACGCCCGGCGCCGGGGATCGACTCGCAACGGTGGCGGGATTCGCGTCCGCTTCTCCCACGTTGCAAGGCCGGCCAACTTCGACTCCCCGGCTAAAGTAAAAGATAATCGCCTGCTTTAATGGGCTTGGAACCCTTAAGAGGGGGTCGTTCGGCTGATTCGATTCGGAGTCGTAGGTCAATGAGACCCCTTCGTCGAGACTGGAATCCGATTGGGCCTGATGATCGATCGAATAATGCTTTCGCTTGAACCGTGACTGACCCATCTCGCGAAAACTCTTCGCGAATGGATTGTTATTGATCTTCAACTTCGTGATGTTCTCGTTTTGGTATGCCGTCACCGCGATAAATTCCGTCTCCTTGAAAGCGAACAACGCGGTTGAATGAGTAAAGAGCTCGTTGTAGTTCTTCGCATAGAAGCAACGGACTATCCAGATCTTAGGAACGTATTTGTGCATCGATGTTAATACCACGTTATTATTGGGGTCGTTGATGTTGTTCGTGAGCTTCAATTTATTAAAGCTGATCGGATTGTCCATCCAGTGGCTCCCCGTTGCCGGACTCTCGGGATGCTTATAAATCCTATAGCCGAAGGGCTGTTGCGGCTCTGCCGGCCCCGCAAAACTCCAGTCACCCATATTGCTGTTCTCGCCCCCGTTCTGGTATCCACAGTACTTGTAGCGGCGATCGGAGGCCGGTGCTATCTCTATGAAGACATAATAATTCTCACGTTTCTCCAAACCGTTTACGTTTATTTGAACGGACGGGAACATGCGCCGACCGCTTTGGTAATTATCATTTCTGTATTATTCTCGTAAAATTGCTGCCAGAGGTTTCGATTAAGCAGCTCCACGTTGACTCCGCGCAGCAGTGGGGGTTGAAATACCCATTCGCTTGAATTCATCCTCTCACCTAATTTACGTTGTAGAGCGATCGGTGACTGCGCGAAGAATGGCGATGCCAGTTGCATATTCAGTTCCAGTAGCATCAGTGCGTTGTGATCCTGAAGAAACATCTCCGATAATCAACGTTTCTTCTCCGACACCGTCGGTGTAAGGTATAAGGCAAACACGGAATTGGTCAGAACAAACGTCGAAATCACGTGCAGTTGTAGAATGGAACTGAGACAACCGGTTCTCGCTTACCAGTGACCTACCACAAAACGGGATCAGCGCAATCCGCCGAAACTAGGCGAACTATATGTGTCGTCGGTCGTTCGGCGCCAACACATGAGACAACTATGTGTCCATGAACCTTTTGTCCTTTCTGCCGCGATTCACAAAAGGTAATATATAAGGTAACAAATAACATTCACATGATAATTTTAAATGCCATAATCACACTAATCTACTGAGCCAGTTAAAATAAATATTAATTCATTACGCGTTGTTAATCCATTTGTCGTAACTTTCTCTTTCTTTAACCTTTTAGGGGCCACACATCGATCCCGTTGGAGTAAAATGTTATAATTTATAAGGTAGTCTTAAAAGACGTCCCTGATGAAAGTTTTTTAGTTTTTTTTAGTTTTTTTAGTTTTTAGTTTTTTTAAATACATAATTATGTACACAGGCCCCTAAAGGATTAAAAATGTTCAAATATTGTCTGTTCTTTTTCCGGGTAATCTCAGTAGAGACATCCTGCACTTCTTCAAGCTTCTCATATATTATACATATTTGCCTTTCCGCTGAATCTCGACCAGTCGAACTCAAGATATTAAGATTCTCTAATGATTCGATAATATTCCAACAACGTTCAGACGAAGAAATTATTAGATTAATGTGTGTACAAATGGCAACAACTGGCTTCTTTTATGTACATTTTACATTAGTGATACATATTAGCGATATTTAGACCCTGATAAAAATATGTGCACGGAAAGAACGGTTTTGCTGAAGTATCTAAAAGCTAAATATACAGATCTGAAAATAATTTTGTTACACCATTAAAATAATTATAGTAAGTCACTAAAATATGATGATTCTGTAAAAATTTTGACATTTTAGCAATCAGTTTAAGTTCTACATAATTATTTTCATGGACCAACAAAATTATTTTCAGATCTGTATCTAGCTAAATTTTTAGATACTACGGGTACAAAATTCGGTTTTGTGAAGCACAAACGAAAGCTAGAGACTTGCAGAGTTTCTTATTCACGCATCATGGAAATGCACGCCTTTAATCTACACATACGGAAAGAACGGTTTCTGTTTAAAAATAATTTTGTTGCACCATTAAAATAATTATAGTAGGTCGCTGAAGTATGATGATAATGCTGTAAAAATTTTGATATTTTAGTAATCAGTTGATTGTTTTACATAATTATTTTGATGATGCAACAAAATTATTTTCAGATCTGTATCTAGCTAAATTTTTTGATACTTCAGCAAAACCGTTCTTTCCGTGCACCATTCTTCTGTACACTCTTTACAAATATAGAAAGAGGATATCGAAAAATAAAAATACGTTAAGTCATTACAATGTTAAATTTACGTAAAAATCCATGTACACGGGGAATCTCGAGATTTTTCTCTTTTTCTCTCTCTCTGCGGTAATGAAAACTCACGTTTTCACGCCAAATCGCGTGTTACGATATCGTACTAAAACTTATAATAAACGACTGTTTCGGCCGAACTTCAACCGATGACATAATGTGCGCCTTTAAATATCAAAAGAAAAAGACATAATTATACTCAATGTATACAAAATATAAAACAATAGACGTTTAGTTTGTACACGTAAGTGAATCTCGCGTATCATTAATGTATATATTATAAATGTGTACTTGGCGCCTTTTTTTTGCCTTTTTTGAAAATTACATTTACGTGGTATCATTAACAAAACGATATTTTCACAAGCTCGGACTATTCAGTATATCCGCTGTAATCTACTTTTCATTAAAAAGTACTCTTTTGTGAACTATTCATCATCATATACTGTAGGTACCAATAAATTCTAGATTTAGTAAAAACACAAGATAAATGCTATCATTTATCAAAACTCATTTAACCGATAAGCTTAAAGATGCAATTAATTATATAAATTTAATTTTAATTGTCGTATACAAATTATCGAATTCTCTAATAAAAATTCGAACAAATTTAGATTTTGTATTAGACATTTAATCATTATGTCTAATACAAAATCTAAATTTGTAGAATATAAAGTTTATCTTTATTTTGCATATAATAGAAAAAAAAAAATATCTTATTAATTATTTCGGCTCGTGCGGAGGGAAATTATTTAATTTTCAGATTCAATCTCTATATATATATATATATATATATAATCAAATGTTCCGACTGACTCATCAACGTCCAGCCCAGTACCAATGCCTGGACACGTACCTATGTGTGGATACCTTTAAAAAAATATAAATTTATAGAAATAAACGTTTAAATACCATAACTAAAGTTTCAAACTACAAGAAAAAATTTTTATCTTTGATTTTAATTCGCGTTATACTTATAAATAATAAAGGTGTCCAGATATAGGTACATGTCCGTGTATTGGTACTTTTAACTTAATTTCTAAATGTTGCTAAGTCCGCATAAAAATTTTTTTTGAAAGTTCTAGACGTTCTGATAAGAGTCCCGTTTTTTAGTAGAACTCTAAAAATTCTGAAAGGAATTTCTATAATCGACAACGATCCAGTCACTAGTTAAGAAGATATTCGACTTCGAAGGTCTGCCGTGAATGACATTTGCGTAAGTTTTGATGATGATTTTTAAAAACAATTCTAAGGTTTTGGAATTTTTTACTTATCAGGAACTCTAGAACTTTTCGAAAGGAATCAAATGAGTTATTTAGAACTATTCTGGCTTAAAATCAGACTTTTATTTTTTTTGTTTTTTGAAAAAAAATCAAAAAATTTGTTCTTTTATCAGGAACTCTAGTCGTCAAAATTCTTCAGATGAACTATTCAGAACTATTCGGTCTTAAGGGGGTCGTCTACTTTGTCGGGTCAAAAAAATCGAAATGATTTCTCCGTGATTTCCAGGAGAAAGAGGAAGGTGTATTATATGGTCCAGGCATTGCCGAATAATTGTAAGTAAAGTTATTTTCGTATAATACGTTGTCAAACTTTTAAACGCGTTTTTCTCAAAACAGTATTTTTCAAAACGGTACCCATGATATCTCAAAAAGTTTTCAACCGATTTCGCTGAAATTTTGCACACATCTCCTGTATACGCCTAGTTTTCGTCAGAACTAGAATAATTAACATATGTTATATAGTTTTTTTTATTTTTAAATTTAAAGTGTCAAAAAATATACCGAAAAATGAAACTTTTTTTCAAAACGTTGGCAAAAATTAAAATTTCAATATTTTTATTTGGTTCTAGTTCACACGATAGCCACACATCCACAGATTAAGAGGATTTTTTTAGGATGAACTGGAGATCCGGAATCGTGGGTACCGTTCAACAACTTTTTTTTTACGCAGCTGTCGTTGGGGCGCTCTACAGCGGATTCTTGGCCATATATCAACTTGGAAAAATTTCTAAATACTCTTCAAATATCAATAAATATGATGTAAAAGTTTCAACAAAGTGTATTCTTATGATTCCTTACAAAAAATTCTCAAGAAAAGACAAAAAAAACAGCCTCTTGACTAGACGACCCCCTTAAAGTTGGGTGTGAGGCCAGCACCCCATTTTTTAATTGCCTTTTTCATAGTGTTAATCGCAGGAACTCTTTTTATAAACATAAAAATACTCCTATATTCTTCGAAAAGAAGCTAGAACTCTAATCAGAACTATCGAATTTTAAAGTAGGGGTGCCAACTTCATACACCCGTACCCACTTGTTTCATCATATGGCAAATCTGTTTTTATATGACCGTTTAGTTAATATAATTATATTATCAAGTTTTATTATATATAAATATTATATATAATAAAAAATTATGTAATAATTATATTATCAAGTCATTATTAAATATTTATTTAACAAAAAAAGTTCGTTTAGTTACGAATTTATAAACACAGTTTATCGCAAAAGAAAAAAACAGAAACTTCGGGACAGGGCAGAAGATTAGTTGCCAATGACAAGCAGCGCCTGTTTCCGAGGAAGAGATCAATTTTCGACAGAATTAAATCAGTCAGGCTAGACAATATTCCTTGTCACCGATTACCTGCATATACGTGTTCCTATTGAAGTTCCTAATATTCAAGTTCCTATCGAACAAGTAACATTTTACTTTATATTTAATTATATACTTTATATTAAAAATATTTAATTAAAATAAAATAAATAAATTTTTCTTTTAAAAAAAATTGGCGCTGCTAGACTTCGAAATTTAAACATTAAAATTTAAACATTAGTACTAAGATTTTTGATTGAATAAAAAGCAATAAACATAACATAATTTAGGGAAGAACGCGACAGGAGTAAAAAAGCAGCGCCAAGTTCTTTTACAAGAAAAATTTATTTATTTCATTTTAATTAAATATTTTTATTTTATACTGTTATCTCTTTAATTCTTTGTGATTAAAATGATTCTTTGTAATATTATAAAAAAAATTAAAGCTTGGATTGGAATGGGAAGACACTTGAATGGGAATACAAAGAT
Source organism: Temnothorax nylanderi (assembly GCF_030848795.1). NCBI lineage: Eukaryota > Metazoa > Arthropoda > Insecta > Hymenoptera > Formicidae > Temnothorax > Temnothorax nylanderi. Next base: position 317,563 of record NW_027249237.1, read on the forward strand.
ACGTACCACTTGAGTTTTATTTTTTTTTAAAGTAGCACAACAATTATTTTTTAAAGCAATATATATATATTCTCTTTGTAGTTGGCGCAATTTAAAGATTTGATATATTTTTTTGAAATAACATCACTTAGGTTGAATTAGGTAACGCATATTTTATGATATAATTTTGTTAAGGAGAAATAAGGCTACTATCACTTACCCGAGTGGAAATTTAACCTTTTGGTAAAAATTCGGTCCACTAACGAATGAGTAGTTCGCAGACAGACAGACAGAATACGGTACTTATATATATAGATAACGTAATATAAAATACAATCTGAAATTTTTTCAAATTGCTAAACAATATTTAATACCTTAAATGCTCAATACTGAGCGGTTGCCTAGCGCCAGCATGATAGTTATGAAAAAACTATTCAAGAATGACATAACCTCACTGTTCGAATGCTAACAAATTTTTAATTGGTAGTGGCTAGACAACGGCTGGCTAATTTTTTGAAAGTTTCCAGCGCCATCTATTCTAATATTTACCGTGCAGGGGCTAGAAAAGTACTAGACAGCGAAGAATTATTCAATGACATACCTCACTGTTCAAATGCTAACAAATTTTTAATTACTAGTGGTTAGACGTTAGACAACGGCTGGCTAATTTTTTGAAAGTTTCCTGCGCCATCTATTCTAATATTTACCGTGCAGGGGCTAGAAAAGTACTAGACAGCGAAGAATTATTCATAAATTATAGCTAGTGCTAAGCTAGTCAATGGCTAGGTAACATATCTAGCCTGCGTGATCCAGCTATTAGCTGTAAAATCAGATTGGCTAGACCAATTTCCACTCGGAAATTTGAATCGCATTTAATTTCGCATAATATTTGAACAAATTTGAATTGTTTGATATTGTAATATTTACAATTTTTTGTATCATATGTACGATCTCGTAGTTAGGCAAATTAAAAATATTTATACATACATCCCGATAAATAAACCATACTTCTCTTTTTGACTTGTGCGAGAGCAGTATATTTCAAACGCTTGTTGAGGTCATTTTTATACAACATTCAGTAATAGACAGCAGTACAAGACAGATATGGAATTACCGAAAAACCAAGAGTTGTCCAAGGAGTTGTGGGATCACTTCAAAGATGTAAGTTATTTGATCGCGAAGTGTATTCATTGCGGAAGAGAAGATAAGTCAAAAACTCAGAAGTGGTTATAACCAATTTAAAAAATCACTTAAAGAGACATGGCATAGTGATCAAAAACAGTGCCGTACCGTACGCCCTACGACATTACTTCACAAAAATCCGAGATATTGAAAAAGCAAGATGCATAGAATGTGGCAAAACACTAGGAATAACCAATTACGATTTAAAGTACCATTTAAATAAAGTACATCCCGGATGGGAAAAACAGAATCAACGTGCGTAAGTACACATTTAGAAACTTTTTAAAATACCAACAGTTATAAAATAAATGTAATAATATAAAGATCAATATCTAAAGAAGATTGAGAGAAAAAGGCTTTTGTCAGGGCATTAATAATAGTTATTTGTTTTCCGATCATAAATGTACACATTTAGGCTGCGGTCCACTTGACGCTACAAATGCTTCGAAGCATTCCTCTTCTCTTTTCTTTCAATGAAGAAAGAAGGAGAAGGAGAACGCTCCAAAGCATTTGTAGCGTCAAGTGGACCGCAGCCTATGTGTCAAGAGCTTGTTGCTTCCAGTATGCCCACTACTATGAAACTGCCATCTTGTTCCAGACCAAAACTTACAGTGCATAGTAATCCACCAAAGGATGAATCAAAACCGCCGTATTCTAACGTGGAATTGATTATAATGGCAATCGCTCATATTCGCACTTTTCTATCTATCACACACGTATACGTTTCAAAAATCTAGATTAGGCATTTGTTTGACAATAGTATTGCCAAACTCGAGTCAAATAGATAAAATGTTTAGTTTTTGTATGTATTCCAATTAAATAAACTTATTTAAACAAAATCTATAACGATAACTCAAATCTACTACTTATTTTTTACATGGATAATTAATAGTAAATAAAGATTTCTATTAGCCAACAATGAACGGTTCTATATAATATTTAAATATACGCTGTTGATCTTTGCAAATGTATAAAGATATCAATGCTTTAGTCGCTATCGTTGAAATTATGATTGTATAATATAGTTCCAACCTGATTTATTTTAACTTATTCTACAATTTTTTGCAAAAACATTCAGTCCCTTTCGACCGCACTGATGTGTGACTGTATTTGAGTTATGTCTGTTCTGACATCAAGATAGCTTCATTTATAAACTATATACGTATAATAAAAAATTATAAATCTATTTAAGATGTTTATTTTAAAAGTAATATTACAAAAATTCGAGATATGAAACAATCCCTATAACTTTCTTTCTCTATCTCCAACCCTCCTTCACACACAAATTTTTACTCCATTTCGAATCGCTGTCTACAAGAATATAATAGCATCATATAATGTATACAATTGTAATATTTAAAAATAATTATTTTTTTTCTATTTTTATTTACATCAGGTTTCAATGCAGACCTAGCACTTCTAACTCAACAAATGACGTTATAAATCCTGTAGAAAATCAAAGTCAAGATCCACCTAATTTGCACGTTCAGTCATGTGAGCCAACAAACGAGGAAGCAGACGCACCTGATAAGTAATTATTTGTTTTGTTTATATCACACAATGCAGTGTTATCTGACTAATTAAATTTTAACTTTTCTACACAAAAATAATTTACAACTATGATATTTTTAAAAATTACTCTTTCTTACATTTCTGTTTTAAATATTTTAAATAATTACTTTAACTTATCTACTTTTCAATTACCTCACAAAAGTAATATTTTTGTTCAACAATTTAGTAATGTACAAGACTATAACACTTTAAATGCTATCGTAATTAAGATGCCTATTGCATATTTTATTTTTAATCATGCCATACGTGAATTTACAGAAATGTTTTTAGTACTCCAGAATCTCTTGCGAATTTCGGTTCTATTATACCAGACCAGAATTGGGAAATAGCTGCGTATGAAGAGCTGCAGGGATCGCCTGAAGAAGAAGAAAGACAAAAAGACGTTGCTGGTAAGTAATTATTTGATCTGATTTTTTCATTATGTGATTTATTCTAAACTTTATTATAAAACAACCAATTTTTTTTGTTTAATCATTCCATATATGAATGCAGATTAACTACTTTAAAATCAATGGACAGCGGATTCCGATAGAATTTTATTAATTCGATTAGAGCCGTATCAACTTGTCAGTTTTACTGACTATATTATAAATGGCCTTAGATCTGTCGAATGCGTCCCAAACTCATGGATTTCATACGATACAAAGATTGGATCTTGCATGGTACGTTACATGGAGCCTCCATACGGTGATGAAGATAAAAAACTAATTCAAGATTTAATAAAAAACATGAGTAATCCGCCAGAAAGTTGGCCTCTGTATAAAATTTCCCTGCAGGATCATGCAAGTAAAGCCTAGATTCTACTTTAAATCTTAACAATCTCAGACCTGCAATTTATTTTACTGCAATTTTATTATTTATTAAGAAACATATTCAGAGGGATTGAAAAGAATAAAAAAACTTTGTACCCAAGAATTTGTCTATACAACAGCGACTGAGAATGAAGGAGAAAAAAATCGAAAACAATAACTAATTTAATAAAAAATGCGAATCCACTAAAAGAAAAGTCAATTAAAGATCTTTTAAGTCGATAAAACTTGGCATCTGACAATGAATCAGAAGCAAGATCTAAGTTTTTAGACATATTAGCTGCAACTTTATGCATACCATTAATAGAAACACGTTTACGTTCTGGTAAAATCACCGGCAGCCTGCATGCAGCCGTTGAATAGGTTCGGGACGGTGTAGTGCGGGGGGATGTATTACTTATCCTAGTAATACAAAGATTGGATCTTGCATGGTACGTTACATGGAGCCTCCATACGGTGATGAAAATAAAAAACTAATTCAAGATTTAATAAAAAACATGAGTAATCCGCCAGAAAGTTGGCCTCTGTATAAAATTTCCCTGCAGGATCATGCAAGTAAAGCCTAGATTCTACTTTAAATCTTAACAATCTCAGATCTGCAATTTATTTTACTGCAATTTTATTATTTATTAAGAAACATATTCAGAGGGATTGAAAAGAATAAAAAAACTTTGTACCCAAGAATTTGTCTATACAACAGCGACTGAGAACGAAGGAGAAAAAAATCGAAAGCAATAACTAATTTAATAAAAAATGCGAATCCACTAAAAGAGAAGTCAATTAAAGATCTTTTAAGTCGATAAAACTTGTCATCTGACAATGAATCAGAAGCAAGATCTAAGTTTTTAGAAATATTAGCTGCAAGTTTATGCCTACCATTTATAGAAACACGTTTACGTTCTGGTAAAATCACCGGCAGCCTGCATGCAGCCGTTGAATAGGTTCGGGACGGTGTAGTGCGGGGGGATGTATTACTTATCCTAGCTGTTCTCAATTACCCCACTCTCCCCTATTATACATGGCAAAACTGTATAGGCCCTATTAAATAACCTAAAAAATCATAGTAAGGGGATTTTTTCATTATGTGATTTATTCTAAACTTTATTATGTTTCTCTTTCCAATAATAACATTAAATTTGAGACATAATCTTAATATAAAAATCTTTAAACAAATGACTATAATAGACGCAAATATTAGAATTATGCATTGATGAAATGTTATAAGTATATTTAAATCTAAGAATGAAAATTTGTCTTTATAGTTTTGTAGTACGCATAACTGTAATCTTTTAAACATCAACAAATTTTTCTCTGTTTAATCATTTTATATATAATTGCAAAACAACTAATTTTTTTTGTTTAATCATTCCATATATGAATGCAGATTAACTACTTTAAAATCAATAGACAGCAATGTTGCGGATTCTGATAGAATTTTATCAACGAGCACGCGTTCCGACTCACATAAACCGCAAAGAAAGACGAAATAAACGATAATGACGAGTAAAGATTATATATAATTATATATAATTATATATAAATATATATGATTATATATGATTATATATAATACTAATATAGGAATACATACTATAGGATTTTTAGCACTCGGATGGGGAATCCGAACGCAGCCCAGAAAGAGCGCGAAATGAGGGGAGTGTTGCGAATAAGAGAACGACTTCCGTGGCCAGTAATGAATTGCATCGGGGCTCGATGTCGAACGACCGTTTCACGTACACTGTCAGAATTCAAATCGATCGAAGATCTTGATTCATCTGTTGTCTGCCGCAAACGCGATACGGAAATCTTGCAAGAGCATCGACTTGATACCCTTGCGACGGAGATCTTGTCAACGAGGCAGACGACGATCGCGAACGCGACGCGATGATAGTGATCGGAGGCGAGCTCACCTGGTGAGCAGGAAGGTCACCCTCGAAGATAGCAGTTGACCGCTCTTGGCGACTCGGAGCATATGGAATCGTGCTTCTCCCGGTTAAGCGGAGGGGCACGTGTTAAAGAACGTCTCGGGTTCCTTGACAATCACGCACTTTTAACAACTTATTGGGCGGCAATGCCGCGCACGAATCGGTGGAGAAACCACGCACACAGAATATTTGCCGTTTTGCCGAAATCACTTGATTTGGAGACATGCGAAACGAGTCTGCCACGAGGCCGTTCTCTTCCGCCAGGAGAGTTCTCGAGAGACGGAAACGGGGGAGAGATCCGGAACGCGGCGCTCTCTGATTGATCCGTTGATTGACGGCGTTGCGCGAGGGGCGCAGTTATCGCGAACAAAGACACTGCGCGTGTCCGGAGTTTCGCCGTGCTCCGATTCTCGCCGGCATGCTCGCACCTGTGCGTGGGGCGGCATCGACGCGTGATCAACCACGCGGAGCGGCGTGATCGACAACCCCGGATCGAATACGTGCCACGAGACTGACGGCAGGCACGTAGCGGTCAGCCTCGCGGCCCGATGCTTACATCGAGATTGCTATGTTCGATCCTTAACAACCATTAACAGAATATATTATAGTTGAATAAAATATTTAAAATCCGATTGTGTTTAAAATTTCTTTACACGAAGGGATATTAAAAATATAATTGACAAACTCAAGTTTCCAAATTATTTATAATAATGATTATATACATTTAATTTAAGTTTTACACATTTATATATTTAATTTAATAGTTTTTATACTTTAAATAATTAAATATCAACATTTTACGTAAAAATGTTTAGAGAAATCTGTAGGTATTTCTTTTAAAATATATTTTTGATAATTTTCAGCTGCAAGTTTCAAAAAAAAAAAAAAATAACGAAAATGTCTTAAACAAGAATTCAGTAAACGAGGAAGAAGAAAAAGTTAACGTACCAATATCGATTTTGAAATCAATATTATCTGAAATAAGGTAAATATTATTTATTTATTTCAATATGTTAAAATCCCAGTAAAAATAGCCTAGTAAAATGATGTCAATATAACTTCAAAATTTGGAAATCTAAAAAGTAGTAGCACAGATGTCATATAATGATTATTTAAATATGCCTCTTTTAATACTTAAACTACAACTTTTAATATGTATATATTAAAAGAAATTGATTCAAATGTTTATAATATCAAAATAGACTCACATTTAAATGATCATTATAATCGAAAAAAGAAAAATTTTGGATTGGATAGTATATAGTTATTAAACCAGATTATAAGCCGCCGTGTAATCGTAGTCAATATTGTTCTAAATGGTCACCGTCTTCAAATCTTGCTGTATGTTCACTATCACTAACGTGATGACGCGAAAAAGTTGAACTAATATATACGTAATTTGACACTACAAATTTAACAGTGTAGACAGCACACAAGAAAGTGATAATAATAATCGCGACCGATCGTAATTCGTCCATATCTCACCATTACTACGTTTACGCGAGCGTTAACGCTCGCGCAACTTACGATGATTCCCTCATTTACGTGTTATCGAATTATCGGAAGTTACTACATATCCCCGTTTACGCGGAGGAATTATCGTAAGTTACTACAGAAGTAACGCTCGCGTATAAATAATATTTGTCCCGTCACCCGAAAAAAACGACCGCGACGAGCGTCTTCCAGGAAAACGGCACCGACGGGAAACATGGCGGATGTATATCGCGCTCGCGACGAAAACCGCGCGAGCTTCTCGACGGGACGACACCGACATGGCGATCGCATTCGCGAGCGCAATTACTCGCATCAAACAAATATGAAGCGTTGCGTACTTACAGGAGAGGCGAGGCACGATACTCGGATGTCTCCGGATGTGTACTTCGATGTAAAACTGTCTCGAACGCCGGCTTCGATCGCGGGTCGATATTCCAGAGATTCCACCGTCATGCGCGAGACACGGCGACGAGAAAACGCAGGCTCCGCAAGCGTCGCGTACACCATGCTGGACGACGATTAACCCGCATTTTTCGCGATAAGCGGCCATGTCGGGTATTCTGATTGCGAGAGATCGTCGTACTCCGAACCGATACTCGCGAACACCGTGTCCCCTCCGTTCAATAATTATAGCACCACATTACACACATCACGCTCGCTCGCAACCGAATACGATTACGATCGAAGCTGATCGAAAGTCGGAAGGATCTACGCCGCGTGGCGACGTCGCGGCCGTATAGCGCTGTGTCCTGATGGAAACTGTGAACTGTCCCCCACAACCCCCACCCCCCACCCCTTACATTCCTTCGCGCGGCCGCCGCGGGGCGCGGTGTACTTGCCGAAATTACTACGCGCGCGATAACGAAAACACGCGATTGGCCCAAATCAGGGATGGGCATGAATGACATTCCATGATTGACGATTGATAAATGAAAATTTATTCGTTATTCTCTTATCCATTGAATAATGAATAAAAATTTATATTATTATAAATCCTATATTATTATAAATATAGGATGACAGAAGGTGAAAGTATTATAACTTCTATAATGATGAAATCTCAGCTATTCCAATGCTATCTCGTCATTTCCGATGTGCTAGTCACACGTTAAGTTTGATTGCGACTACAGACACTATAAACGCGATAAATGAATGTCCAAGAATTGAAACAGCTCATAGAAGTGCCATGGATAGATGTCAAGATCTGTGGAAATGCTTAAACTCACCAAAAAAACGAGAAGAGTTAAGAAAATTTATTAGATGCAGTTTGAAAAGACCGGTTCCAACAAGGTGGAATTCTTTATATGATGCGTTAAAACGGATACATTCATTAAGAGAAAAAATAATGAGTTCCGAAGTTCGAAATATCATACAGACTACAAGGCCGTTACGGGATCAGGATTTTGAATACATCACAGAATATTTGCAATGGTGTAAACCTCTGGCGACAGCGATTGATGTATTACAAGGAGAACAGTATTGTCATTACGGTTATCTTTTACCATCACTGCTGAGTATTAGAAAAAAATGCGAATTATTAGTACAAGGCAGTAACCTTGAAATATGCAGACCATTAGTTGAAAACTTAAAAAATAAATTAGAAAGAAGATTCTGTAAATATTTCAATATTGAAGGCAAGGGCGAATTTGCAGCAATAGCTGCATTCACACATCCAAGATTTAAAATATCTTGGATGTCTGATTTAAAAGCAGGTGCTAAAGAAAGAGTGAAAGAGTTGGCACATAATATTATGAGACCCGCCAGAGAGGAACAACCAGTCGCTCCACAATCACAAGATGCTAATGATGATTTCTTCGATTTTGGCGAAAACAATTTAGATTCGTTTCTTACTACGGCATTTGTTCCACAAGGACAAGAAGAAAATGAATTAATGAGGTATTTTAATGAAACGTCGACCTCATTCGATCTTCTGGAAAAATTTCCTTTGGTCAAAAACTTATTTATAAAATACAATACTGCATTGCCGTCCTCAGCACCAGTAGAAAGGCTTTTTTCATATGCAACTTTACTTAATTTACCAAAATTTAATAGATTATCAGATTCACAGTTTGAAAAGCGGGTATTATTAAAAAAAGAAATATTTATGAATAAGCATGTTTGTAACAACAATACTTTGTAAAGCTTTAAACATGGCAGAGTATTCGCCAGCTCTCTTGCATGCTAAAAAAATAATAACCATTCTTCAATTCCTTTTTTTTCATAATAATTTTCAACCTTAATTCGTTTTCCAAAATGAAATTTTTTACTTTCTTTGGCAGAGAATTCGCAATTTTCCTTCCTTGCAAAAAAGTAATAACCATTCTTTAATCCCTTTTTTTCATAATAATTTTTAACCTAATTTCGTTTTCCAAAATAAAAATTATGGAAACTGAAAATTTTTTTACTTTCCTTGGCAGAGTATTCGCCATTTCCTTGCATATAAAAAAAGTAATGTATAACTATTCTTTAATCCCTTTTTTTATAATAATTTCTAACTTTAATCCGTTTTCCAAAATAAAAATTATGTAAAATAAATTTTTTTACCTTCCTTGGCAGAGTATTCGCCATTTTCCTTGCATAAAAAAATGATAACCATTCTACAATCCCTTCATATTTTTCATAATGATTTTTATTTTTATTGATTTAGAGAAGGACGAAGATACTATATAAATCGAAACTTGCATGTCTTATTACTTAAAAAAAAAAATAACTGGAATACTAAACCATGCGTAACTTGTGAATTCCCACGTTTCAGGTTTTGGATAGAACCTTCCTTCTGTTTGTTGTTATGATGAGTTGGCTGGTACAACCTTGACGAAGGTTCGCTAACTAAGGCGGAAGGACTTTGAATAACGGCTCCAATTTGAAGACACCCACGTATCGTTTATTGTTATATGGCTAATAGGGTTGAGGCGAGCGGTCTCACAAATTTCACATTCCGATGCGCGTGGCTGAACGGACGTCGTTGTCGTTATGACGGAGATGGCACCGGCACAAAACGGCGGAGACGGGATCGGCTTGCAAAGCCGCGACGGAGCTCCGTTCGCGGGCGACAGACTGTGCTCCGGATTCGACGAGCACGTGCAGAGATACTCCACAGTCGGGACGGTGTCCGCTGGTATCGGTTATTGTTATGCAGAAAAACGAAATCACGAGTTCACGTGAAGCAACTGCCACTTCGATCCGTCTCGGTACGCTGAGGAATGCCGACTCGACTCCGATCATGTTCTACCGGCCCGAACGTGATGTATGACGACGGATCGGGGCCGTTCGGCCTCGATCGTCACGCATATCGCGGAGCGCGTGACACGTGGGGCGCACGTGGAGCGCGAGCGCGAGATCGAGTTGATCCCCGATCGTTTAAACGCACGCATTAACGCTTATTCCCGAACACCTTCGAAAATATATTTTTGATTAAAGATCGTTTGAAATTTTGCAATTCGTATCACTTAGGTGTAAAAAAAACAATATATTTTATAAATTAATATAAAAAGTATACAAGTAAACATAAAAGGACAACAGACTCGCCATATATTGTAGCACGTGACTAATAAATAGCATCATACTACAAGTGAAGACATTTTTATTTTGTTTGTATTAACCTGTTAGTGTACTTATTGTATCTTTTATTAAACTTTAATTGTTTTTCTATTTCCAGAAGTGCTAAACCGCAATGGCAACTCACCAAGCCCTAACAATAACCTTACCTAGCTTGAATGGTAATATAGAAGCAGGAATCACTGTGGGTGTAGATGCATCATTGCCAGAGGATAGGAAACTTCCTATTGTATCTATTGGCAACAAAGTGGCATCTCATGACTTGGTTAAGTCTTATGCATTAGCCTGGGCTTATGATCAATTCAATGATCAGAATGCACGATCTTTGCTAATGAATGGCAAAGCAGGCATGCTTGATCTGGGGATGGTTAGAGCATCAGGTGTTGTTCCAGATGGGGATTGGGTCATGAGAATAGTGACCGTTCAGCTTACTGACGAAGACTTGCGAAGAGTATCTCCCATTCTCAACCTAGAAGAAATGAAGAAAGCTATAACCATAGCAGTGGCAACAAAGGCCAATTTTTGGTTAATGAAGCATCACACAGGTCAGGGTGCAGTCGCAGGCTATGTTAAGAAGGTCTTAGACGTATTTTACAAAGACAGGGTGACGGACCAACTAGTATCTGCAGCACACAACCTTGGACATTATGCTAGCACCCTAGGAGTGTTGAAAGTCGCAGGCATACGGGGTATTCGAGAATCCCAACCAATTACAAGTATCGTTGGAGCTAACCTTACTTTAGCACAAGATGCAAAGCTAAGGTTCTCTTCTATGCCAGCTGGTACCCATCGGTGTGGAATAGCATTTGAAGCTGCAAAGAGGCTTGTGAGAAGTGTATATGCTCGATTCTGCCCGAATGTTATAGATTTTGAGAGTATACCAGCAATCAGACAAGAAATAATCGCAAACCCAGCGAGTTATCATATTGGAGCAACTTACTTGACCGGAAACCCACGTGCCGAATATTCCGATACTGACATGGAGTCCTATCTGGGAAGGTTAGGAATATTTATAAATACGCTTTACAAAAATTCCACGATCGCTAAGTCGCCGCATATGACAATATCACGTGTGGAAAGTTACGAAGATTATGATGCAGACTTCCGTAACACATTGATTAGAATCCAACAAGCGCAAGCCATGTCCCGAGGGAGAGTTGCAGAAGAACAAATTGGTGCTTCTCCACTTGCCACATCAGACGTACTCGAATTATTAAAGGGGAAGTATATGCCTCATAGGGTGGTACCGATGGAGCAAGAAGCTGCGCCCGGTAGATCAGCTCCCCCAAACTAAACAAGAGGAAGCGTGGAGATTCGGATGGCGGAGATGAACCGTCTAAGAAAGAATTTGTTGCTGACGATGGGTCATCAGACGAGAGCAACTTATAATTGTGATAACTTTTACAATTTGTGATTGAAGCTGTAATTATGTTAATTCTAAAAGTTTCTAAGTTTTATAATTGCAATCTAATAATTCTTTCATGTTCATGCTTTCTCGTTAATCTTACCTAATTGACCAAATCATTCAATGATTCAATATAATACTTAGTTGATGTTCAAGTTCCATAAAAGGACAACATAATTAATAATGACAACAATACACAATATTAAATAATGCGTTTCTATGTAAATATTTGTAATATTATATATTTAATTGCAATATTATCTTTAATCTATTTTACATAATGTTATATAAGTCGTGAGACTATGTGCATATTTTTCAATATAAGAAAATACAAATTTATAGAGAAATTTATAGAGAAATTTGGATGTTAATTATTTCTTTAAACGTCCTCTTTCTCTCCGTTTTCATTATTACATGACTACGATAATAAATTTGTGATATGAAATAAATGTTTGTGTTAATTTCGAAAAAAAGGTCATCGGCGACCTGGAAAACGTTAGACATCGAATTCGAGGATTTGGAACACCTAGACACCGAAAACTACGGAGCGTACTGCCTGGGTGCTGTCATCGGCGATCTAGGCCATGTAGACAGAAAAATTATATATTTTTTACTTTAATTGTAAGTTTTAAATTAGTGAAACCTTTTAATTAATAATATTCAAATCTGAATTTTTAATTAGAGGTGATATGTAGACAATAATTTAATATGTAATTATGGTTTACTTTAGTCTTAATTTACAAGTTAATATTAGGTAATTTGTAAATTAAAATCCTATAAATCAGAATTCAATATTGATTTGTGAATTATACCAGCTTTAAAACACGAATCATGAATTAAAGCCTGTGTAATTAACAAACCAAATTTTAATTATAAATTAAAGCCGATGCAATTCACAAATCAAAAGTGATTTGTGAATTAAAGCCTGTGTAATTCAAAAATCAAATTTTAATTATAAATTAAAGCCTGCGTAATTCACAAATAAAAATTGATTTGTGATTTAAAGCCTGTGCAATTTACAAATCAAAATTGATTTATGATTTAAAGCTTTTGTAATTCACGAATCAAAATTGATTTGTGAATTAAAGCCTGTGTAATTCATAAATCAAATTTTAATTATGATTTAAAGTTTAGAATAATTAATAATTCAAAATTGACTTATGAATTATTTTTGAATTAAATCAGAAATTGATTTAATTATTTGCAACCCTGAGTAGGGGTGCCAACTTCATACACCCGTATACCCACTTGTTTCATCATATGGCAAATCTGTTTTTATATGACCGTTTAGTTAATATAATTATATTATCAAGTTTTATTATATATAAATATTATATATAATAAAAAATTATATAATAATTATATCATCAAGTCATTATTAAATAATTATTTAACAAAAAAAGTTCGTTTAGTTACGAATTTATAAACACAGTTTACCGCAAAAGAAACAAACAGAAACTTCGGGACAGGGCAGAAGATTAGTTGCCAATGACAAGCAGCGCCTGTTTCCGAGAAAGAGATCAATTTTCGACAGAATTAAATCAGTCAGGCTAGACAATATTCCTTGTCACCGATTACCTGCATATACGTGTTCCTATCGAAGTTCCTAATATTCAAGTTCCTTGTTGAGGTCATTTTTATACAATTTTTATTCAGTAATAGACACCCTGCAGTACAAGACAGATATATATTGGAATTACCGAAAAACGCAATGTCCAAGGAGTTGTGGAATCACTTCGACGATATAAGAGATTTGGTCGCAAAGTGTGTTCATTGCGGAAAAGAAGATGAGTCAAACCACTCAGAAGTGGTTATAACTAATTAAAAAAAAAAGATAATTCAACACCAACCTACCTTTAATGATACTCTACGATTTTTCGATGTTTTCGAACATAAGCAACACATTGGCATCAAAAACTCAAAAAACAATTTTTACTTCGGTCTTTTCTACCCCTATTTCATATATAATTCTTTTAAATTCGGTTGATTAGTTTTATATGCGAGCTTTATATGCTCTAGTTTTATATGCGAGCAAAATTATGGACCTTTGATCGCGTATAAAGCTGGATCTAATCAACCAAATCTTAAAAAATTATATATGAAATAGGGGTAGAAAAGACTGAAAAATATAATAAAATGAGAAATAGATCGATATCTCCAAATTTGCGGAAGTTAGAGCAACCATGGACATTTTTAAAAAAATTCAAAATTTAAATTAAAAAAAAAGAACCCCTTGATTATTGATTATTAGCAATTTTTATTAATTCTATTATATTCTTCAGTTTTTTCTACCCCTATTTCATATATAATTCGTTAAGATTTGGTTGATTAGTTCTGGAGTTATAGAAATTTCGGTAAATTTGGCACATACACACATACATACACACACACACACATACATACAGACATTTTTTAAAATTACAATTTTTCGACGTTTAGAACATTCTGAACACGTTCAGAAAAACAAAAAAAAAATTTTTTTTAACGAAAACAAAGCTTCCTCTATGAGGAAGCAAAAACCATTTAAAGATTAGGCATGGCATATCTAACATAAACAGTGCCATACCGTACGCCCTACGACGTTATTTTACAAAAATACGAAATATTGAAAAGGCAAGGCAAGATGTATTGAATGTGGCAAAACACTAGTTTTAGCCAGTTTAAAGAAACATTTAAATAAAGTACATCCCGGATGGAAAAAACAGAATCAACATGCGTAAGTACACATTTAGAAACTTTTTAAATTACCAACAGTTATAAAATAAATGTAATAATATAAAGATCAATATCTAAAGAAGATTGAGTAAAAAAGGCTTTTGTCAGGGCATTTATAATAGTTATTTGTTTTCCGATTATAAATGTACACATTTAATCGTATTAAATTAATAATAATCTTTCAATTATTTCGCACATACTTTGAGCAAATTTGAATCGCTCATATTCGCACTTTTCTATCTATCACACACGTATACATTTCAAAAATCTAGATTAGGCATTTGTTTGACAATAGTATTGTCAAACTCGAGTCAAATAGATAAAATGTTTAGTTTTTGTATGTATTCCAATTAAACAAACTTATTTAAACAAAATCTATAACGATAACTCAAATCTACCACTTATTTTTTACATAGATAATTTACTATTTGCAGGTGATGCGATACTTTATCGTACGCTGATGAAATTAGTCACAGTTGTCAAGTCCCAAGGTCAGAAAATCCAGGAACTTCGATACACACTTGAGCGATCTCTAAGAACAGATGGTTGTCGAATCACAACCAACATTTTTGTAGAAAAATACGACTTTGAAAAAATACGTTCAGTCGATGATTTCCGAGCATTTGACAATCGTTTAAAGGACGATGAAGACTTTCGTAATGACTTCGTAAGTTTTGAACTACAAAATGTGTGTCTTCAGTCAATCTCATTTACATTTTTATTTCTCTGTTTTGCAGAGTGCTGC
Source organism: Temnothorax nylanderi (assembly GCF_030848795.1). NCBI lineage: Eukaryota > Metazoa > Arthropoda > Insecta > Hymenoptera > Formicidae > Temnothorax > Temnothorax nylanderi. The sequence continues at coordinate 332,947 of NW_027249237.1, forward strand.
AATAGATTGCATTGCAGAATCAAAGATGAAGAAAACAATCAATGCAGTTCTAAAAAAATTTTTTTGCACAGGAATTTGCCTTAAAGTGTACTGCTGTGAGGGAATCCAAGAAAAAAGGGGAAAAGTTAATATTAAAAGAGACGCAGTTCTACGAACAACTATTTGGTATGTATTAATATTACTGTAAGTAAAATTAGGTTTTGAAGTTTTACAGAATATATATTGTTTTAGAAACTTACCTCCGAAAAAAGCAAATATAGCGATGTTCAAAATTTATGAACTTCTTTTTAAATTTGAAAATGAAGATGATTAAGATGATTTTACGTAAGCAAACGATTGGTTTTTTAAATTTATCTACATATAACTTCAGCCGATGATGCAATTGAAAGAATTGCAAAAGCGTTGAATGAACCTATTCCTCCTCCTCAAATCTTAGAGAACAACCGCTCTTACCCATGCCTGAATTTAAAGGGAAGGATGAAATCAGTTATTTTTGTTTAACAATGGATAAAAAATTGCGAAACTTACCTCCAAAAAAAGCAAATATGGCAATGTTTAAAATTTATGAACTTCTTTTTAAATTTGAAAATAAAGCTGATTTTACGTAAGCAAACGATTGGTTTTTTAAGTTCATCTATATATAACAACACATACAATTATAGGAAAAACTCATACGTGTAAAATACAAATATTTTCAAATAATTTTAAAATTTTATAAGATACATTGTATTTAGTAATACTACTAGTTTAATTTGAAGGGGTGACGGCTGGTCTAGTGGGTAGAGCGCCAGATTCGTAATCCGGAGAACCGGGTTCGAATCCCGCTAGGCCACTGAGAATTCTCAGCAAAAACGCTGCCCCCCCTTCCCATCTAGCGGAGAGAGGTATCCCTAGATGGAAAAACTGGGCTCCGTCTTTCGGAAGAGACGTTAAACCGTTGGTCCAAAGGAAATGGTAATGGTAATGGATGAGTTGGATAGGGTTGGGTACGTCCCTTTAAAAACGCCCTTGCCCCTTGATTTGGATAGGGTTGGGTACGTCCCTTCAAAAACGCCACAAGGTAGTAGATTGTAAACCCTACGGGGATATGCAATAAAATAATAGTTTACGTGTTTAAAGATAAAGCAGAATAAGGATAGAGATTGTGTATTCGTCGATATTAGATTCAAATGTAGTTTAAGCAAGCGAGCATAGATGGCGACCATGCTAGCGAGCGCTACCAATGTCATCTGTGTTTTTAACTAGAAAACGCCCTCTAATAATCGAACAAAAAAGATTTCAAGTTCAGTGTTGATATTTACTGAAGATTATAATTAATACAGAAATTGGTACGTATAAAATTATAAACGTTATTGCACAAATATTTTCGTGTGATGTTTGATAAGATTGATCTGCATTATAATACTTTCATATTGCATGGTTCTATTTTAATTTTATAACACGCCTTTGCACTGAATGTCTTCCCTTTTTCTCACAGCATTTTTGTAACGTCTCCTGTACTTACCAAAAATTATAACTTGAATGTTAATGGTAACGGACTTGGTGTTAAACAAAAAACAATACAAAAAGTGGGTATATTTGTTAATGCTGAAGTATATTCTTCAAAATGTCGACAATGTAGTCTTAAATACTGTCTGCAAATTATGTACATTCTATTTTGTGTTTGTTGTTTATGTCACATTTCAGAGATTTCTTTAAATGCAGATATAAATCAGGCCTCTTTAAAGTGGCTCTCAAAAAGAATAGAACTGTGTAACAAAGTGCCTCTTGAATGGAAAGCCACACGTCAATTGCGCATGCATAGTTTGCAGAATAGCTCAAATAAAGAGAAACTTCAAAAAGTTACAGGCAAAAAAGAAGAGTCAAACCTTATTGCCTCTTATTTTTTAGAATTTCCTTTTCTTAAACAACCAGGAGGTCTTGCTTTGGTAAGTATTAATTACTATGTTTTCTATTTCAATGTCCTATTCGTCATACTATTTGTTGCAGCTTGAACTAGATTTTGATGCTCTCTATCCGACCAAAACAAAATCACTTTTTACGGAATGGGAATTTTTCTCTCATCGTTTAAGATCTATTGCTGGAATAGAAAAAAGCAAATGTAATTTCAAATTTTTTTATATATCATTTTTTATTTAATGATTTTTCGACAAAGGATACAGCCTCTTAATGAGTAACAAAATTTCAATTATTTTTAATAATGACATTCTGTCTATTTCAGCTCTCAGTGATGCTGAGATATTTGTGCTCTTGAGCTCTGTATTTGATGGCATTGGTTATAACAGTGTTCGTGTAACTAAAGGATGGAGAGCAAACAAACAAGAAAAGTTGCACAGTTTTATCTGTCATGTAAAGGTATTCAAAGTAAATTATAATTTTCTTTAATATTTTTGTGTACAAAGAAGGATTTCTTCAGTTTTGTTCTAGGAAAATTTTATATCTGATTCTTAATTTTTTATGTAACTATCAATAGTTTTCGGTTTTTCAAGTTAACTAAATAGAAAGATAAAGTTTCTTTTGATTTTATGTGTTTATATATTAAATACTTATTAAATTTTGACAATTAATTTTTTTTCTTTCCATTTTATTTGTTCAGACCACTGATGCTATTGAAGACGAAGTAAACATTATTGAAACCAAGGCTGCAAAAGAAAAAATAACTGTGCAACCATTTGTGATCCTTGTTGGAGACGATCTACATCATATCACAGATTCGTATGTACATATCGCTAGAATACGCTTTCGAATTAGCTCACCTAAAGACGCGGTTGATTCTGTGTTCAAAGCTTTTCAAGCACTTCATACATCATATCCTATTCAATCAGAATGTTTCTGGCTGCTTATCCAGAAGGTAATTTATAAGATTGACACGAAATGGGATAACAATATTCCTTCTGTACAAGCTTTGATTCCTAAATTTTTTAATTAATTCATATATGGTAAGAGGTTTACGATGCCTAGGTGTCCTGATTGCACTTTATGTGTTCCTACTGTAAATAGTTTAAAATTACATTTAAATTTGTGTCATGTTAGCCGAGGCTTAGTATATATATGCAAAGAGGAATTCTGTAGTAGAATAATGAATGGTTGGGGAGAATTCAGAAGACATTTAGTGAAAAAACATAATTTAAGTTGTACTATGATTTTACCAAAAGGAGAAAAAAACACTCAGTATTCACAAAATTGTAACCTAAGCTTAAATATAGTAAATGATTATCAACCAAATATAGTAAATGATAATACCGAGGAAATTAATGCAGATAATTTGTTTATATCGATAGATAATATCGAAGAACAATTTCTATTTTCTGCTCTTTCGACTGTTAGTCAGTTTTATGCAGATCCTACCTTAGCCAGATCTCATGTACAAAATCTGATTCTTACTTTTAGAGACTATACTGAACATATTGTTAAGACAATGAAAACAGTTTTATCACAACTTTATGATGACAAGGAGGCTGAGACAAATAAAGATCATCTTAATAAAATGTTCCTCATATTGCAAGCAATATCTAAGCCTTGGAATTCAACTTTGTCCACTAAATTTAAACGGTTTAAAATTTTGCAAACTTCAGGAAACTTTATTAAAGCAGATGATTATGTTGTTGGAGATAGACTAGATAATATCCTATACTTAGAGCGCATGGTACAAGAAAGGATTTCTGTGAAAGCTAAACATGTTCCTATGCGAGAAATCCTTCAAAAGTTTTTCTCGTTACCTAATGTTCTCCAATCTGTTCTCACTTATATAAGTGAACTTGAGCAAGAGTCAAGACATGGTATTATTTCTAATTTTATTCAGGGTGCGCTTTGGAAGAAAAAATTAAAAAATTTTCCAAATAAAACTGTTTTCCCACTGTTTATTTACTTTGATGATTTTGAAGTAAATAATCCACTTAGTTCTCATGCAGGCATTCAGAAGTTAGGTGGTGTGTATTTCAGTTTGCTTATCTCCTCAATATAGATCTAATATAGAAAATATCTTCTTGACTCTACTCTTTCATGCTAGTGACAGAACGAACATTCATAATGGAAATTATAATGTCTTTAAAATGTTGGTTAATGAACTAAATTTTCTTCAAGAGAAGGGAATAACAATTGAATTTAATAGAGAAAAAAAGAAAATTTATTTTGCGATGGGACTTTTTCTTGGTGACAATTTGGGTCTCAACAGTGCTCTTGATTTCTCTGAGAGTTTTAGAGCTGATTACTTCTGTAGATTTTGCATAATGAAACGTACAGATACTTATCATGCGTGTTCAATTAATGCAAACTTGCTTAGGAACTTGAATGATTATAATGAATATGTTCACAAAGGAGCTAAATTGACAGGTGTAAAGGAAGAATCAGTTTGGAATAAAGTTAAATATTTTCATGTTCTTCTTAATTTCATGGTAGACATAATGCATGATTTATTGGAGGGTGTTTGCAAATATGATATGGCAAACATTCTATATCAATTTGTGTTCATAGTTAAAGCTTTTTCAGTTAATAATCTCAATGCTAAAATAAAATCTTTCAATTATCATATTAATGGCTTTTCAAACAAACTTCCTCTTTTTATTAAGGAAGATCTTCGCAAAAAAAGGATATCATTGTCAGCAAGTGAAATGCTAACGTTAGTAATAATCTTCCCTATGCTGATCTGTGATTTTTTCATTCCATCACCTGATGATGAAGTGTGAACATTATTTTTAACTCTAAGAGAAATTATAGTACTAGTTTCTACGAAAAACTTTCAAATTGAATGTCTCCAAACTTTGGATGCTATAATAAAAAAACATAATTCTTTATATGTTAGATTATTTGGTGAATTAAAACCAAAATTTCACTTACTTCTTCACTATAAAATAGTGACTGAGATGTCTGGGCCTCCTAGTCATTTATCTGTTTTTCGATTTGAATCAAAGCATAAGGAACTCAAAAAAATTGCCAATGCAACATGTTCACGACTTAATATTACTCACACTATATGTATGAAAGAACAATTAAGAGTAAGTAATCGCTTTATGAGTCAGAAAGGATTTGAAGATAAAGTAAAATATGGAGCAGGTGAATATATTGAAGACATACGTTTTTGTGACAAATATTTTCTATTTTCTAATACCCTTCCATCTCAGTTTAAAAACTCATCCTTTCTTTTGCCATGGATTCAATATAATGGGATTACTTATAGGATTAACTCATGTGTCGCATGTGATCTAGATGCTTACTACATGCCTAAATTTGGTTTAATTCAGTTAATTCTTGTCAATAATGATGACAATATATGTTTAGTTTGTAAGATGTTAAATACTATAAGTTATGATGATGACATGCAATATTATGTTGTTAATGAAAGTTGTACATGGAAATGTTATTTTATTGAAGATTTTCTGAATCCATTTTTGGCTATAAAATATAAAAAAAAATGTGGCACTGATGTTGTGGCAACTAGATATGCGCTATAATAATATTATATATGCATATTAAGTTTCAATGTAAGTTAATTGCTACATTTATAATTAAATCCTAATTTCTACTTCAGAGATTAATTTACTGCCAAAGGAAGTACATGTGTTTATTATATGAGTTTATTATATGATATGATTATAACACATAATCAACTATGTGAAAATAAATGTAAGACATTCTCCTATGTAAATGTGTTTTATATACCTTTTTGGATTACTTGCTAATTTTAGTTTTTTCTAAGTTGTTGACTATAAACCTAACTTTATTTGAATAAAACTTCTTATTTTCTGTATATTAAAACTATTTCTCTGTTGTAATAAAATGTTTTATGAACACAAATTTTGTATTTATTTTAACCAAAAATAAAATTGATACCGTATTTTTTACACTGAGAGAGCGTAACGCTCATCAAATGAATCGTACGTTATACTAGACAGTTTGGTAAACATATCTAAACATTGCTGTAATTCTAATCAGACAATGCGCTTACCAGATAGTTTGGTATTATTAACTAGATGTCTTGTTACACGATATTCACTATACTGTTTGGTAAACCGAACCTGAATTCTGGATAGCGTCACCAGACATTTCTCTCAGTGTATGTTATTCATAAAATTGTACAAAACTAACAATAAAAATTTCGAAATTAAATATTTATTAAAGACGTTAATTTAATGCATGAACTTCTTGTTATCATAGAGTTTCGTCAATTTTACGTAATTAATATTCTTACTAATTGTAAGACCACATAAATGCTAGTATCGAATAGATGTTTAAAAAATATGTATATTAAATTAAAATATAGATAATTCGGTAATTGTTATACAAAAGTAAATATAATAACAAAAAATAAAATTTCCGCGATCGCGAGTTAACTTCATTTTTTTTTAAATTTGATATAATTAAATTACTTACTATAAATTACATTATATATAGCTAATCTGAACATATAGTATTACATAAGTTTTACATATTTAATATTATATTACCGTCTAATAGTCTATAACCGTATACAATTTTACAAAAAAAAAATACTGCAGACGCTAAAAATTTTAAATTAATTAATTTTAAATTTTTAGTCTTCGTGAAATTATTTTTAGAATTAATTTTAAATTTTATTCAAATTTTAACTCTCCTTTTCAGTCATGAAATATGGAATTATGATGTGTATATATTCTTATTGTTAGCTATATATAATGTAATTTATAGTAAGTAATTTAATTATATCAAATTTAAAAAAAAAATGAAGTTTAACTCGCGATCGCGAAGATTTTATTTTTTGTTAAATGTCATTTAATTTGTAACATTTGTAGTAGGAAAGAAACAGACGCGGAGTCTTCCCGTTCGGACGAGGACGCGGTAGAATAGGTGAATAATTGTAACACGTGAATTGCGTATGTTTTGGCGTGATCGCCTAGCGATGAGGTCAAGGAATCTTCTAGAAGAAGACGTTTGACGATCGTCGGACGAAAGGACTCTCGTGTCTCTCCCGTTGTTTCGCAGAAATAAAATAACCGTCGAGCAAGTCACATCTCGTCTCTTAATTCTTTTACGATTAAGATTTCTCTCTAATTATTCCTTCCATTCTCGCTGTATATTAGCCAGAGAATGAGAAGAAGAACAAACTTCTTCGATACCGGCTGATTATTATCAGAGCCAGCAAATTATAAAGTTACAGTCGATTACGAATCGTTACGATCGTTAACAAAAGCGTGTTATTAATTATATCAAAAGAAGGTAAATAATCACGTTGTTAAAAAATATTAATTACATTTAAATTTAATTTAATTTTGCATTTAATTTCTCAGCAATACGGGTAATTAACTTTTTCGACCAAGAAATATATTGAAGCGAGAAAATATATAGAAAGCGAGAAAGTATTATATCATCACACACAAAGAATGTAAAGAATTTTATGTTAACCGCGTTCTAATCAAAATCATCGCGATTATATCTCAATCGCGAATATTTGAACAACATAATATAAAAACATGAACCAACCGAAATTTATAAATCAGGTGATGAATTGATCAATAAATCAATGAATAGGCGAACAATTTTTAGTACGATCCGCGTCGCGAATCGAACCGCGAATCAAACCGTGAAATAAGGTATATCTCGAACATCTCACCTCAAATATCAAGTGAGATATACAGAATGAATGACGTGAGATCCAAAAGGGACGATAATTTCTTAAGTAATATATTTACAAATAAATATCGTAATCAATATAATAAATTTATCATGTTCTTATGTGACATTTGTCTTTATAAATTTTCACATATATTATATACATACATTTATATAAACATCGTATCATTTTATTGCAAAATGTTGTTAAAATTATGTTTAATGTGACATATGCAATATGTATCATCTCAAATTATATTATGCGTTTTTATATAATTGATATAAAAACAATCAGTTTTGAGATATTTCTATATAAAAAAATTATTCTGTCCCAAAAAAATATTTATTGGATCTAATGTCATTTCATTTCATTTATTGGTACAAAGTCAAGCTAGTAAATGGATAGACTATAAAAGATTAGGATAAAATTGACGTGTTTTATATATGTACATATAATAAAAATAAATATGCAATTAGCAATCATTAATGTGATTTATATACATATAATAAGATTCACGAAGAATATGTGCAACGTGAACCAAAATATCTTTTGATCTTTTTCATTTATCGATATATACATGTTAAATTTGTTTATACATTTTGCTTTTTTGCATCAATTTATGTAATATTTAATCCTGGAGAAAAAAAATACAAATTGTTATAACAAACTTCTTACATATAATGGTGCGATTTATTTTATTTTATTGAACCTATCTATTCCTCATTTACAGATATTTCTCTTACTATTTTTTATTTCTTTAATTACGAACAAACTATCTCTATCTATTGCCTATCTAGAGAAAATTATTTTTACTTATTACTATTGATTATCTAAAAAAATATCTAGAAATGTTTTTAAAACTTTGAAAAATAAACGTCAAGAAAAAACTCAAGAGATGAGACAACTTATATTTAAAAAATATCATTTCTTGTAAAATTTTGTTTTAATTATGTCTCTTTCTATTTCTATTTCTCAATAATTATTTTAAAAACAAATTTAAAAATGTAATTAACTTAATAAATTTAGTTAATTGGAATTAATATTAAAAATGATTATAACTAATATATAGATACCTACTTGATAATAAAATATATATTTAAAAACGTCCAATAAATCGCGCCTATAAAGGCAACTGGCATCTTCACGGTTAGTGTCTATACAATAAACATTAGACGCATGAAATAAATTATGCGTCGACATAACGAGTTCTGTGAACTCGATGCGTGCTAACGCGAGAGCATTCTCTCGTAAGCACAATAAATCGATAAATGATAGAGCTCCAGGATTAATTATTTAGCCTAATCTGATTTAGTTCTATCCATTTTAGAGAAACGAATCTGTGACAAGTCGCATTTATCTGCATTATTAGATGGGAAATGGGAATAATAAGTACATAAATATACAATCTAACATATTCACAGATTCGTTACCCTATTATAAAAAATTCATCATTACTCACCGACCAGATGCGCAACGGGCGGAGTTATTCAGCTATGTAACCGCGATGATTCTGTAACACAAAAAACGAAAGATTCAAATTAAAGAGACACTCAAAATAACCAACGTTTCAAAAAATAATTTTTACACGCGTCTAATTCGTCTTTCAATTAGCTTTACTAATATAATTATCTATTTTTCGGGAAAAATCTTCACGAGAATAAACTTTTATAAAATTTTAAATGGTACTTCTTTCTCTAATTATTTCTAACTTATCTGAGATAAAACGACCCGAATAAATGGGAAAGAATACTATTAATTTTTAGACAAGAATAAATAATACTCACCCCAAGGTTGCTCCGCCGGGGCCCGATGCCTCTGCCAAGCCTCCTCCTCTCAGAACGTCTGGGTTGTCAGGCCTTCTCCTTCTCCTCCTCCTCCTCCTCCTCTTCCTCCTTCCGTTGCACAGGACACTCATAGAGCCGCTGTCCAATATTTCACGATCGAGAGCGAAGTATCTGTCATAACACGATCGCTTTATTAATTTATTAGACATTAGACCCTCCCGATATAAAACGATCGACGTACTACGGCGCACTTCCATTATTTCAATCCGACAGTTTACCGAGAGATTCTTTCTCCGCTGAACACGGGCAGCTTACTTACAGACGCCGCACGCCACGCGGATACAACGCGGGTCGAGTCAATGGCCGAATTGAAATGAAACGATCGACACATATATCACACATGTCATCACTACGCCTCGTTATTCTAAATCACGCGATTCGCGTACTCTGTACTCACATTAAATCCCACGATGATATCCGACGGGCAACGATTCTCGACCAAACGTTAGTCCAGCACTTCGATCGTCCTCTCACTCGATCCTGTGTGCGATAATAGTCAATTATTCATTGAAACACAATAAACTTATTATATTCGGCGTACATTAATCCTGTATTCACCTCACTTCGATTCCCGTAGCCGCGCGAGGCGCGAGGTATGTCAGGTATGTGCTGGTATGTGCCGCGCAACGGCCAGCCGGGCCAGCGTGCTTCGGCGTGCTTCGGCCATGTTCGTGAGCAGTCGGCGCGCGAGGCGAACGACGAAAATTATTCGGTCGCGCACACGGGATAATCCGACGATTAACGGCCGGTCTTGAAAACGACGAGACGCATGATCGGTATTGCGATCGTACGGATAGATAGTACGGGGAATTAATCCCGGCACCATCTCCCCCCCCCCTCCCTCTGCGCAAGAGGCCTTAGCCTCCTGCATGTCGAACACGTGCGCGATGTCCGGTTTCCGATTCCGATTTACACGTATTTAACACTATATGAGACGCTGGCGAACGAGTACGCCAGCAATACGTATTAGAAGACGGCGATAATCGTCCGTCACTCGCGATGAACACACACGCCGCGAGAAAACCGACAAAAAGAAAACTTCGTCAGCCACGATGCACGCGACACGTCCGTACACCACCGTACACGTTCACGGCCAGGGCGCGAATCCCCGCCGCTCACTCGACTGCTCGTCGGTTCAAGCGTCGCCAGCGTCGGGAGTCGAGTAGTCGAGACGCGAATCACGTGAATCGTGAATGATAGCACGGCGCGCCGCGCGGACGACCGTCTTATTTGTAAACACCGCGTAGCACGCGGGCGGCGGGTGTACAATTCCGGCGTTCGCAAAAACCAAAAACGGAGCGCCCGCGTGCCAACGATCTCGCCGCCGCCGCCGCGCCGGCAATATTTAATTATTTACCTGACGATAACATTTAAGGCCCCGGGCACATAGAAAAACTTAAGCAGTAAAGAAATCAACGGTACTCATTCGCTACCGCTTACGTTATGTCTTAGACCCGGTCTACAATCAGTCGTACGTCGGAGTCGGATGTCGCAAGGTAGCCAATGGTCCAATGAGAGAATTTCTTTTTCGGGAACGAATTTTTCTCATTGGACCATCGGCTACGTTCCGACATCATACACATACGACTGATTGTAGACCGGGTTTTAAGTTCTTGACTGTGATTGGCTGATTTGTTTACTGCTTAAGTTTTTTTATGTTTCCGGGCCTTTAATATACTATATATCTTATAGCGGTACAAAATTAACATATGCCGAATATTCCGTTTCTCGTGTTTCGATGAATGGGCTATTATCGCATATTTTTACATTGTTTCATGGGCCCATATTAGCCGTATTAGCACATTGCATGAGACGAAAATTCCACTCTCAATAATATTTCGATCTAAGGAAGAAACGATTCTAAATGAAGAATTCTAAATATATAATATAAGGATTTTTATATTATACAATATAAAAATTTTTTCGCGGGAGGCGTAAAATATAAAGATTTTTATATTATATATAAAAATTTTTTCGCAGAAGGCGCGGAATATAAAGATTTTTATATTATATATAAAAATGTTTATATTATAAAGAAACAAGCGAGCGCGCAAAGAGCCGACTGCGCGAAGGCTCGCATTACTATTCTTCATTTAGAATCGTTTCTTCGTCAGATCGAAATATTATTATTGAGAGAGGGATTATCGTCTCGCGCAATATGCTAATATGGATCCGCGAAACAACGCGGAAGATATGCGATAATAGCGCATTCATCGAAATACAAGAAACGGAATATACATATATTCGACGTACGTTAATTCTGTATCGCTAGGTATTTCCGTTGGTATGCGGGCGCTCGACTTTGTTTTTTTGTACGACGCGCCGCGTCGCGCGGTGTTTACAAAAACGGTCGCCGCGCCGCCGCGCCGCCCGCGCCGCCCGCGCCCTAAGGTTCGCGACGCCCGCGCCCGCGGTCGCGGCGGTCGCGCTATCATTCATTCATTTTCCGATGCTCGAATCGACAGGCAGCTGAGCGAGCGACTCTGCGACTCTGTGTGCGTAGCGCTGGGCTTACATCGCGATAGGCAATCACAATGATATCGCAGGTATCAGAGAAATGCAGTGTGTTCTTTATTAATCATCGGGATTATCCCGTTTGCACAACCGACGCGAAATCTCGCCGTTCGGCGACTCACGAATGTGGCCGAAGCCGGTGCCATGATCGTGTTGCGCAACACTCGCCTCACGCGCTTTACGGAAAGTCGAGTCAGTAGATGAATACAGAATTAATGTACGCCGAATATTCCGTTTCCCTCGTTCATTGATATATTGAATAATCTGGCCGTCGCTTTCGCATTTCGAGAACGCGGCGTAATACGCGAATTGTCGGATCATCCTGGGATATTTTAGTGTGACGGAATATACATATATGCGAATCGCGTGATTTAGAATAATATGAAGCACGCGCTGATGTGTGGTGCGTCGACCGTTTAATTGCATTCGTAATTGTAAAATTCTCGCGGAATTTATGCGCTCGAGGCTCGAGCTGTGTCGCGGCGTGTCTCGAGCGTGTATCTTCGAACGGTTGTGCCCGGGGCCTTAAATGTCATCGTCATAGGTAAATAATTAATTAAATAGTGCCGGCGCGGGCGCGGCGCGGCGGCGAGATCGTTGGCACGCGGGCGCTTCGTTTTTTGTTTTTGCGAACGCCGGCATTGTACGCCCGCGCGCCACGCGGTGTTCACAAAGACGGTCACGGTCGCCCGCGCCGCGGCGCGCCGCGGAGTGCGGACGCCGCGCTATCATTCTGTCATTCACGTCCCGACTCCCGACTCCCGACTCCCGAGTCCCGACGCTGACGACGGCCGACGCTCGAACCGACGCGACGAGCAGCCGAGTGAGCGACTCCGTGCGTAGCGCTATTTCATCGCGAGATGTGCCGTGATCCGTGATGAGTATCACGATATCGCAGGTACTAGAAAGATACAATATTAAATCATTCTCTCTTAATCGTCGGATTATCCCGTGTGCGCGACCGACTGATTTTCGTCGTTCGTGTCGCGCGCCGACTGCTCACGAATATAGCCGAAGCACGCCGAAGCGCGCTGGCCGTTGCGCGGCACATACCTCGCGTCTCGCGCGGCTACGGGAATCGGAGTGAGCTGGCGAATACAGGATTAATGTACGCCGAATTTATAATAAGTTTATTGTGTTTCAATGAATAATGGACTATTATCGCACACAGGATCGAGTGAGAAGACGATCGGAGTGCTGGACTAACGTTTGGTCGAGAATCGTCGCCCGTCGGATATCATCGTGGGATTTAATGTGAGTACAGAGTACGCGAATCGCGTGATTTAGAATAACGTCGACCGTTTAACGTTTAACTGCATTCGCATCTCGCGGAATTTTACGCTGTATTTCGAGCTGTATCGCAAGAGTCTCTCGAGCGTATATTTTCGTACGGTTCGCTCGTTTCGTTTCAAGTCGGCCGTTGCAGGCATTGCAGCGTTGACTCGACTCGCGTTGTAGCCGCGCAGCGCGTCGGTATGAAGTTAGCCGCGCTCAACGGGAAAAGTAGCTCGGTGATGAATCATCGTATTTAAATAATAGAAGCGCGCCGTAGAACGCAGATCGTTTCATCTCGGGAGTGTCAATAAAGTGTCGCGATCGTATTATTACAGTTACTTCGTACTCGATCGCCAAATATTGGACAGCGGTTTCATGAGTGTCCTGTGCAACGGCAGGAGGGGTGAGAGAAAGGAGGAGACCTGACAATCTAACCCAGACGTTCTGAGAGGAGAAGGAGGCCTCGGGCAAGGCATCGGGCCACAGCGGAGCAACCCTGGGGTGAATATTATTTGTTATTTTAAAATAGCTTTTTCCCATTTATTTGGGCCGTTTTATCTCAGATAAATTAGAAAAAATTAGAGAAAGTAAAGATTTTTCTTGAAAAATAGATAATTATATCGGTAAATATAATTGAAAGACGAATTAGACGCGAGTAAAAATTACTCTTTGAAACGTTGATTATTTTGAGCGTCTCTTTAATTCGAATCTTTCGTTTTTGTGTTACAGACTCATCGTAGCTACGTGGCTGAATAACTCCGCTCGTTGCGCATCTGTTCGGTGAGTGACCTTAAAGAGATATTAAATTCCATTCAATGTGCAAATCTCAAAACCACAAGCAAATTATATTTAAATCGGTAAAATTTCAAAGTGCGATATATTTGAATTAATATATTATAGGAAATAATTATTGCCCGTAATTATTGTGAAATATACTATATCATGAAACAATAACTATCATTCTATACCGTTTTAATTGTAAAAGATCAAATTGAGTAAAATACTCTTTTTATATTTAATAAATTTTTATATAAAACGTTGTAAAGCATTAATAATAAATCTGAACATTGAACTTGAAATTAAAAATTATCTGAAATTATTAATGTCCTTTTGGCATTATAAATATAAAAGAACTAAAGTATACTCTTTGTATATATAAATTATTTGTTAATAAATAATTGTCATGTTAATACGATTATAAATATTTAATTGCGCGAAGTTAATAATTGTTTATTATAATATTGAAGATATCTGAGATATAAGATCTAAGTGAATTGTAAGTTTACAAGACAAAACAGAAAACATGTGATATAGCCCACTCATGGGAGAATTAAAAAATAACAAAAATAGATTTTAATAACGTTTGCTTATTTCGTAATGTATATTGAATATTTCGTAATAGCGTAGAAGTTATAATAGGGCTATAATGCGTTTTTCATTTAAACTATAATTTATATATACTATATACGTTAAATTTCTAACGAAAATATTAATTATTCCGCTATTATTAAATTATTCTGTTATTAATAATTAATGGTTTGTATTTAATATATATCTGACTAAAGAATTTTTATTTTAAAACTTTAGTTCTTTTATTCATAATACCAAAAGGCCATTAATAATTTCAGATAATTTTTAATTTTAAGTTCGATGTTCAGATTTATTATTAATGCTTTACAGCGTTTTATATAAAAATTTATTAAATATAAACGGTGAAAAATCGATGCTGAGCCAACGGTCAAATATTAACTCTTTATTTGCGAATTGGCATTTACGTTTTCAACATTACGATTGGACGTTTACGTTTTCAATATTACCAATCGCGAGTTATTTTTATTATTAAATTTATTATTAATTATTGATATATCATTGCAAAATTTGAGATTTAAATTCATCGCGCACATGCAATAACAATAATAAAAAATATCCTCAAAATAACTGTATCTCTTTTTTTTGTGAAATGTTTTTCACGATGCGTTGAGTGTTTACTAATATTTCTAAATTATTTTTTATATGTTTCTATATTTCTAAATATTTCTAAATCATCCATTAAATACTTATTGAAAACAATTGTAAACACCACATTTTTTCTTTATCTTGGGCGTCATCATTGTCCCCAACGTCAATTTTATATACATATCTAATATATGAAACACATACAAAGAATAGAATATCTATAGATTATTGGACTATTTTCGTGAACGTGAAAGTGGAAAAACGTATTTTTCCACTTTTGTTGTTAGTACATTCGTATCCTACTCTTCTCTTCTTCATATAACAACCTACCACGAACAATTGCGCTTCCGTTAACTTCACCCTTTTCATCAGTAGCCTCGCAGCGAAGTAGCCGGCTAATTGACGCTATTATCTGCGTCATTGTTACACCCTTCAGCCCACCTATCCAATCTGTGTTTTCTCGTTGACGAAGCCATTTCATTTCAAACTAAATACATGAGAATCCAATCTCCTCTCTGCAGCATAACGCGATAATTTGACATATGTATAGATACATATATATATATATATATATATATGGAAAATGGACAGAATAAAGTGTATCACGTGAGACTTATTAACAATTTTATAAAAATATTTTTATTATTGGATTCCTAACTTTAAGAATATAAAATTCTTTTATCTTTTTTGCATTCTTTGAAATTCACTCTTACTTTTTCTTTCTTCGTAACTTTACACTTTACAATTTTAAACTTTTAATACTTTATGATCTGACAATCTTATGTTTTTTGTGTAGTTTATTTCTTTATAATCTTATAGTTTTGTGAATATAAAAATTTAAGATTTTTTTCAATTGTTTAATTGTATTCTCGGATACTGATGTACTCAAATCTTTGTATTTTCTGTTTTATCGAAAAATACATAAGTATCATTTGTGCGTACCATTTACCTAATCAAAATCTATGAAAATGTAGCTACTATTCTCTCGATCAATGCAACAAAACGCAATGACGTGACACACACATGTTGCTATTTGCTCAACTGTCGGGCGCAGTGCTCTTCTTTGAATGCGTACGACAGTGCGTGCAATCTGCACGTCGCGTTGAGGCATGTTACGAAACATTTCACGATCGAGTCGTTAACTCGCTGTTATATCACGTTGTTTCGACTGGCACATGGATGAAGCAGTTTTTTTGCGACCACGTTTGGCAATACGCACCTAAGCGAAATATGTGCTGGATATAAGCCGCGTCTATTTTTAAATTTTTCGAGGCTGGGGACGGGCGCGACGTGTTCACGGCACACTATGGTGATAGCAATGTTGTATAGACTGGATATGTTTCGATATTTGATAACAAAATTAAAATTCATTAAAAATATTCGTCAGTATTCAATAAGTAAGAAAAAATCTTATATAACCTTGATTTTGAGTAAAACATTTGTTAAAAAGTTTTGTATAAATAAATAAGAGAGAGAGAGAGAGAGAGAGAGAGAGAGAGAGAGAGAGAGAGAGAGAGAGAGAGAGAGAGAGAGAGAGAGAGAGAGAGAGAAATGCGTATATACATCTTACATTTTCCAAAAATCAATTATTTCTATGCATCTTCAGTTTGCTATAGTTTCCTTATGTTCTCAGTTATTCGCATACTGTAACTATAGATTTTATTATTTTATCACTTATATACACAGATTTTTATCTAATTAATACGTATTGAGTTTCAAAAGAATATTGATTGTTAATTAAGTAACTTTATACGGTTCCATGGAAGGATACATTTATTTGTATATTTTCGGTCAACATTGATCTCAAACCAATGTGCTTATCGGAGTGACATCACACATCGTTTCCTGTGTCTACAGATAACCCTGAAATTTAATATTAACACAATTGCTTGGACTACAACGGCAGTATATCCTTTCTGATTTGATCATTTTTACATCTAAAAAAAATATAGGCAAAATATGGCAACTAAAGTTTAAATAAATTATTAAATTATGTATCTTATTTTAAATGTGGTGATAAATTACTATAATTCCAAAGTTATGGAAGAATTAAAATATTGATTACACACACACACACACACACACACACACACACACACACACACACACACACACACACACACACACACACACACACACACACACACGCACACACACACGCACCTTATTGAAAGTGAATTAATATACCTATTCGAAACATACCATGAAAATGTGGAGAAAATTCTATATTAAATTAATTTATTACAAAATCTTAATTGATGTTTGCACGTTAAATTTTTAACTTTTATACTTTACTAAGCAATAAAACAATCTTTTATATTCTTTAGATCTACACGTAAATTAAATAAAAAAAGATGTACATATATACGTATTAGAAATAAAGAAGCCGTGTAATTACTTAAAAGCTTACATTCTATATTTCAACAGTTTTCGAGAGAGCGTAGAAAGTACTTTCCTCGCAATCGTTCGAGTTCTCTTAAGGGTATCGGATGGCAACAATCGAAAAGTCGTAATAGGTTAACCTGGTTTAATCACTGTAATGGCTACACTCGCGTATCACGAATCAGGATACGCAAGAAGAAGACAAGAGCGATTAAACTTTACGGAATTACAGATTGATCGAAAGAAGTCTTGCGAGTCGAACGGAGTTATATAAGAGATTCGTCGATTATATATAAAAGTTCATTTCTTAAAAACCTTCTCAGAATGCTTCCAATGAGAGATTCTGAAGAAACATTGGATCTCTCCAACAATCAGTTACTCTCCGATGTTGGATTAGTCAATATAAATCGCGTGTAATTAATATTTCTCACTTGCATTGTATGCAATTAGTTATAGAATATTTTTGATATTTATGGCCTTATTATACAATTATCAGCAATTTTTTTCAAATTATTAACGAGTACATTATATTTTTTTAATATCAAAATATAGAAATAGAAACAAGTAGAAATAACTTAAAAAAAAGATCATATTTACGGAAAAGCCAACCTTTTGGCGTATATCTATTATACATATTGTATAATAGATATACGCAGTTAATGAGGATTAATTATAATCGAATAATAATGGCAGATTAATTATCCGTTATTATTTTTAAAATAAAGAATAATATATTTTACAAAAGAAAGATATATATAAATTATTCTTTAAAATAGAATGTTTAGGGATGGAAATTTTTAATGAAAAGTTGTGATAACGAAGTGATAAGAAATATGGAACTGAAAATAATCGGATGTGTCTTTTGATATTGCGCTCGTTATTAAAGGAGTTTTTCATCAGTGATTCTGGCTTATCTCGCAGTCTCGAGACGAAAAGTTTAACGATATTCATACAAAAGCCAGACGATAACGCGTCGGACGAGGTTGAGAGCAGCGAGATCCGCAAATGAGCACTTTTTCCGCGCAATTCCAGCGGCGCGCCGTTATTTCCCGGAAAATAGAAAGAATAGACGGCGGCAACGAGAGGCGAACCAAGGTATGGAGACGTTAAGGGAAATATTCTCCCTTTCCTCTTCTGTTTCGCTTTACCTTCCTGGTGAGTTTGTTGAAATGCGACGAACCATGAAAGACGCTCGTCGTATCATCACCCTATGCTCCCATTGCATGCTCCCAGCAGAAATTGCGAATTCTTCTTTCTTTACATTTTTCACAATCATACTAGTTTCATTGAGACACTCTTCTTTTATTCAAAAAGTTCGTCTTGTAACGTTGATATAAAGGAAATTTTATTTCTCATTGACTTAATGTTATTATCGTCCATTGAGCGCAAAATAGCGAATAACGAGATAAACGAGTTTTTATATTTCGAATATGCAAATAATGTTGATGGCTTCTCTCACATGAATAATCCCATAGATCGTAAAAGAAGTTATAAAATTATTTGTCGTGACAGACAATGCTTATTGTAAGCGTAATAAGAAATAAATTATATGTGGTGTAAATGTGCAACATATAATTATCATCATATTTCTTGCCACTAAACAAAATATTTAGTGGACTGACATATATTCTTTTTAATTCACTAAAGACCAAATGAAGAGTGAAATATTTTTCCGATATTATTCATGCGTAATTAATGATATTAATTCGATAAAAAAGTCACGCGCGTGCAATCTTTTCGGAGTATTGTCTACGGTGTTATATTAATGTATTAATTTCGAAGAAAGTCAAGATACATGGCTGGTACAAATCAACTTTTCGCACAAGTGTTTCTCCAACAACGCGAATGCCTCCTTAAGACACGTTTCTTCTCTTGGGCAACGTCTCGCACAATTTTTCTCAGAGTTTTCCCGGTAGATTTAGAGACCCTTGTTACTCGTTGGCCTGCCAGACGCCGCGTAGACGCGAGAAAGCCTAAAGTCCAAGTCGATCTTGGTTGGTATACTTTAAGTTCTAACGTAATCACTATAATGGATGTCGAAATGAATATAAACATTTCCATTTATCCTCTTTGGGAATTCAACGACATTGTTTGTGCCACTGCAGATATGGGGAATTCGCCACTTTGATTCCATTGTTTACCGCCGACGAATAAGCGGAAAGTACATAGTGCAGAGTATTCGCTAAGTATCTTCTACGATGAGATTGCAATTAAGTTCAACAGAGATTAAAGTGGCAGGCGCGATGATCTGATAAGACAACATTACGAGAGGGTAACGGGTCTATGAAAGCGGGCTTAATTATAGTTCCGCTTCTTTCAATCGCCGCTGCGCTTTTCTACATTATTTTCCTTTCTTCTTTTTTGCCCGAAGAAATTAATTTATATTAAATAAGATAAAGAATCGATTTAATTGACTATGTTGTATAAATTTATTACATGTATTTAATAATCTGTGATATACGTACGTGTATTTCACCTGTATTAAATTAATTATGAAATAATTTTTTTGAATGTTTTTTTCTTGAAACAATTGTTATTAATTTTCTCTAGCATATACAAGTATAAGGACATCGAATAGTAACGGAACATTGATTATATGAGCCAGTAAACGGGAAGATTAACGCGATGGTATGTTTTATCCCCAGAAGCAATGGCCGTAGAGTAGATTTTCAAGTTATTTCGTGTCGCGAATCTCGATGCTCTCGCCGCGACGTACGAACACGCTGCCGTACGCTTTGGTCAGTTTATATTGTTACTTTTTATTTCTTCCCTTTCGGAGATACCGAATGGCTCGACCGGTGCTGAACGAACCTGTCGCCCATGGAAGTTGGAGAATGGGTTACAGGGGTGGATATATATGCGGGCTGGCGTTGTTCCAGCATGGCAAACATTTAAAACAAAACCTAGCGGGTGTTCTCAAGCTCTCGTACACAGGGTGCAGACGCGTAGGTAGATATTCATTATGACTGAAAATATGACCGACCGTGTATTATCCGTGCTCCCTGATTTACTTCGTGAATTCAGGGATACAAAGGCGGAGGTATCGCCGTTTGCATTTCATTTTCAAATACACTCATATCCCAACGAACTCTGTATCTCTTGACGAAGTATCTGATGGTTTTCTTGGCAAATAGAGATTACATGCTTTAGAAAAATTATACACTCTATCGCGCTTTTATATCTGTATTAAAATATTCTTTTACAATAAAATTACATTATATCTATTAAAATACTATTTCAAAGATCACTTTTATCACATTGTTTGCTTCCGTTATATTCTCTAATATTCTGCAGGAATTTATAATGTGGTAACGCGTGTGTGTTCTTAATTAATTAATATTGAAAGCATGTATTTTTCAATTCAAAGTTTTAAATTCTATACTATTGTTTTATAATTATATAATTATATAATTTATAAGAGAGAAGAATAATTATTATTCTCTTATTATCTCGTTATCTGTACGTAATAATAAAATTAAATTAAATAAAAAAAGAAGCAGTGATAAAAAGAAATGAAATATTTTCTCTATTTATAAATATATTTAAAAAAAAACTTGAGATGAGGGGAATAAACTTATAAATGTTGACTATCCTCGAATATCTCGAATATTTTGTAGCTGTGATTTGAATGCAGTGGGAGCAAATTTTGCCAAATATTATTTTGCAAGCTTCAGACCAGTTTCACAGAGACTGCAGATTACACAGTTCGATGTCAATCATGCATAATTTCTTATAAATACGATTTACTGTTAGTAAATGAGTAGTATCAATATTTTATTCTGTAACATGTTTAAATTTTTAAGCAATATAACTGTGATCTGTTCTTTTATTGGAAGAAAAATTATTTTCTTCCAATATAATACAATTTCGACTGTAATTCTGTAAACTTGGTCTTTTTCCAGTCTGGTATGTTCTAAATAAACTATGTTCATATCTAAGATTGGAGGTAAACTTATCTTGACGTTGGTAATTCGATGGAATACCAAAATAACTACTTTGCGCGGATACGTAGTTTAATTTTTGAAGAAGTTGGTCTCTTCTATTCGGCACAGCAATCGAATAAATCTTTGATCACATAAATATTTAATTTTAATTTGGTAGGAGCAAATAATTGATCCGCGAATAGGTATAATAAATCATTAAGTCATTATAAATAGTTATTTTAATTATTTCTAAAATATAACATTAACTGGGTAAAATAATTTAATTATATATATTGAACTTTGATATATATTGATTTATAAAAAAAATTGATAATTTTATATGCATATATCGATGTTTTGTGGACAAAAATATAATTATTAAGCATTTTATTTATAATATTTGCTCAACATTATTATTATTATCTTAATTTTTTGCTATCTTAATTTCATTTACTTTACTATGCAAAACAATAATTATTAATTTACTTAATTTTTTAAATAAATTTATTTATTGTACATAAAACATTTTTGTAAATTAACAAAAAAAATGTTCTTTAAATAACGCATGTACTTTTTTCTTTTAAATAAAAAAAATACTTTTACTAACTACGGATTATACGGATTATAACGTATAAAATATAAAATAATATTGCAAACGTAAAATTCTCTACAGTATATTCCAACATTTCATTGATAAACGAACATGCGGTAGTGCAATGCATGTGCGACGCTGACAACTTTTTTGATTTTCCGATTAATCGCTGTAGTTCGCGCAGCACCTTCTCTCGTTGCGTCCGGCACGAATTGAAAATACGCGAAAAGCCATCGACATCGAAAAACGCGATACATCCAATTAAAATCGTGTTTTACTATTACCGCGAGCGATGCAGCAGCGACGATAGAGAGGCAGAGACAGAAAGAGAGAAATGAATCAATAAACGAACCAACCGATATAAGCAAATTAAGAGAGCGAAAGAGAGACAAAGACAGAGAGAGAGAGAAGCAGGGGATGCGTGTGTTTGTATGTAGAGACTACATGTGTATGTGTAGAGGCAGTATATGAAAGCCGCTAGTAAAAAGCAATTACGCTTTGTCGTACCGTTCCAAAGCACGTCGTGAAACGTCATTTCCATCCCAGCCCCTCATTCCGGATACTGATCGTATTCCCGTCGGGGGTAATTACGTGGACGGGCGCAACGAATGGGGCGGAAAGTGGTGCACGCGGCCGATCAAGCGAGAGGGGTGGCTGGAACGGCGCGGTGTTCCCAAAAAACAGCGTTCAATAATTGATACGGGAATTATGGCACATGCAGAGAAGTCCACTGTTTCGAGTGCATTTTGTAACGGGAAGCGAATGGACCGGTGATATATACGTGGCTCGCTGGCCTACGGTAATTGAATGGCCTCGGTTGACGATAAACGAGGCCATTCCACCTCCGGCCACTAGTATAGAAGAATTATTTGTACTAGTTAATGGAAATGCCATTGCTTTAATCTTCACGTCTTTGAAAAAATCGTTTATTATTTATAAAATAAATGTAAATGCATCTCTTAGAGAATACACCATTAAATTTTATTGTTTTGTTTGTTTTTGACTACAAACGTAGTCGTTTCTTTTTTAAATATAATAAAAATTATGGTTGTACATTCTAATAAAAAAAAACGGCAAAATTTTTACCTAATAAATTCTCTGTAAAATTCTTTTCTATGAAGGAACAGCAGATTGAAGAATTATAGTTGTGCAATTCGGCCAAGTACGATTCTGTGGAAGTCACAAGAGAAAATAAAGTGTTTCCACCGAATGCGAACTTCCAAAAAGATGTTATTCAACTATAAACTTTGTCTGATTGTGTTGGTAAAAATATGCTATCTTTTCTTACCTTTCAATATTTTCTAGATATATTGTCTCAAACTAAATCATAAACTTATTTAAAAATATTTTTTAAAAAACTTAGATAAATAAGAAGAAGGATTTAAAAATATACATTTTTATTTATGGTAAAAGAAAGTTTTTAAATAGATTTAAAGATTGATATTAAAATAATGGTTTAAGCAGAAGAAATATAAAATTAATTAACCATGATACAAATCAATTACTTTATCCATAAAAATTTGCACAAAAAAGTGACTTTAACTAAAAAGTTAAATTTTATCTCTAAATTGTCTTGATCTTCCTCGCTACGAGATTACTGCAGTAGTCTTTTCCAATTAACTGTTTTTCTCTTGAAATAATTACAAATTATTTGCCGACCGGGAAAAACGTCGGAATATCTGAGGAAGATCAGGAATCAAAGAAAGGATGTAATGACGCCTCAGCCTGGAAAGGTGGTTTGCAACGAAAACGAAGAGAAGTGAGTCTCTCCCAACGTTCCTTCTGCTCCGGGAGAAGATTGGTTCGAGAAACCCGAGTGGATGTCGGCCGTTGCCGATCTCCGAACGGAAATCGATGAATTAAGCATCCATCCTATCCTGCAGGTTTGAATGTTAGATCAGACGAGAGTAAGGTAGATTTACTGCTACCTCTTCATCGTACCTTTACGGAATCAGTTTAGACTCGGACAGACACGTCATTCGACGATTGAAGTAGATCGAATCACGTCTAAATTATGCGAATCAGTATTAAATCGAATGGAAAGTGATGAAAGCTTAGTTTATCCTATTAATGCATTTTAACTATATTTTAACAGCAACGAGACTTATATATTTTATTTGCATTATTATGTTATAATTTTACACGGTAATTTTACGTTAATTGTGTTGCGTGTGATTCACGTTTCTTCATCTGAATATAATATCTTCGTAACAGGCTAAAGAAATGAAAGATTACAAAAGTGCAATTTGAGGTCAACGCTATAAATGAAAGCGTTTCATTTTAATCGCGTGGAAGCATAACAGTATCATAAACGTAGAAATCGAAGACGAGGGGGAGGGGCTTAATTCGTAAGCTGCACTGAGAATAGACGCTGTGAGATTTTCGCAGGTCGTCTAATTTCTCGTTTGGATATACAGCTGCTGCCCTAAGTGTGGAAATAGACGTGAAGAGGAAACTTAAGAAATTCAAACTTAAGAAATTAAGGTTAGCTTAAAAAGAGCTAATTGTAAGTCTAAAATTGGGTCGTGAAAAAAACTTGTGTTAGTTTGAGCTATAGATACGTCTACAAAACGCATATATACATTCGTGAAGAAATATTGGTGAAAAAAATAGTACCATTTTACTTTTCTATTTGTGTCAAAACCTTCCTTCAAAAATTATGTTATGAAACGCGCGCTACTAGAAATGCAAAATCTCAAAAAATCGTTATTCCAGAATTAGAGGAACGGGGTGATGTTCCGAAAATCGATTATAGCGTGTCAGCGTGCGCGGCTTCTCACGTCGCCGCGCTTCGGTGACGGTGGCATATAGCGTTTCGTTAGGCTAATTCAATTGAAAGTTCACGGAGGCATGGCGAACTTTATGCAGCTTGGCGTAAAACTTGTCGGTCATTTCTTTCTCTCCGTCGAATACCACCATCAAGTTTTTAATTTTTACACCAAGCCACTTCGCCGTTTATGAAGGCAGTGCGGCGTCGCGTCAGTGGAAAAAGCGGCGACTTTCCGTGTCACAAACTCGACACTCTTGCGCGCGGCGAGTCTGCAATATTAACAAATTTGTCGCGGAAACTCGTCCCAAGCGTGTGATTCTTAAAGGATCAGCGGGTGCGACGAGAAGGCGGAGAACGCCCAGCTACCCTTAGCAAAGTATAGCATCGGTGCCAGCAGGCGAGCTGAAACTTTTAACGCGCTTGGAACTTATCCGGTCGAGAAAACGCAACGGGACGACAGAAAGAAATTGTGTCTGTGCTATATTTCCAGCATTATTGAAATATATGATTTTAAAATCCTCTTTTATTGATTTTATATCAAGAGACGGCGATAAAGTCTTGCGCCAAGAATACGTATAGATACACTATACATAATAGGAGAAACTTGAAAATTTGTTAAAATAAATTTTTCTCATTAAATATGACAAACAAATATTAGCTATTTTTGGGAGTGGTTTTACTCTAAATTCTTTATTTAGCAGAGTAGATCTTTAAAATGTTTTAAATTTTTAATTCAAACTTAATCCAAAAAATACAGGGAACAAATTAGATAACAGAACTGCATGAAGTAGTATATAATTGTGGGTATATGTATAGTAAAAAAGCACAAGTATTTCAATTTAATTATAAAAAGTTTTATTAATATTTTTTTACGCGAATAAAGAGAATTCCTAAAACATTTTACTTTAGGTTCGTGTTTTTTCAAATGCGCCAAAGTCCATTTCTGGCTTTACACGTGTGTATGACGCTAGCATGCTCCGGTATACACGACCCTTTGCATAGTACAGAAAGCGTGAACGGGATACAGGACAGAGTGGAATTGCTCCCGTCCACTGTACACGCGTTTCCGGAGCGATTGGAAGATCCCGTTCTCTCTGCGTTGGGAAAATTGATCGTGGTCGCGAGATTGCCCAATAAGATGAGATTGTAACGTCTGGCTACGTACGTGCAATTCGCCAAGTTACGAATGCACCGGCGGCGGTGGCTGCGGCTGCAATTCCCCGCGCGTTTCACGGTCCGGTCGGCACGTATATCGCACGCCTCTATTCCATCAGTGGGTTAAGCCGGTCCTTTGACCAAGAATCCGTTAATAGTTTCGATATATATCGTTGTTCGTTTTCCACCAACAGTAGTGGTACCGTGAAGATGACAATGTCGTGACAGCGCAATTTCGCAGTCGCGCAGAATCATTTCATAGATATTTCTCAATTTTTTATTTTATTCGTTGAATCTTGGTCAACGAACTAAATAGAACTTATTAATAAGTTTATTCTTTGTTACAAATAAAACGCTGAAAATTATTGAAATAATCGAAGTTTTGCGTTGAAATGCGGAATAATATATTTCAATTTTAAGAATATTTTGATAGTACAAATAATCGCAAAGAGTATAAGTGAAACTAAATATATCCACAATGCGATATATAAATATACATTTCAAATGTTAAACAGTAGAAATTTTAATAAAATTTTAGTTTACGCAATTATTATGTGTTCTCGAACATGTTCTAGTGTTCTTAGGCCGATATTCATAGTCAGATCTTATTTTAAGACCGTCTTAAGTAATGCCTTAAGATGCTAATACGGCTCTGTGTTTGGTTTTTATAACATCTTAAGATCGTACTTAAGACGATCTTAAATATAAGATCCGACTATGAATACCGGCCTTAATGTCAATTACAAATACTATTGGAGCGATAACAAACATTTTTCTACTATAGTCGTGACCTCTTTCTGCTTTTTTGTCGGTTGATTAGACATGCTCTCATCACACATGCAGTACCTATGTTTATACATTCTCTTGAGTTTCGAGCAATAATAGAAGTTGCATCGGTGTGTATCAACCGACAAATGGTTTAATTGCGATGTATTGGCATCGAGACGTTCTAATAAGAAAAACACTTGCCAATATTGGTTTTAACCGTAACTAACAACGATAGAATGGCCCTTTTATAAAATTTTTTTGTCAAATGGTAAATTTTTTATACCAAGGTTTTTACATTTATTTATTGTACAGTAAAAACTTTTTGAAAAAAATATACATTTTAAAAAAATAATACAGGGATACCTACAGTAACAGTTTTATAAAAATTTAAATGTGTAAAAATAAAAAAGAGTAGTTTAAATAAAGCATTACTTTTCAATGACATTCTAAATTATTGAACAAAAATAAAATAAAATAATAACTTTATTTTAAATAAAGATAAGAACTGTTCTGAGACAAAATAGAAGAAGATATTAAGAAAAGCTATGTGAGAAGATTAATGGTTAAATACTAGCAGAATAAGGATGTTAGTTTAAAATTTTTATTTTTTATGTATTTAATCATTGTTATGTCAT
Source organism: Temnothorax nylanderi (assembly GCF_030848795.1). Taxonomy (NCBI): domain Eukaryota; kingdom Metazoa; phylum Arthropoda; class Insecta; order Hymenoptera; family Formicidae; genus Temnothorax; species Temnothorax nylanderi. The sequence goes on from NW_027249237.1 coordinate 360,346, forward strand.
GTAATTTTAGTTTAGATATATGTCTTCTCTTTATCTTTATTAATTTTTATTCTTAACTTTTTTATCCATTTTTGTATCTAAATTATTGTTATTGAAGAAGATTAAGTACAGTCAGAACATTCTATATTTTTACTCAATTATTGAAAATAGATAAAAAAGATATCACTTTAAAACTAACATTCTTATTCTGCTCGTATTTGGCCATTGACCTTCTTACATAGTTTTGCTTAAAATAAGCGTGACTCCCCTATTATTTTGTCTAATATAAAGTGTAGGAAATAGACCGGATATTTTATATACAAGTATCATGCATATAATAAAATTAGAGGCTTATTTTTACAAAATTTTAACATTTATGTTATTAGCATTTATTTAAATATAATTATTGTTTTATGATTGTGACATATAGTAAACAGATTTCTAATCCGAGATATAATTGATAGCAATAAAATTAATATATCAGATAATATCAGCTGATGTGCTTCGGAACCATAATGAGAATTAAGCGTTAGTCGATCGCATTTGGATTGGAAACATTCAAAATTTCATTGTCTCTACGTTAAGCTGTGGCTAGGATCGATGAGCCAACCGGCGAATTTGATGGAATTTGATGGACATTCGAACGATAAACTTGTAATTTGATCAGACACACTTTAATCCCACTGCTTCTCTCTTTTCCTCTCATCCTCTTTACTTCTACATGTATAGCTTCAGAAGTCCACGTTTGGACCGTTACATGAGAAGATTCGTGCACACATTTGCGTAACGAGTAATCATGGAAATTGCATTTCCATTCAACCATCAATGAATACCTTAATTGACTATATTTGAAATACAGGCATTCCAAATAGAACGAAAGATGGAAGTACATTTTAACTTATCTTTTTGTTAGTAAAAGACATCCCTGAATTTAATTTTTCAATACTGTCTTAAATAATAAAAATGAAATAATAAGAAAAAAAGATTGAACAATTTTGTTGAAGGAATATAATACCAAATTTAATTACAGATTCATGTCTCGATAAGCCGTTTTTTTATTCTGTAAGATAATAAAACATTTTGTGATTACAACATTAATGTGATTAAAACATTTTACTTTTTTTTATTATACTTAATTTAGTCATTGCTGTTTTATACATATATAAGTATATTTTTTATATTAATAATTCTTCAGATTTATTTACGTTGCTTTTCTTCTCGATAATCTTTCTTATATACAAGAATGCCTGTTGAAGCGAGTCGTTTGGAGTGGAATAACGAGCGTAATATGGGCTACAGAAAATTTCATTTAATCAGTAAAATTTTGTTCTGATTTTATTCTTTTACAGGCAGCATTTGGTTTTAAAGTGGAAAATTTTACTTTGCGTATACAGAGATACTATTGCGAGAGATGGAATACTTGCGAGATTTATTTCGTTTGTATATAGACTTTTTATTTTAAGAACAATAAACCTGCAGCCAATAAAATTGTTGAAGTAGCGTCATCGCGTTTGCATTTCTCCGTCAACGATGTAGAAAAAAAAACAATGTTTTATTAATTACAATATTTGATTCGGGAGGCTTGTTAACGTCGATATGCATTTCGACTCGTTCTCTTTCTCTTTCTGCTGTTTCCATCGCGAGGATTTGCAGAGAATACCAATTAGCTGTGTAAATCTTCATATTTTCCGGTGTACCGAGAATCATGCTTTAAACTTCTAGCAATTAGAGAACCAATTAAAAACAGTAATATGCTCTCATAGCAGTTGCATACACGTACGTGCACACACATGCGTGATATGCTCACGCAAATTGAAAAGTAACTTTACTCGTAAAATTTTAAATTACAACTTGAATTTTGACTTAATTTAAATAGATATATTTTCTATAAATTTTCAGGCAGCTGATAAATGCAAATTATAAATACAAGACGTAAATATAATGTAAATGTAAATTATTTCTTTAAATATACATATACATAGATTAAATATATACATTTTATGTAAGAATTAACGAGAGAGATTGAGATGGCTATTCTTTCTTTCTCTCTTTTCCTCACTTATTTTTTATTTATATACATGAAATTACATACTAAATGATAGAGAATAAGTAAAGAAAAATAATTGTTTTTTTACATTGTTGTTACTATTATATTTAATTTTTATTTCCGGGGTGTTTTAAAATATTTTTGGTTTCTACATAAAAAACAACTTATATCTTTTATTTTAAGAGTCTTTTTAGGGACTTCGAGAAATGTTACATTTATCATTTCCGATTCATTAACTATTGCAATATTGCGTAGGTATTCGGGGGATTATATGTTTCACGCGTAAAGCAAGTAATCTACTAATTACGAACGGTATTAATTAGTAGAATGTGCTATTATCGGAAAACATATTCCGCGTTTAAGCAGATTAACATTGATTGTCGATATTAAACACGGCGAATCAATTTACAAACGGATTATGTATAGAACGTATAATCGACGTATCGCTTACTTGAGGTTATTTATGACAGAAAAGTAGATAGAGTAAAATTGCATTGGATTGATGATTGCAGTAAATTTGCAAATCGTGAACTTTACGAAAATGTGTTAAAAAATCGCGTTATTCTCGCACTAAGGTGCTAACCTTACGTTCATATAATAAACTTATCACAATTCTAATTATTAAAACGGTTTTTGACCTTTTTTCATATGTTTTCAGATTATGCAATTATCCGTTAATGAGAGTATAATACCATTTAATGAGCAACATAAACTATTAGAGAAATTATACAATACGGGATACGGATATTCCAAATTTGAAGCAAAGCACATTAATATAAAATTATTACATATTTTATATTTTTAAGAACTGAATTAAATTAAAAATTTCTCTATCACCGCATTTATATTATTTTTATCGTTATCTAATTAATTTGTGAAATGTAATCAAAAACATATAAATAATGCAACTCTTTGAGTTATATATCATGATTTATATTCTTGAATTATCTCATACATTTTAAATCGATATATTATATATTTCTGAACGAAATGAGTCATAAAATAACCAACTTTACTTTAAAAACCAGATTTACGGCTTGAGAGAAAGGTTGTAATTTATTTATTTTGACAACAGAGTTAATGCCATAGAGATATGAGACTAGAGTGCGCGAGTCATATGCTAGCACGTAAGAGGCTGCGATATAGAAATAGAAAAAGAACGCTGCAGTATGGGCTCCTTCTGTCAGACAAAGACAGAAGGGGCCCATACTGCAGCTTTTTCTTTCTATTCCTATCGCGAAAAGACAGCTTTCTCTTTCTATTCCTATATCGCTTTTTCAGCTCGCTTGCGGACTCTATTCTTATATCTCTATGGTTAATGCATAAAGCGTAAATCATTTACTGATAACGATACATTAATTGCTCTTGCAATTGATGACTATTAATATGTAAAATAAAATGAAACAAAATGTTTGCTGAGAAGCAGCAATAATAATTGTTACGTTGAAATACTTAATACAAGTGATTAAATTAGCAATACATATTAGCAATACTGAATACTTATACTTTTGTTATAACGACTTGGCAGTAATGCTGACTCGGGTCAACATTACTAAAACTCTCAATTACTTTAATATCTCCGATCTAGCTTGAGATGATCAAATTGCTCCTTGCCTGTCTATCGCGATAGGAGATCAGCTTTCGCTCTTTAGGATCATTTTTCATTGATCCGTGTTTCTTGCACCTTCACGAGGCGCCGGCGATCGTCTATACTCGCGGCAGCGATTGAAAGTAGCGACGTCATCCGAGGAAGCTTTCGAACTTTTGCGATGCGCTCGGCTTTCACCGCTACTCTCACCGTGTTGGAGCAAGAGAGGGAGAGAAAAGAGAGGAAGGATAAGGAAACGGGGAGAGGAGACGTGAAAGCGATTAAAGATTTAATGATACTCGATCTCGTGATGCACACTCGACTTCCTGAACAAGGCAAACTGCGTAAGAGATATATAGAGAGGCAATATATGTACGCAATGTTTTGCCGTTATATTTCAATGCAGACGAAAGAAAACGAAAGGAATCGAAATCTAGGTTTCTATGTGCTGTTCCAAGTGTCTTTTTGTCGGTGTTGTATGTACCTACTTCTCCGCGCCGAAATAAATTTCTCTCTGAACTTTAAACATGCGTCACTTGCTGATGGGTAATTTATTGGGAATTAAAGCAATTAAAACAATTTAAAATGATTTTATTGCTTAATTATTGTATAATATATGATTGCACTTTCCCAATTATTTATTCCTCAAATAAAAAAGTAGATAAGTAAACAGTATTCTTATTAGTTATTTAGTTAAGTGTCAATAGCAGTATAACTGTTATATTTGTAATTCCGTTATAATTCGTCTAAATTAAATTGAATTTAATTCAAATCTTTTTTCTAGTAAAGTATGAGGAATATAAACTGTGCGCAACATATAAAAACGGTTAAGTAACGTTTAAAGTATTTTAACGGAAGATTGCGCGCGAACACTATAGCGAATTTTTTTCTCCCAATTCGTGAAAACGTAGAAACGGATCAATGCGCGGTCGACATTTAAAAGATTTTTCCTTTTTCCGCTGAGCCGACGCGTGGAGAATATAAATCTCGAATTTTCCGGAATCTCGTCCGGGGGGGCTTAAAGCTTTCAATGCTCTCGATAATTCCGCAGCGAAATCGAGTCTCCACGTCAAACGTTGTGGATTAGCGCACTCATCGGATATATCCTGTCCGGTTTCGACTGGCGGCGATAGCACGAAATCTGCAGAAATTTTTGTCCTTCCGCTGAAGCGTCGGGAAGGTCAATATTGTCGGAAGAAAATTGGCCACGTGGCACACAGTGCTCTTTCTGGGTACAGGCACGTATTCTGGGAGAGATCGGCAATACCGGTGTTCCGTGAAATTATATGGAAAAAATTTAAATTACTATGACGCGGATCAGTAAATTTTTCACATTCGCGCGCAGTGCTTCAAATGTAAAAGAAACTTTAGCTTTTTATTTTTATTACTATTTTCAATCAAAACAGACAAGATATAATATAATATAATATATACAGTAAACAAAAATAAACATCTTTATTGTAATTTTATTATCTATACTTTTTTTCAAAAGAATATTTTTTAATAAATTAAATCCAGTTTTTTTTTGCGTAACATCTTAAATGTCGATGACATAATAGCTGTTGACTTCTATGCGTTTTAAAATAAAAAAGCTTATCGAGTTAAATTTTTAAAACAAAAATTTAATAATGAACTCTTATTTCTCGGTTGCCTCCATTTAATCGCGTCACTTACAATTAGTACAATGCTAGTTTGCAGCATTACTATTCTATCTCTTTCACCCCATGGCATTCATTTGGACGCCATTTAAGACAATAGTCGAACGTAAGCTTCGCAAACGGATTTTGCCTACGTGTTCTTTTGACTTAACAGGCACTGACAATCGGAAAACGGAATCTGCCTGAAGCGACTAATTAATTACATAAATTGGCGAACTTCGTTTACGGCGCAACCCAATAATTCACGTATACAGGCAACGTTAAGATAATTCTGCGTTAACAACAAGTATTTATCGATGTGCAGGTTTAATGACTCGGCAAACGCGGTTGGCATATAATCGAATGTTGTGTGAAATGGAAGAGTGAGTTACATATTAAACACTGCACTGATTACACTTTCCATGCGCGTGAAAGCATGAAACCCTAATTGCGGAACATACTGATAAAAACAGAAGGTTGTCCAATCGATAAATCTTCGTTGTTCGAACATTCTTATTAATATCAAATTGAATATGTCTTTTACGACGGTCGTATTTCTGCTTTACGATAGATACTTGTCGTAGGAGAAAAGATCATTTTTTATTTAAATGACACTGTGCTAAATACATCTTGAAGCTTTTTATCATCAAAAATGCATTTTATTAACATGATAACAAGAAAACTAACTTTTATGACATGCTAAACACGGCAAAATAAAAACTAAGATGATTTTCCAAGTATGTACATATATGTATTATTTTATATACATATAATATGAAAAATGCAATTACAGAAAATATTAACTTAATTAACGTTTTAATGTATGGTGTTTATTCTCAACTCTTGTCTCTTTTTAACTTATAATTTAGCACAATTTGTATGTGCATTTTGTGAATTGTCGCTGTCTGTCTACAGTTCACTGACCTTTGAAAGTATCAGACAGAAAAATCTTATTGTTTCATGCAGATACGTGTGACTACGTGAGAGATTCTCATGGCGCCTTGAACAAGATGTGTGACTAGTTGATAATTAATCCCTGCTGTACTGCTTACTATGACATTGCAATTCTATTGTACATTGTTAAACATATCGTAGCCAAGTAAAGAACTAATGCGATTTATCCTTTCGCGTTTATCCACGATATGTGTATATACATATGTACATACATTGCATTGTAGAGACAAAGAAATTGAAGACACAAGACGTACAGTTTGACTTTGTTGTATGACTAGATTTCTTCGTATGTTTTAAACGCAGTTTTATTCTACGCTTTCACGCAAGTTCGTTAAAATGATTTCGTTGTCGCTGGAGATAGCTTAGTGGTTTTGCAAATGCAGAAAATTGCGTTTTCGTGTCTTCGGGTAGTACACCTAATATGATGCGCGAATAGCGCGCCGTAAAAGTTAAAGACTTGCATTCTCACTCTTTCTTAATGCCGCATTTAGTATAACAACCGTGCGATTTTTAATTCGTCTAATATGCATACCACTTTCGATATCATTGTAAGACGCATTTAATTATATACGATGAATCATCACTGATGATATAAATTATGATATAAGAAATACTCGTAGCAATAGATTGCATCATTTATGTAGTATTTCTGTGGAATGACTGATGTGAACGTTCAATCATAGTTTCTCTTGCTAACGTTTCGCTTTCACAATAAATACGACGCGGCTATTTTTTTAAATGACTGTCGCGCTGAGTCCGTTGAAAATTTGCATTTCATATCGCGCGTAAATATTTGCCTCGCTCCGGAGCGTGCATCCGGAGATATTATTTGCCCGAATAATATTTTACAGCTGCTTTCGTGCGTTATATCCGCAGCTACATAATTACCTTTTTCTGTTACCCCCTTCACAAGTGTTGATTACCCTCTACAATCATAAGGGCAGGAAGAAAAGCGAATAAAATTACAATGGAAAATGTATTTAATGCGGGAGCAATGACCAATTAATGAGCATTTCTCCCGATAAATCGTATTAACTTTTTACTTATTTCTACAAATATGTTTAATATCTTTCTACACACATTTTTATTATAAAAAACTTCCTTTTATTATATATAAATTAAGTTACAACACACACACACACACATGTGCTGACTTATGAAAGATTTTTTTTAAAGCTCGAGAAGTCAAGAATTCTTAATCTTAAATTAGTATTAGAATTAATTTTTTTAGATCGCTTTTTAAATATACATTTTAAAGAAAGAAGTACAAACATTTACTTAGATTATTTTAGATATGGCGAGGTTACGAGGAAAATATTCCCCGAGTTTTAATACATTGCGATTAGATAGAGAACATAAAAAATAAATGAAACATATGCGAGGGAATACACGAATATATGCACGTGATGCCAAGTACTTGCAGAATAAATCGCGGGGACGTTTTATATATAGTCGTCGCTAATTAAATGCGTCAACTCTCTGCTCGATCGATCTCTTTCCGACAGACGTTAATTAATGAAATGTGATGCATTATACGAATATTAATTGACATGGCAGTCTGACGGCACAAAAAATACGATTATTTGTATAGTTTTCTATGACTTTTCACATCGCCCTTTTTATAGATACTGAAAAGAGCTTCGTCAGAGTTTGTTATCCATTTACATTCCTTGCGTATGTAAGTATAATTAACTCTTTGGTTACTATGAAAATACTCATACGTCTGTAGCAATATTATATTGCTAATCAAAATTGTTAGTACTGATACTAATTATAGCATTTAATATCATTTTATCTAAAAATATTTAATTTTTGTATTATGCTTTTCTAAGATTTTGTGCGTACACTGAGAAAAAAATGTTGTTAATTTGACTAAACTCGTTTAGTTGTAGTGATTTGTTTAATGTAAATATTAATATATTTAAATCAAATATACGTGAGTAATATCAAGAAATATTTTATTTTATTTTATATAATATTTTTGAATTAACAAATGTTAGCTTGACAGCCCGTGACCGCTGCATTTAGTTGAATCAAATAATATTTCTTTGAATCAACGATTTTTTTTCTCAGTGTATGTGTGTGTTTGTTCGTCGACTTATAATATAAATAATGCTGACTTCCATGCAGAAAGTTAATTAGAATTTTTTACGTACACAAAGAAAGCTGACCCAACGAGGTTCTTAAGCTTAAAATAACTTGACTGTAAAGTGGTTAATTAACTTCCTCTCTTTTAGCACTGAAGGACTTTATATACAGGATGAAATGGAGGTATATGGTTACAATTTATGATGTGATATAAAATACATGATATAATACACCCGCACGTGCGCACGCATTTTTCATGTACTCCATTTCAAGCACTCCATTTTTTATTTTAGACGTGTTTTTGTAATTTGTAAGATAATTTTTACATTTACATAAAAAGTTTGCACTACATGATTATATATTTCTCTCTCTCTCTCTCTCATATATATTTTAATATTTTATTTTTGCAAACTTTGGTTCATAGAGATTTTGCGAACGCTTTTGCTTCATACATTTTTATATATATAAAAAAAATCAATATAAAAGTTTGAGCAAAAGAGTCATCACGCGTTGCTATTTGTCATATGATTTCATTGTCGAAGAATCTTTCAGATCGGAGAAAGTTGACCTCAGCAAAACTTTCTCTGTGCATCGCAGGCACATCGCTGAAGCTTATAATCTACTTCCTATAAAACAAGTTTACAGCTATGTTTGTCCTTTTCCAGCTTTTATTTTATCGATTTAGTAGCGAATTGAACATAAATCATTTCATGATACGAGAAGATAAGTGCAAAATGTAATAGCGATGCGAAATGCGAAAATTGCATTGAACTTTATGTTACGTGCAATCTGCATATATCTTTCGCGGGCTTTATTATGTACACGTGAACGTCCGAAATTTTCATAAAGAGGCAATTTTCCGAGCTTTTGATGTTCCATGACAGAGCAATGTTGAATATTAACATGAGAGAAAATTGCACGGCAATTTAATATGGTGCGTCAGATTATGAGTAGGAAAGTATAAATTAATACAAAAATTTCCGTGATATTCTAAGTCTTACAATGGGAAGAAATATTCTAATGCAGACATTTTTATTAATATAATATATGTAGACTAATACCAATAACGAGAGGTTATTGTATAATATTTATTTATTTCGACGACAATAAAAAATAAGTAAATCTTTATGAGACATTAGAAAAAAAATTCAATATATTTTTAATAAATTTATATCTATTTGAGAAATATTTACACCCATGATTATTCCAAAGTTTATGTAGTTGAAGTTTGGAACGTTCTTGGAGCGAAAATTAAAATGCGTTTTGTTCCAAAAAATACAAGTACGAGAACAATATTTAAGATCCCTGAAAGTAAAAGAAAAATAGTTTGTTGAGATTCGAAGTCTGGATGTACCTCGTTCAGCCGGAAATAGCAACGCGTACTTGTATATATGCGAGATTAAAAATTCTTAGTGGTCCTTCTTGTTTTTCAACAAACTGTTTCTTTTTACTTTCAGGGATCTTAAATATTATTCTCATACTTGTGTACCTTTTGGCATACACAAAACGCAAGAAGGGCCACTAAGAATTTTTAATCTCATATACATATATACAAGTACACGCTGCTACTTCCGGCTGAACTTCCGGACCTCGAATGTCAGCAAACTATTTTTTTTTACTTTCAGAGATCTTAAATATTGTGTCCTCGTACTAGTAATTTTTGGCACAAAACGCATTTTAATTTTTGCTTCAAGAACGCTCCAAACTTTTACTGCATCCCAATTATTGCTTTAAATTATGTCATTTCATTCATTTCAAATGGCGCAACAGTCTGAGTCGGACCTAGGCCTCCCTCAAAGTCATGTGCTTGTGGTGCGCACGCAGGTTGTACACAAGCACATGGGACCTACAGTTTAACGCCGAATTCGAACGGCAAGGTAGAGGGGGTTTCGAGGCAAGGGATACTCCTGACGGGCTGCCATTCCGTCGAGGAGGAGAGACAAGCGATACAATTTATTTATTTTGGTTCTACCAGGACTGGATTCGAATCTGAGATCTTTGGTTTAGCAGACCAGTGCGCTGTCTGCTATGCCACGCTCGCTCCCTTTAAATTATGTAGATACGTAAAATTTGTAACCAAAATTATAACATTTATTGCGATAAAAGATCTTATAATGTAATATCTAATTATTCACGAATTAAATGCGTTATTATTTTCGTTATTTGCACCCAATATAGTAATTGAGTAAGTTAGTTTTTTGATAACCTTTGAAACGCGTAAATTAGAGATTAATTATTATCCATCTCAAATAAATATATGATTACAAGTGTACTCCTGACGAATAAAATCTAGCGTTGTGTATAGTAGGTAATATAAATTGGATATGTGTGAATATTAATATGCTTTAATAGCGCAAGTAAAATGCTTTTAAAATTATTTTAAACGTGTTTACGGATGTATATAGGAATGTTCTTAAAAAATAAATTTTTCTGTTATTAGATCTGGCTTTTAGTTTTGCTTTCCATGTAAATCAGAATTACTATACAAAATATTAGTTTTTATTAAAAAAACGTCTTAATTTTTTTTAAATAATATAAAATTTATTTTGTAAAATTGTATTATTTTATACTAACTGTTTTCCATTATTTTACCTTTTCCCGCTAAAACATTTTGCCATATGCAGATTTCGATTTTACACTTATTAGAATTCTACGTCGAGTTATCTTAGACAAATCTACTTTCCCAGTAATTAATGTGAAATTAACATTATGCATGCAACCGCGCATCATTTATTTTCACATGCGTCTTTTGCAAGCGAAATGAATGGAAGAATGACTGGTATACCAGATAATATATACTATACATACATGTACATATATTTAAAATAATAAAGTAATTAAAAAAATTTATGGATTACAAATCTTAAATTTGATATATGTATATTATACATAGACTTTATCTTTTGAAAAGATTAGACTTTCAATAAAGAAAGAAGGAGAAGAAGAACGCTCCAAAGCATTTGTAGCGTCAAGTGGACCGCAGCCTAAGTTGTATAAAGTTTTTGATAAGAAAAAATTGCAAATCTTGATATAATATGTACTATTATAAATTTTAATTATTTAATAATATCTGATATATTAACAAGTAAAATTATATATATATATATAAATCTTTTTATATAATTTTTTAATGCAATCTTGATTGGTTGATCGTTGTGAGCATAACTTAAGCATACAGCATTCTTGCTCTAATTCTTTTCCTTTATATCTTTTTTTTATTCATCATTTATCAAATATCTAATAACATAAAACTTTAAATAATTTACTATCGTCAAACCAATTTACCAATGTGTATTTAAGTGTAAGCGCATATTCTCTTATTTAGTCCTACATATTCTAATGGGCTGGAAATATAGATAAGCTTAGTTTTGGTTTCATGTCCAAAATTAGGTACCTCACGCCAACTCCCATACTCATCAACTAATAAGCTTCTAAGGAAATAGACGAACAAATTTTAAAAGTTGTGTCTATTTAAAGTTATGTGAGCATAACTTAAGCATACAGCATTCTTGCTCTAATTCTTTTCTTTATATCTTTTTTTTTTATAATTCTAAGTTATATATGCATATTAAAAATTTTGCAAAATTGCAAATGTAAAAAGAATCGCGAGTAAATTTTGTGCGCGCTAAGTGCCACAAATCACCCTCATATTTATAAAATATATAAAAATTACGTAAAACGGTACCTGAAAGCAGGAGTTTGTCCAACACGTCTACAAAGCACTGCGTAGGTATATTTCATATGAGTACATGGTAATAATATTCAACGTAATAACAACGTAATAATATTCACAACTAATTAAATATTGACTTATATGTACAACTATGATATCTCAATTTTATGAAATTAAACATCAAGAATATTTTTTGTCTTGTTATTAGAAATGAAAAATGGTTCGATACTGCGTCATTTGCAAATTAGAATACGGCCAAGAAGATGACGTGTCGTTTCACGGGTAACTATATATGTGAAAAATTTTATTTTTTACAAAAGTTTATAGGTTAAACTATAATTATTTTATAACTATTTTTAACTAACTTTTTAAAATGTTATTTATTATTTTTAAGAATGCCAAAAGATGAAGAACAGAGAGAAAAATGGGTAAAAATTATTGGGCACCCGACAAGCCGAACGAGTTCCGTTTGCAGGAAACATTTCAAAGAAGATGATTTTTTAAATAAATTATATAAAAATGACGTAAGACGGTACCTAAAAGCAAGAGTTTGTCCAACACGCACTGAGTAGGTATATTTCATATGAGTAAAATGTGTTATTAAATTTTTAATGAATCACAAAAAATTGTCCGCGTACTACACCGCTTACTTTGCCCAAGACGACGCCGGGTTGTACGAGCCCAGAGTTAATTAAGAGTTAATAATTTTTTATTGCATCGACTTACGAAAAAAACTATTTACAGATTCTTGTTCTACGACCCAAAAAACATAAAAAAAACATTAACTTAAGCCATCAACCTCGATAAAAATGCTCAATCGACCTGGCAAATGGACTAAATAAGTAAATTTCGATGCAAATATCTTGCGAATGCTCGAGTATTGCATCGTGCCACTTTACCATTAATTAGTGGGGGGTTAACCCTACAACATATTAAAAATTTATTTAAATCGGTGAGGGCACTACCTGGTCCTCCCCTTGTTAGCGTTCGCCATCTGCAGAAAAAGCGACGAACGCGTTACTACGTGGCGCACTATATTTCAAGAAGATGCGGACTTAAAATATCGTATACATTTTCCCCCCAAATCGTAATTTTTATGCTTGTGTCATATAACTTTGAATATATTAGTGAATAAAGCATAGATATTAACAAGATTAAACCGTTCAGGATGCGCAAGATTTAAATAGTACATAGATAAATAAATAAATAGATAAAGAGAGAAATTGAGAGAGAGGAAGCGAAAGAGCAAGATCGAACAATTTGTGTGTTCGGAAATATGGTCTTTTAAATAATCTCTGTTTCTGTTTCTTTTTTTATCAGCGCGTCTGAAAGCTTCAACGTTAGATTTTGATATTAAAGTACATGTTAAATAAAATTGGACAATTTATTCGTCTTTTTGTCACAACCCTTTAACATATATTGAAATATATGCCTTACAATTTTTTTTTAAAATAATTATTGGGATTAATTTAGTTTCTTATGTCTAAAAATTGCATACAAATATGCATATTCGTAAGAGTTTGAAACAACTTCAAATTAAATTAATTCAAATTTCTTTTCCACACACTATATACAAAGAGACAAGTAAAATCACAGAAATTTGGACAAATATATTAACTGACGAAAAAATTTAATATATATAAGAAATATTTATACATATAAATGAGAAATACGAAAACAAAATTCAAGTCTAAAAATATCTGAAATAAAAATCGTAAAATGCAAGACAAATGCAGAAATAAGTAACTCTGCTATGTACCCACTGGGTGTGTGAAGTTCGCACTCCTACTTTAAAATTTTTTAGTTTTAATTAGAGTTCCAACCTCTTTTCGAAGAGTATAAGAGTATTTTTATGTTTATAAAAAGAGTTCCGGCGATTAACACTTTGAAAAAGGCATTTAAAAAATGGAATGCTAACTTCACACCCAACTTTAAGACCGAATAGTTCTGAATAGCTCATCTGAAGCATTTTGACGAGTATTAAAGTTCCTGATAAAAGAAAAATTTTTTTAACTTTTTACAAAAACAAAAAAAATAGAAAAGTTTAATTTAATGTCAGAATAGTTCTAAGTAGCTCATTTGATTCCTTTCGAAAAGTTCTAGAGTTCCTCATAAGTAAAAATTGCAAAACCTTAGAATTGTTTTAACAAATTATCATCAAAACACAAATGGCATTCACGGCAGACCTTCGAAGTCGAATATCTTCTTAAAATTCCCATCAAAACGCCTGCAACTCTACCACTAACTAGTGGCGATCCGGCCAGAAGATATTCGAAGATGCAACGGATGAAATTCGACTAAGCCCCGTTTCACACGTATCCGATACTGGACTACTGACGCCGGGTATCCGATCACGAAGTGTATGGGATTAATATGGGAGCATTTACACGTTTGTCCGATAACCGATTTGTGAAAACAAAGAAAATCGATCGGATACCTGGCATCGGTAGTCCGGTGCCGGATACCTACATGTGAAATGAGTCTAAATCTTTCTGTCCGTAAACGGTACGGGCACGGCACGGTTATGTCTAAATCGACCTTAAATCGGAGATACATTCACGGAGGGAGTTCGTCATACGAGTAATATTGACATAAATCTCGCAAGTATCGATATATACGCGTATAATCGATTAAAGATGCAACGATAAGATTATCGTAAACAATATCAACGAGTAAAACGCATAATTTAATGCATCGAGTACAGACATTCATGGCATATTACAAAGTTTAAGAAAGTTACGTGCAACGTTTTATTTAAAAAAGAAAGGTATAATTTTATGAAATAATAAGAAATTTTTTCTATACGGCTAATCACTGCAAATCCAAGTGTGTTATTTTAACTAAAACTCTTCTTACACATTCTGTCGTTTTGAATGATGCCATTTAACACGGTTGAACATATTAATACGATTAAACGTGTTAATTTAACACGCAACAAAACATGTAAACGAGCTTCAGTCAAATGTGTCATTTTTAAATATATATATGCGTGTAGAATAACACACTTGGATTTACAGTGTATGATAAAACGGCTTGCAATTACAATTAATTACGAAGTATTCTATACATATAATCATTAATCTATATTTCTATATAAATAAAAAAATGGTATCCCTTTAGGAGCCACACATCGATCCCGTTGGAGTAAAATGTTATAATTTATAAGATAGTCTTAAAAGACGAAAGTTTTTTAGTTTTTTTAGTTTTTTTTGTTTTTTAGTTTTTTTAGTTTTTTTGTTTTTTTGTTTTTTTCGTTTTTTGTTTTTTTCCGTTTTTTTCTTTTGTTTCTTTTGTTTTTTTGTTTTGTTTTTTTGTTTGTTTTTCGTTTTTTATGTACATAATTATGTACACAGGCTTCTAAAGGGATAATTACTATAGTTGTCTCTACGCTATTAAATATTAAAAGATAAAATTTAAACCAATACCTTGAGTTAAATAACATTTTGTTCTTTTTAATTACCATGTGTATCGAAATTATTATTTTAACAACAAAGGACGTTATTTTAACTCCATTGATTAGTCAAATTAATAATTAAATTAACATTCAATAACGTAATTAACATTGTTTTAGTTAAATTAACGACATATTGAATAGCAGTAGCGACTTATAAGAATGGTTAAAAATAGCTTAAATTGAATATGTAATTTGACACTACAAATTTAACAGTATATATGCGACAAAGCTTATACAGTGTTTTCGAACGAAATGGACTGTACCTATATCACTTTCGATAATGTTCTAGGACGAATCTCATGCTGATGTAATTTTTAATTCAATGTGGGTGAATCTTTCTGATATATATACTGTTTACCAGATAAATTTTTTCTTTCTTCCTCTCCTTCCGGTCGATTCTTTCCGGGATAATCGTTACAAGTGAATCGTGCAGATTTACCTTTACGTATGACGATGAGGGCGTATCATCAGCGCCCGCTCGGCGAACGGGGCGGAGATAGTCTTACTTCGCGTGGCCTTAATACTAGAAGCGAGTTCACGCCGGCGAAACTGGAAACGATCAGTCAGATTACGTGATCAGAGGCACCGTGTACCGGACCCGCGGCCGACCGATCGGTCGCTCGCCGATCCGCGTTAAGTACAAAAGATCGAGTATGCACGTACCTACTCGTTCTTTCGGACCTACTACCGGTAATCACGCTGGCCACGGCGGTCTCGCTTCCGTCCGCGTGGCAAGCCTACTACATTTTGTAATCGTGGCAGAAAGGAACACGAAAAAAGTGGCGAATCCGTGTTAGAATCCGAAGATTCAAGTGGCCTGAAAACTACGCTGGTGCGAGCACTCTCGTATTGTATCGGAGGAGTCAGGCTGTCTTAGGCCCTTGATTCTCTGCACGAGTCTCTTTGGGCCTGGGTCAGAGTCAGTTACTGGTCTGGTGATGCGAATATATAGCCTTTCCCAGTCATGTCATGCGCCCACCTTCCCAGAGGTCTCGCTGGACCGCTGCAATGGGGCTGTTCCGATTCAGTACGGCTCGGTCGCAAGATCTGATGTTGGCTGGCCAGCGCGTTCCAAGTGGCGTCAATGGCGATCTGACTGCGTCTCTAGAGTCTGTAGTGATAAGGACCCAAGTACCGCTGGTGAGTTGTGGAGCCAAGGAAGGGCACGGTTATCTGGGAAGATCTCGGCTGTCAATTCCGTTTGCTCCCCAACACGCAGTAAATATGAAGAAGTTAAAAATGAATCTTCACGCTCGTGTTCTCTGGATGGTCCGGGCACTGTACGCACGATGCGAGATTGATGACTCGATTAGTGCAGGTTAGTGCGGAGACACCCAGTGACTGCAGTGACTGCGTAGCTGGCTCCTCGAGAGTAGGCGCTAGTTATCGGGTATAGAAACGATTACGCCTCTTGACGCACGAGACTCATGCCACGAGTAGCCGTGGCCCCCAATAGTCTTCTTCTTCTTCTCTTTGTAAATTTTATAGCGCATAATCCTCCTCAGGATTACATAACGGCCAAGAACAAGTCAAAAAATCATAAATACAGACTCGAAAATTCAATCCAAACTCGGCGCTGATTGCCATCAGTAATCTTCAAAAATTATTCAGGACACAACACGTCCCGAACATGTCCACGGTCTCGACGAGACTTGCCCCCAGTAGCCGTGTCAAATTAAAATAGAAATAAATAGTAATAAATTATTTCGTAAATGGATATCCATCTGTGTCAAACGCAGTGCACGGGCACTGCGTTTCAAGCACGCCGGCGCCGGGGATCGACTCGCAACGGTGGCGGGATTCGCGTCCGCTTCTCCACGTTGCAAGGCCGGCCAACTTCGACTCCCCGGCTAAAGTAAAAGATAATCGCCTGCTTAATGGGCTTGGAACCCTTAAGGGGGGGTCGTTCGGCTGATTCGATTCGGAGTCGTAGGTCAATGAGACCCCTTCGTCGAGAATGGAATCCGATTGGGCTTGATGATCGATCGAATAATGCTTTCGCTTGAACCGTGACTGACCCATCTCGCGAAAACCCTTCGCGAATGGATTGTTATTGATCTTCAACTTCGTGATGTTCTCGTTTGGTATGCCGTCACCGCGTAAATTCCGTCTCCTTGAAAGCGAACAACGCGGTTGACTGAAGTAAAGAGCTCGTTGTAGTTCTTCGCATAGAAGCAACGGACTATCCAGATCTTAGGAACGTATTTGTGCATCGATGTTAATACCACGTTATTATTGGGGGTCGTTGATGTTGTTCGTGAGCTTCAATTTATTAAAGCTGATCGGATTGTCCATCCAGTGGCTCCCCGTTGCCGGACTCTCGGGATGCTTATAAATCCTATAGCCGAAG
This sequence comes from Temnothorax nylanderi, assembly GCF_030848795.1. Classification (NCBI taxonomy): domain Eukaryota; kingdom Metazoa; phylum Arthropoda; class Insecta; order Hymenoptera; family Formicidae; genus Temnothorax; species Temnothorax nylanderi. The sequence goes on from NW_027249237.1 coordinate 378,116, forward strand.
GGCTGTTGCGGCTCTGCCGGCCCCGCAAAAACTCCAGTCACCCATATTGCTGTTCTCGCCCCCGTTCTGGTATCCACAGTACTTGTAGCGGCGATCGGAGGCCGGTGCTATCTCCATGAAGACATAATAATTCTCACGTTTCTCCAAACCGTTTACGTTATTTGAACGGACGGGAACATGCGCCGACCGCTTTGGTAATTATCATTTCTGTATTATTCTCGTAAAATTGCTGCCAGAGGTTTCGATTAAGCAGCTCCACGTTGACTCCGCGCAGCAGTGGGGGTTGAAATACCCATTCGCTTGAATTCATCCTCTCACCTAATTACGTTGTAGAGCGATCGGTGACTGCGCGAAGAATGGCGATGCCAGTTGCATATTCAGTTCCAGTAGCATCAGTGCGTTGTGATCCTGAAGAAACATCTCCGATAATCAACGTTTCTTCTCCGACACCGTCGGTGTAAGGTATAAGGCAAACACGGAATTGGTCAGAACAAACGTCGAAATCACGTGCAGTTGTAGAATGGAACTGAGACAACCGGTTCTCGCTTACCAGTGACCTACCACAAAACGGGATCAGCGCAATCCGCCGAAACTAGGCGAACTATATGTGTCGTCGGTCGTTCGGCGCCAACACATGAGACAACTATGTGTCCATGAACCTTTGTCCTTTCTGCCGCGATTCACAAAAGGTAATATATAAGGTAACAAATAACATTCACATGATAATTTAAATGCCATAATCACACTAATCTACTGAGCCAGTTAAAATAATATTAATTCATTACGCGTTGTTAATCCCTTTGTCGTAGGGGA